>NC_090273.1:148448625-148764534 GCF_040414725.1 Anabrus simplex
AAAGGGTCCCAAGTTCGATTCCCGGCCAGGTGGGTTAATTTAATCGTGTCTGATTTACGTTTCTGGCTCCGACACTGGATATTCGTGTTTGTTCCAACACTCTCCTCTTCATAATCAGACAACACACCACATTACCAAGCACCACAGAAACACAATAATGAACACATTACAGTGATTACATCGTTCAACATAGCGTTGGCCGTCAGAAAGAACATCTGGCCGTAGCTTAGGGTAAAATCGACATGTGTGACACAGTTCGGACTCGCGATCGCACAGGCATGCGAAAAGCGGTAGAAGAAGATTTTGAGTATGAGCTGGGATAACATACAAGGTAGTTACTACCACACTGTCCTGGAGAAAAATGAAAGATGTGTGAAGGCAGTCTGGTGAAACCGTGTACACTTTGGATTATCAGAAGTTATACGCCGCCAAAACGGCTCGTCCTATTAAAAATTAACTCCATTCACAGTTTTAACGGATTAACAAGTTCGTGAAAAATGTAATTGTGCCGGGAGGTACACCTCAACGCCGTAAATTTAAAATAAGCGCCTTAATAAACTCCTATACCAATCAAAAGGTGAAACTGATACCAGATGAAGTTGGAACTTTAATCGGAAGATGTCACCACTAAAATATTTGGTAATTGGGAAGTTTACTAAACTGATTGAATTTATCCTTGTGTTGTTTGGCTATACATCAAGAAGTTTGGACATTCTTCCACAGATGACTCTACCAAAAACTCTGATCATGCACTCTGGTGCAGGGTTGAAGAACTTATACGTAAAGAAGTTTCGTATTTCTAGGTTTTTATAACTGAATCTATGTTCATTTATTTTTGGGTTGGCAACACTTCTTTTTCTTTCCGCCAGTTTTTGGATTGGGCCAATCATACATTTTTTTTATTAATTTTCAATCAATCCCGCATTTCTTGTTCACTTTGTGTTAACCAATAAAAATTAAGGGGGTGTGTCCTGATTAGTCCTGAATTCTCTCGAACCTTCCCTGAGGGTATATAAACTGCGGCTTTTCGGGTTCCTTTGCTAATTGATCGTCGTCTTTCTGAGTGTGTGTTTTGAGGCAGGAGGCGGGGCGCCTCTTTCTTCGGCCAACAGAACATCTACCAGGTAACGGCCACATAAATTCTCTTTCTTGTAGCTACCTCCTCAGCTTTACCTGAGGGGGAGGTCCGAATATTTACTATGTAACCAACTTTTCTAAAATGTAAATCTTCTTTCGGCTAGTGTAAAATTTCCTAAATTCTTTAACTGTAAATCGGTGATAGAGAGTGAGTTACCCTCTCGAGCTCCCCTTCATCTTGGTTTGAGGTGACTACGTTTTGTAACCTTTTCTGTAATGTATTAAAGTTATTTCCATACGAGCCACCTCAGTAGTTTGGGACTAGCCCCCTTTTTTATCGGCCGAAAGCCCTGTAGGTTTTAAGTTTTCATTACCTAGGAGCGCAGTGTACGCCTCCATTCATTTTTTTTGTTGACTTAGTTATATGTAACAAAGGACTTAACATCGGCAGTCTAGATAAGTACGTAAGTTTTCATTATATTAATACTTGTAAATATATTTTTATTTTTGTCATTACTGTTTCATGATATCACTAAACTATCATTGACAAGTTTACGCTACGTAAACAATACTGTACATATATAAGATTGTTTTTAAAGTGATTTGATAGAATCTGAGGATGTTCTTGTAGAACGAAACATGTCATTATTTGTATGTTAGTGTGTATTTTACATGTATGTTTATAGTGTTATAATTTACATTATATTTGCTGTGTGTTTGACAGACTGAAAAGTCTTTGTTACATGCGCCTCCATTCAGGTTGAGTTCGGGCCGTTTATTTAACCTGTTCTTTTTTCGCAAAGGCCCAGTAGGTTGGGTACAAGATACCCCTGTGTAAAATTATTCCCATTTGTAATTCGTACCTTGTGAGGCTAGATTGTGATGTCATGTTGTCCTGAGTGGGCTGTAAGAAATCGAGAGCATGTAAGCTTTTTTCAAAGTTTTGTAATAGTGAAGGCGGCCTCTGGAAGGCTAGATATTGTAATTTTTGGGAGCAAGTGCTCTTGGATTAGGGGTTTTCTGCCCTTACCTAAATAATACCACTTCAAATTGTAAATTTGTAACAGGGGCTTGAAGCCCAGAATTGTTAAGGTTCTGAATCTTGAATTTTTCAATTTTGAAATTGTCATTGTACCTGTAACCTCATGTTATTCACTCAGTGAAAAGATTGTTAAGTTTGAAATTTAACGAGAAATATAACCTTCGTTACAGTTTTAAATTCAATTTTGATATTGTAGATAGACCCGTTCACCCCGGCACCTTCTTTAACCTCTTTCAGCTCCACGGGTAGCCCCGAAACAGTAACAATCGTCAATATCTCTGTCTGGTATTATCCCATGAACGATGAGATATTAAGGCAGTCATTAACGCAACTTCCTGGAAAGTAATTTTTTATCTTACAAGTGAGATGGAATTTCCAAACGAGTGACGTAAACATAGCACTTTACTGGCCGTTACATAAAATAATTTTACACGGTGTAGAATTCAGTTATTTTCAACTAAAATGAATTTAATTATAAATAATTTTGATTCGTCTTGACGCAAATCGTCCATGTTTCATCAATGTATTGACAATTTCTTGTTTATGTCTTGCTACGAAAAATACAAGTGGTGTGCACTTGGCGTTATTTGAAGCATCGAACATCGCAGCAAGCTACCAGGATTAATGAAGGTAATACGAACTTTGATTATGCTTGTTGTTTCAAGGGGCCTAACAGCGCAGCCAATCGGCCCAATACGAACTTTATGATACACTGTGATATATGTGATATTTATGACTATTGCTGGGAGTGTAGAGACGCCATTTCTGGGGTAGTTGAGTACAGTGCTGCAATCAAGCGGATAAACAGTTCAACAAAGTTATATTTGTTGTTCCTTGATTCGTAACAAAACAGCGCAGAAAGTAAATGCACTTCTGTAAAGTGTCATTATAGTGTGGGAAGAAGGAAATGACGTCATAGTAGGAAATAAAATATTAAAAATTACATTTTACGTAACTTCGGTTATGGACAGTTTTTCGTTATCTTCTTATTTTTCAATTTGTTTTACGTCGCACCGACACAGGTAGGTCTCATGACGACAATGGGATAGGAAATGGCTAGGAGAGAAGTGGATATGGCAAACCATATTCAGGGCTGCCGACAGTGAGGACGCAGCCACTCGCCCGGACTTGGTCCACCGCTTTTCCCTCTGCCTGATGGGGTCGCGGTTATGAAGTGTGTCGCACTTGTGGGATTGGCCCTGTTTTACGACCAGGTGATCATGCTCTGTCTGATACAAACCCAAATCAGAGAGAACTACTTTATCTTGTGTGTTTTTCTGGTAGTGGCATGTGTTTTGTCTGTATGAAGAGGGGTGTGTTCGAACAAACACAAATTATCCCGTCCTGGAGTCAGAGGAGTTAACCAGTCGCACCTGAAGTCCCCACCCTGGACACAAATCGAACAAGGACCCCTCTTACTCGCTAACCATTCAAACAAGGAGCCGGACGATTTTAATTTAGACTTATATCAAAGAAGAAATTTGATATTCCCTGTCTTTACGTCCTTAATATTCTTACGCCGTTGTACACTAATCACACACTATAATACCTCAGTGCACTATCTGGATATCCTAGAACTTTAATACCCAGTTTATAAAAAACTTCTCGGTGATGTTTTTAGTAATGACATTGGTACTAAACAGACAGGTCAAAATTTGAAATACTCTTCCGACATCTGTATGCCAGGTCCGAGTAAGAAAATAGTGAAATGAAAATCCTCAGCCTGTTTCCAGACATTTCAACGGATCAGGAAAGGAAAGAATGAAGCTCCCACTAGCGGTGAGATAGGAATTGTGCCGGCTGCCGAAGCCTGTCGCACTCCTCTGAGGCAATGATTAATTACTGACAGATGGAATGAAATGATATTGGAGATTGTTTCTGGAATGAAAGATGACAGGTAAAAGCGGAGTAGTCGGAGAAAAACCTGTCCAGCACAAATCTCAGATGGAGTGACCGGGATGTGAACCACGGAACCCAGCGGTGAGAGGCCGGCGTGCTGCCGCCTGAGCCACGGAGGCGCCCTCGGAATAAGAAGCGAAGTATGAATCAAATATTTGAAGTGTACGAAACCAAACCCCATTGTACAACATCCCTCAAGGGCCATGGCCTACCAAGCGACCACTGCTCACCCCGAAGGCCTCGAATTACGAGGTGTCATGTGGTCAGCACGACGAATCCTCTCGGCCGTTATTCTTAGATCGCTAAAGCTGCATCACGTAGATTGAGTGGACCTCGAACCAGTCCTCAAATTCTGGTAAAAATCCCTGACCTCCCCAGGAATCGAATCCTTGAACCCGGGACCGCCGGGTAAGAGGCAAGCGCGCTACAACTACACAGCGGAGCCGGCTGAAGTGTACCGGCAAAATGAGAATTGTATTTACAGTATACAGACGAGTGTTAAGTGGCAGCACAATTTGTTTGCACAGTTAATAAAATTCCTTAAATATTTTATTCACAAACATCTTACGGTAAAAGCAAATTAATTAAATTTATTACTGCTTCAGTTTCAGCCACAACTCCGACGTAGTTTCCGCAAGCCGCAGCATTATCTCCGTCCGTATGCCAGCAGTTGATTGCGCCATGGTTTATTCATCACATTGCCCATCCTTAATTTTCCTCCCTGTAAAGAAATGGAAATGCTCGAGAAAAGAATTCTCCATTTATGTTTTCTTCGCTTCATCCCGAAGCTTCCATAACCAGAGACGAGGCCGTACTCACCCAGCTCTGAAAAGTAACAGAAAGCAAGTTCATTTCGTAAAGTTTTATAGACTCGGAAAGCTTATGCAAATACTGGAGACACAAGAATTATCTCCTGAATTCCAATGCCATATGAGGGATTCTCAGCACGCTGTCAGGGGTGCACAATACAGTACTTGGCCAACACCTTGTAGACTAATGATTGGATAATTCCAGTTTATTGTGTACATTGGGGTAGATGCACTCAGCGGTCGGCGCACTGGCCTTCGATTTTGAGTGTCCTCAGTTCGATTCCAAGCCAAGCTGGGAGTGGGTATTCGTGTTCGTCTTAATACATTTCTCTTTATTTTTTCTTTTAATGTTGGAAACATTTCTCAGTAGACAAAGTAGGGCTCCCCGTACTTCGAAAAATTAAGCAATTTCCTCAATTGTTCCGAAGGTTGAAGGGATAAAGGACCGGAAAGGTTTCATATTGTGAGCCTTGGATAGCTCTATCAAACTCAAATACAACAAAAAATTCAGGAATCACTTCCAGCCTAAATGTAAATCCGGAAAAACAGCCTAAAATTGCTTGTGTCTTTATTCCTTTTCTCTTTCATTCAAATCCTAGCGAAATTAACATCTATATATATAAAATAAGAATTTTGTCTGTACATTGCTCGGAATTTGAAAAGAATGGTATTTCTGTATCGGGCGTGTCCACAGTAACAAGGAAATGCACTTTTTCCTTTTCCGTAATGTCTGTCTGTCTTTCTGTCTGTCTGTCTGTCTGTCTGTCTGTCTGTCTGTCTGTCTGTCTGTCTGTCTGTCTGTCTGTCTGTCTGTCTGTCTGTCTGTCTGTCTGTCTGTCTGTCTGTCTGTCTGTCTGTCTGTCTGTCTGTCTGTCTGTCTGTCTGTCTGTCTGTCTGTCTGTCTGTCTGTCTGTCTGTCTGTCTGTCTGTCTGTCTGTCTGTCTGTCTGTCTGTCTGTCTGTCTGTCTGTCTGTACACGCATCACGAGAAAACGGCTGTAGAGAATTTAATGAAAGTCGGTATGTTAAGTCGGGGAAAGGGTCGCTACAATCTAGGCTACAAATCATTTTAATCACGCTGAGTGAAATAGTAGTTTAGGGGAAGGCTTAAAAGTTAATTCTTAAATATTTATGTTATTAGTGGTCCTATCGATAAATACTGCATAACTAATGTTATGTAGAATTGAATTTCCGATCATTTATGTCTGATACATTTTTACCGTACCGGCTATGATAACACAGATATTCATGAATTTGTATTTTTGTTGCCAAGTCCGCATCAACGCCAAGCCAAGAGAAAATGGGTTAACGGAATTTAATGAAAATCGATATATAGAGTCGGGGAAGAAGAAACTATAGTCTATAAGCTATAAACAATTTTATTGGCCCTGGATGAAATAGTAATTTAGGGGAAAGCGCCTAAAATTTAATTTCTAAATACCTATATTATTGGTCATATCGAAAAGTACTTAATAACAGAATTTATAAAGAATACAACTTCCGATCATTATTTTTTATACAGTGTTGCCGTACCGACTATCATAAGAGTGGTACTTGAGGGAGAGTAGGAAGAAAACAGAATGTGAAGGCCTACAACATCGAAAGCTCATAAAAATGATCAAAAATAACAATACGTTAACCATTGTTTGTTGTGATATTCTTTGTCTATCATGTTGCCACTTATCTCCGATAGACGGGGTTACCGTTGCGTACAGAGTATAACAGCCTGCCTGAATACTGGCGGGAAATAGCAGGGGAGTTAGATAACGTTCTTCTTTAGCAAGCCATTCCTCTGGTTCATACACTTTCTGATACTGCTGGTACGTAACACACTGGTTTATCATAGTATTCCAGCTATTCGATCCCTACTCTGACGCGCTGATTGGACTGATCAGTGTGCACATGTTGTGTGTTGGGTATTCAGCCCAAAGGCTGATCTGATCCTCTACAGCTCCACCAACAGCTGTCATAGATAGCCTAGGTGTCTCTGAAGAGGCATACTAGGGAAATGAGGAGTGAGTTAGTTTCACGTTGCTTTCCTCAACGAGCCAGAAGTTGCTATTACATATCAGTCTGCCAAGCCCACTGAAATGAATGCACCAACCGACCCTATGAACAATATTTTCACGCCATTATAACATGGACTGGCTGAATAAGGAATGGTATAACTAGAATCGCTCATACCACGGTCACATTCATATTGTCAAAGTCAAGGATGAGACTGAGACAGGTCAATGAAAGTAACAAATTTATTCTAACCTATACCAAACGACATAGTGTATACACCACATCCCGCCAGCAAAGGTAAGGGTGTGCACAATTAATGGAATAATGGCAAAGGTGCACTTATGACCTGGTCTAGAATTACAATTACCGAGCTCGATACCTGCAGTCGCTTAATTGCGGCCAATATCCAGTATTCGGGAGATTGTGGGTTCGAACCCCAATGTCGGCAGCCCTGAAGGTGGTTTGCCGTGGTTTCCCATTTTCACACCAGGCTAATGCTGGGGCTGTACCTAATTACGGCCTCAGCCGCTCCCTTCCCACTCCTAGCCCCTTCCTGTCCCATCGTCGCAATAAGACCTGTCTATGTCAGTGTGACGTAAAGCGAACTTGTAAAAAAGGAATTATAATTTCGGCCTGTTCCAAATTATAGCACCACAGTTCTCTAAATAATTTAAAATTAAACCCTGAAATGAGCCATTTCTTAAGAAAAGCTTCTTCCTCTTCAGTTTTATTCCAAATTAGCAGAAAAGAGTGGGTTTCTCTTCTGGCTTGAAGGAAAAATTTTCCTCCAAGTGCGATAGATTCCCCCCCCCCCCAGTGTAGTGAATTGAGACTTCCCATATCATCGGTTACTCCTGGGAAACAGAGAGTAAAAGGGGCATAGTTTTTGCCCTGGGGCTCTCCGCCCTTCGCCCCCATCTCCCCGAAAATAAAACTGTGTTCACAGCTCGCGGCTGTCTGCGGCCTGGTCATTCCAGCTCTGGAACTTTGGACTGTTAGATCGGCAGCGTAGTACTGTTCGCTAAAAGTGAAAGAATGTATTGTTTTCATTTGATCGAGTATTTCGAATGATAGCTTTGCTTTTAATCGCGACATTCCTACTAGACCTACGTAGATTTCAGTTGGGAAAACCACTAAAGCAGTCTTTCTGAGGATGTAAAAAGGCAGGTGGAAAGTCAGAGTCTGCCATTATAACAAAAATTATCCAGCTTGATTGTGACTGATGGTAGGCAATAGGGCCAACCATTGCAATGAAAATTCCCTAATCCATTCTTCACATAAAAAATGAAGTTTAGTGACTTCCCCGTCGCGTTGCTAGGGTAACGTTAAGAGCTATGCAATTTATTACAAACTTACTCACAACTTGTACACTATACAATGTAGAATTCCGTAGCGAAGCATGGGTACATCACCTAGTATTTTCATAATTCTTTCTATAATGTATTCTTTGGTTCAATACCCTCAGGCCTTTTTTGAAATTCTTTGAAATATGTCCACACCGAATGTAGTCGTATGGCTTTTAGTGCCGGGATATCCCAGGACGGGTTCGGCTCGCCAGGTGCAGGTCTTTATATTTGACACCCGTATGTGACCTGCGCGTCGTGATGAAGATGAAATGATGATGAAGACAACACGTACACCCGGCCCCCGTGCCATTGGAATTAACCAATTAAGGTTAAAATCCCCGACCCGGCCGGGAATCGAATCCGGGACCCTCTGAACCGAAGGCCAGTACGCTGACCGTTCAGCCAACGAGTCGGACACCGAATGTAGTTATAAGGGCTTAAGTAAAACTCTGCATTTACTCACATTAGCGATCATAGTGGTAGAAAAAGGCAAATTGCTAATCTTCGACCGGTTGCTGATGATCAAGGAAAGGATTGTAACTTTAGGAATAAATAAAGAATATATTCTTATACTTTGTTATATTTCATGCCTTCATTTGTAACGAAGTTAGTCCTTACGGTCTTTTCTTACGCTTAACTACATAATATTTAAAATAAACTTCAGAAAATAAAGTAATAAATTTAAAAAGAAAAAATGCAAACGTCATTCATTCTTCCATTCGTCCTGGCATTTACACAAGCTGGTTACACCTTAAATAGTTAATCTGGGCAATACCGCTTGAAGGAAGGTAAAGAGGTGCAATTCCTAAGACACGCTGAAAGGGGATTCCATAGCCTTGCACCAGACACGTGATGATGAGCGATGCACAGGAATTGAGAGTGTAGTAGTCGATCGTGTGGTATGTTCGTGAGAGGAGGAGAGTTTGAGGATAAATACTGGAGTTATGATTCATTCTACAGACGAAATACGAGAGTTTCAACGTGAATATATCGTAGTTTATAGATTTTCAACCAGGGGAGTATTTTATAATAAGGGTAGATATGAGTTAAAAATTTAATTGAAAATATAGACCTTATATATGAGTTCATTGCCCGCTGTAATTTCAATGTTTGTTCCATGGTGGCATCTATCATTACAATATCAAAATAATTAAGTATGGGAAATATGAGGGTATGGATAAGTTTAATTTTCATGCTTAGTAGAAAAAGTGATTGGCAAATTTTGAGAGGTTGAAGTAACGATTGAATTTTTCTACAGATGCTTTTTATGTGCTCACTCATGTCTAGTGTGTCACTTACGATAATCAGAAGATATTTTACAGACTTCTGAAATGGTATGGCTACACTACAAAGCAATAACTTCCTGTTTAGAATATTTAGCTGCCTTTGTTGTCCTATTAAAATAGCTTGTGTCCTTTCGGAAAGGGCTAGGAGAGGAAAGGGATCGACCGTGGCCTTATGGTACACTCCCATGATTTTCCTTGTGTGAAAATGGGAAACCACGGAAAATATCTTCGGGGCTATCCCCCTAACGTAAGCTGACGGCTACTTGCTCGGTAATACTTCTCTTTATCTACAGTACACCACATGTCTTTTTTCTTTTCTTCTTGTCATTCTTCTTATTCTCAGTTAATAGTGAACTCGTTTTTCCTTTACTATTCGACAGAGTCCACCAGCAGTCGCCATTGTCTACGATCTTCAGCTTTCTGGATTGTCACTCGAAGAAATGCATGAGTTGTGTCTTTGATCTGGTCTATCAATCTTCTGGGCGCTCTGCCACCCGTCCTTTTTATTTTTCATTTGACAAATAGTTTTTCAAGGCTATTTTCTCTCCTTAAGAACTTCAGGGTTCTCCAACTAATAAGAGTGGGAAGTCAATTCGGGATAGCAAGGTCTTCGGTTAGAGAGGAGTTACATCTTTTCTCGGTCCAATGTATTCGTACCATCCTCCGCCGGCACCACATTTCAAATCTGCTGATATGTTTCTTGTGCTTGGCCTTCGCTCCCCATGATTCACAGGCATAGGAGAAGACCTGAAAATACTAGGACACAAACTAGACGTTTCTTTGTGTTTTTACGGATTGCTCGTGCACGCCAGTCCATTCGTTGCTGTTTCAAGATTACTTCTTTCTCTGAACTCTTTCTCATAGCTGCCAGTGTCGTTCAGCAAGGAACCAAGATGAAGAAACTCATTAACAATATCTAGGCCAACTAGACGACCACTAAATCGGATTTTCTTTTCTCTATCAACAACATTTCCAAGATCATATTCCACTCAATGCAACAATTCTGCAAGTTCATCTTTCACTGCTTGCCAATAGAATAATATCACCAGCAAAACGCAGATTCTGTAACGTCCTTCCTCCAACTGACACTCCACCATGCCTGCTGTCCAAAGCTCTTCGCATGATGTAGTCAGTATATGTTGAACAACAGAGGAGACAAAATACAACATTGTCTCACTGCTTTTGACACACTGAAGGCCTCTCATAAGCCACAGTCCATCTTGACTTGAGCGGTGTTGTTCAAAGCAGAAAGATGAGGAGGAACGCACACTTCATGCAATGCTTCCCAAAGCTTGCACCAACGAACACAGTCAAATCATAATAACATACAGGGTGTACTTGAAAAAGGTTCGAATATGTACAGAGGAGGCAGTATGCAGCAAACGAACGGAAATAGGTCCAAACATTGATAGCAAACCGAATATCTTCGGAGTTACTGTAGTCTGCTTCCACTATCGTCAATGATCACGATGTTCCCGTAATTTACGGAGAAGCTTATGCAACGAAAGACGGAAATACGTTCCTACGTAAAGATTGGTCGTAACCCTACTACCCTGTTGTGTTATGATCTTGTTATGATGGGTCACCGGCCCATTTTCATCGTAGGGTTAGGCGACACAAATTACGGGTCTTCCATGAGCGATGGATAGGTCGGGGAGGGCCAGTATCTTGGCCTGTCAGTTCGCCTGAACTTAACCCTTTAAATTTCTGGCTTTGGAGACATGTAAAGACCATGGCGTATGCGGTCCCCATAAATGATGTGCATACACTTGGAGAACGCGTGTTCAATCCCTGTAATCCAATCTAGCAACAACAAGGTGTGTCCCATGCGACGTAGGGTGGAAGGGTGCATTGCAATGGATGGCGGTAACATATGAAGAGTAGATAAAAGACAGGGTAGTGGTAGTGCACCATAACTACGAAGATATTTGGTTTGTCACCAAGTTTATAGCGCCTTTTTTTCCTTCTTTTGTTGCCTACTGCTAAGCCGTAAATATTGAAAAAGTTTTAAAGGACACCCTGCAGAAAGCAGATCAACACTGATATCTTAAATTCATAAATCTATTCAATGAGTTATCCCCTGTTAAATATCGGCTCCTTTTTGCCTCGACCTTGAATAAAACCTGCCTGTTCTGGAGGAATTTATGTCTGGAAAAATGGACCTAGGCGCTGGTATGTAATAGAACTTTTGGCATGCGAGACAAGAGTGATAGTCCAGTGTGGATCCGTGTAAGGGTATGAACATACCATACTACCGACAACCACAAAATCACGCAATACCTCCCTCCAGGTACTCTTCACAAGAGCATCCCGTTGCAAAAATGGGCCTTACCCACGATAAGTGCTGATCCCAATGAACTGGAAGAAAAGGCACGAAAGGATTCAGATTATTTTAACTTACGGTACTGGACGTTGTTTTTGGTGTTCAAAAACCCGCCTCAATAATTACAGCTTCCCGCAATGAATAATTCATCCTATCAATATTTATTTTACAGTACTTCTCACCAACTACTTTTACAGTTTCCACGGACATCGAATTAAACGGTAAAAAAAATCGCAGTTTGATTTCAAATGACTAGCGTTCTATGACTGAGCTGCTCGTCCACGCGGTCTGGTTTTGTAGCCATACACTCGACAACTGTTTGGCCCTTCAGAACTTCTGAAAGTGAAACGTCCACTTTTCACAACCGTGTCTCTGGTTCACACCTCGTTGACCTAAATTTATATTGAAAACAGGAGCGGTAAAGAAAGTTTTCTTAATCATGTGAAATAGGCAGGCTTTTATTTAGATTTTCATCGCCTGGTCCCCTGTACCTTGCTGCGTCCGAGAAAGGAGAAAGTAATAAAAATCCACAGTTGTAGCCCTTCGAGCGAGCAACTCCATGTTGAAAACATCCTAGAGATATGAGCTACGAAATGTATGTAAATAAAATCTAAGAATTTATGACAATATATTATTTATTCCTAAAAATTACAATCATTTTCTTAATCATCGTTATCCTGTCGATTAGATTAGCAGCTTAACTTTTTCTACCACTACGAGCGCTAATGTGAGTCAATGCAAAGTTTCACTTAAGCCTTTATAACTACATTCGGTGTGGACATTTCTCAAAAAATAAAACTCACCTGAGGGTATTGAACCAAGGAACACATTACAGAAAGGATTATGTAAATAAGTTAATTTGGCTAGGATTTGGATCAAAAAGTAAATGAGTGAAGAAACAGAAGATTTTAGGTTGATTTTCTGGAATTGCATTTAGGCCAGAATTGATTTTGGAATATTTTTTTAGTTTGATAGATCTAACCAAGACTCACAATCAGAAAACTTTCCGGGCCCTTCATCCCTTCAACTTCCGTCACATTTGAGGAAATTGCTTAAGTTTACGTTTTTCGTAGTATGGACATCCCTACTTTGTCTGCCAAGAAATGTTTTCAATATTTAAAAAGATCTGGGGGTAGTACCAGAAGTAGTTCGAATAGACCAAGTAAAGACTGCGAAATTCAACGTTTGCCGTTAGAGAGGGACGTGATGTTTGCCCGGTAGTTGCGCATACTCTGACTGCGCTTCTCTTGTCTACAAGGTTCAGAGGACGGCTGTCTTCTTAGGGGCTGGTTTGTCTGGAAATCCTTTTCTCTCAGAATTATTCTGAGATACGTTTAATCACTAAAGTCACTTCTGTAATCTATACTTCGTGCAGTTATTTCATCATTTCTGTTTGCCACGGTGTTCTGATCTTCCTGCTCTTTCAATAAGTGAGATGCCAGTTGGTCGGCGTGGAGGGGTTCATCCTCGAAATATGTCCGCGAAAAGTGTCACGTCCTTTCTCTCCACCTCTGTTATTTTTCTGTGTAATTATAGAGCTCCCGGTTGTGACACACCTTGTATATATCTCCTTCTTTCACTGCGCCCAGGACCTCCCTCTTCTTGACCTCCAGCTCTTCAGTCAAGCCTTTCCTGACGTTTGACGTTGTTACTATTATTGCTGTTGTTGTTTCGGCCAAGTAAGACCATGACATAATTACAAATAATAATAATAATAATAATGTCACACAATGCTAAATTGAAACTTTGCCAAACAGTTGTCCAACCTTAAGCTCTATATGCATCAGAAAAGTTAACTTTATCAGGTCATTCTAAAATTTCCGATATTGAAATACAAGAGCGTAAAATTCTTAGAAAATGTTTCGACCCCACGCAAGAAAGTGGAATTTGGATCAAGAGGCGAATCTCATAGTCACACAGATAGTTTAATCAATATTATACCGAAGATACATTTGAAAACTTTTGGACACATTTTTAGAATGAATAACAATAGACTCACAAGAAGATTATTCATTGTAATAAATTACCAAAATAGGAGAATAAATTGGCCCGAGGAAACGAGCGGGGATCTGAATGAATTGAATATCGGGGAAGACATTACGAAAAATAGACAAGTCTTCAGGACATCAGTAAATAAACACACATTTGTGATGAAAACTAGCAGCAGGACTGTTACAAAGTGGTCGGAAGAACGGAAGAGGTGACTCAGTGAGTTCATGAAGAGATTTGGGAAGAATAAGAAGGCGAAAGTCATCAAGCCAATGAAGAAGTAACATAACAAAACAACATAACAACATAAGATAGCATAACATAATAAAATAAAAATAATACGTTCCAATAACTATTTTACAGTTTCCGGAGACGCCGAGGTGCCATAATTTTTTCTCGCAGGACTTCTTTTACGTGCCAGTAAATCTACCAACATGAGACTCTCGTATTTCAACACTTCCAAATACCATCGAACTGAGCCAGGTTCGAACGTACCAACTTGGCCTCAGTAGCAGCGCCTTAACCGTCTGAGCCTCTCAACCTGGTATTATTATTATTATTATTATTATTATTATTATTATTATTATTATTATTATTATTATTATTATTATTATTATTATTATTATTATTATTATTATGCGTGAATGGCCCCTTCGGAACACACGAAGCTTTATTTATGATTTCGTTTGCGGAGGATCCAGGATGCTTTCATCTGTTGACTAAAGATCCTTTTCCTTTCTTCCGTCCACTTGGTACCTGCTCTTTTTTGGTACTTCATTCTCTGGAGTAACTTCCCAATTGTCAATTTTCTTTCTATATATATTTCGATTCAAAATGTCTTCACAGAGAATTTGTGCGTTCTTCATGTCTGCTTTTGTTTGTTATTATTATTATTATTATTATTATTATTATTATTATTATTATTATTATTATTATTATTATTAATATTATTATTATTATTATTATTATAGGGTGTTTACCCTCCCCTGGGACATAGGCAACACCCCTTGCAACGCGCCCACCACTTACCCGAAATCAAAGACAAATTTTTATGTCCTGGGTTGTTAACTCTAACAAACACACAGGGTGGTACGTTACTGTGCCTTATCATAAGGCCTTGCCAGCCAGCTATAAAGTGCCGTAGTGATTCGCTGTGTGCTCGGCGGACACAGAAGGGGTCTCGGCCCACAAGTGACCAACGGCTGGTCCGTGGTCCGACAGGTCTGCACTCCGACCGACCAACCGAGCAGAGGAGGGGTGACTCGGCTCTACCGTGGCTCTACGCTTGTGTCTTCGGGAGACGGTGATGGACTGTTCCCCAACGTCGGGTGTCCTGAGAATGTTTTTTCGAGGTTTACCATTCTCGTGCACTAAGGCGAATGGCGGGAGAGTTCCTAGTATAGGCCACGGCCGCACATCTCCTCCTCCGATACAAATCTCCTGGCCTGAGAGACGGCGTCACCGTCTAGAAGGCCCGCCTCCCCCTTCAGGGATGAAAAATTGAGAAGTAGCAGTAGTCCTTGCAGTAGTCCGCTGTGTGTGACTCGACCTGTGAACATCGACGTGCGACTGTAATGATACGCGGTGGCGGAGAGCTACTCCGTGGCTGGTGGACAAAATAGGTAGTACATACTGAAATTGACAGCTAAAAAAAGCCATTTCAAGATTTCCCCTCCTGGTTTAGGGAGATAAATTTAACAGGTTGTACCTTTAACATCACACTTGTACTTATATTGGTAAATGATATCGGTAACCTGAATGGTGAGCGCTCAGACCTTTGGATCAGATTGTCCTGGGTTCAATTCCCGGTCGGGTCAGAAATTTAATCGCGACGGATTAATTATTCTGGCTTCGGGACTGGGTGTTTGTATTTCGTCCTAACACTCTCCCTTTGATATTCAGACAACACACTACACTACACTACCAACCAGAACAGAAACACGCAATATTTGCCGGTATTATATACTGTACTTCAATATAGGGTTGGGGTCAGGAAGGGAATCGAGCCGTAAAACAAGGCCAAATCCACTTACGCGACACAGTACAGTGTGGGAAAAGCAGTAGAAGGAAAAGAAGATAATTATTACTATTCTTGTGTTACTCAAATATTCAGCTCGTCCCTTTCTGTGTCGGTGCGACGTAATGCACATAGCTTCTTCTTCTCCTTTGTCCGTTTAGCCTCCGGGGTTGGCTTTTCCCTCGGACTCAGCGAGAGATCCCACCTCTACCGCCTCAACAGCAGTGTCCTTTATCTTCAGACTCTGGGTCGAGGATTACAACTGGGGAGGATGACCAATATATCGCCCAGGCGGCCTCAACTGCTATGGGAAGATTGGAAGGAATAGACAAGGAAGAGGGAAGGAAGCGGCTGTGGCCTTAAGTTAGGTACCATGCCGGCATTTGCCTTGAGGAGAAGTGGGAAACCACGGAAACCACTTCCAGGATGGCTGAGCTGGGAATAGAACCCACCTCTACTCAGTTGACCTCCCGAGGCTGAGTGGACTCCGTTCCAGCCTTCGTACCGCTTTTCAAATTTTGTGACAGAGTCAGGAATCGAACCCGGGACTCTCGGAGTGGCAGCTAATCACACTAACCACTACACCACAGAGGCGGCTAAAGCACATAGCAAAAAAATCAGTATCTGCTCGCATTTCAATTGTCAGCTGAGCGGGCTGTCAGTTTTAACTAATGACGAATATAATACAAACGTCACGTTTGATGAATGTAATTTGGCTCCAAAGTCGATCCCTGAGGCAGTCTAGACGGCGCAATGCATCAGCAATGAGTGACCGGGCACGTCTGCTTCACGTCCGCAGTCCCGAGGGACTTGGCCGCCCGCTGGAAGACAGACTGCTGGCAGCTCACTCAGTCTATATCGTGACTACGTTCCTGAGGTGAAAAAACACAGCTTGGTGATTCCAGTTGTCATAATGAAACATATTCGTATTTTTTAGAGTCAATCAGGATTGAATTTCAAGTAATATGACCAATACATGAAACAAAGAAAAAGTCTAGTTCGTAGTGATGGAAGTGATTTTCATTACATGTCTGAGAAAACTACTTGTTGTTGAATAAGTTTGTTTGTTTTCGGTTGAACACCCAGGATGTCACCAGAGATATTTCATTATTTGTATTATTGAACGACTCTGTTGAAACATTAAAATCTGATATCTTCATAAATCCTGCGAATATGCTATGAAAATTGGCCATTACAAGACTAATGACGATCTCATTAATGCTATATTCTCATTTTCTTGTGAAATTATACTATTTGCAGATAACTGTGAAATATTGGAATAAATCGATTCTTTATCAGACGTAAACTCCTTACAAGGTGGGCTTAACTCTCTCTCTCTCTCTCTCTCTCTCTCTCTCTGGATGGTCTTCTACATGGCTTCTTAAGCCTAATCCCGCCAAGAATTCTTGTATCTGGATCATGCTTCGTAAATCCTCTATTCTAAGTAAATACTCCCTCCTCGGCAACCCGTTCCCAACTCTAACAGAACAAAATGACTTAGGAGTGTTCTCTGACAGTAAATTGTTATTTGTCCCCCGTATACAAATGACAATCTCACGGTCAATGTCACTTTGCGGTTTGTTGTATAGATTTTCTGACATCACCGATATCCACGCCCTCAGAGGCTTCTATGTATCGTGCATCCTACCGGTTATTGAATTCGCGTCCCCCATTCGGTCTACCTCTTCACCCACTACTCTGAATCACATTGACCATGTGCAGTGAGTGTTAAGAGCTACAGTATCTGATTGTCAAAACTTGAGCAGCAATCAAATACTGGATAGGTTGTCATTAGTTAATTAATTAATTAATTAACTTATTTATTTATGTATTTATTTGGGAATTAAATTAAGTTTAACGACTGTTATCATTTCCTCACAATCTGTTTAATTTTAATCTGTCTAATTTATTTAATCAGTTTCTTAAATCAGTTGATTTTCAGCGAACCATTACGATCTTTTAAATTGCCTAACTGACTTCATTTAATTAATAATAAAGTAGCTTCAAAAATATATACTATAGATATTTTTTCAGTAAAACACTGTACAACGATAATCCAAATCTTCCTCATGGCAGAACATGAGGAAGTCAATCATATTTCACAACACAAGAACGGCATGAATAATATTGAAATATGTAGCATCTACAACACATCCCCATCCGCACACACATAAGGTACACATAGATTAATATCTGCATTAAATCGTGTGAACGGTTATCTCTTAGTTTTAAATCTGATTTGTGGGCAGTGGTAAAGAAGTAGGGAACTGGAAATAATAATAATAATAATAATAATAATAATAATAATAATAATAATAATAATAATAATAATAATAATAATAATAATAATAATAATAATGCATTGAACATTATTCACATGTGTTCAGGACTCCATTTTGAATATTATTAGGTCCCGAAATGTTGCATTATTAGTGATTTTGTGGGTAATATTGGTAATAATTGCACATACGAAGTAGGAGGATATATTTATGATAGCCATCTTTGTTTCCAGAGATGTTATGGTATAGACTGGTTACTTTGACTTTAGGGCAAAGCATGGATGTTACAACATAAAGCAAGGAGGTTGCAACTCCTCTAATTTAGTAGCTGTAACTTATCTTTGCAAATTCAGGCCAAGCTCTGTAATTAGAACAATCGGGGGCCACACTCCCTTCGAGAGGCTCTTAACTATTGCCGCGGTGCATACTACCCGCACGGCAAGAAAAAAATAATTTCGTAGCTGCAACCTATCTTTGCAAAATCCAGACCAAGCTCTGTCATGAGAATAACATCTTTTCATTGTAGCTTCCATGCTTTCCTCACCTATCTCAAGTTCCTTGCTTTGCTGTAAGTCAAAGTAACCAGTCTATACCATAACATCTCTAGAAACAAAGATGGCTATCTTGAATACATCCTCAAACTTCTTATGTGCAATTATTACCAATATTACCCACAAAATCATTAATAATGCAACATTTTGGGATCTAATAATATTCAAAATGGAGTCCTGAACACCTGTGAGTAATTTTCTATGCAATATTAATAATATTTCCAGTCCCCTACTTCTTTACCGGAGCCCTGATTTGTATTTCAGTAGGTGCATTTCATCAGTTAACTTCGGGAGCCTCCTAGAATATGTATTATCCTCATTAACTTAATCGTGATTTTAAAAAATATGTGAAAAGATCACTTGAAGGCATGGAAGATATTTGTATATCTATCTCCATTCATGTGGTACATTGTCGAACAATAACAAGGACTTAATTTACACATTATTCCATAAAATAATTCAATCGCATAAATCTCGCTTGGGGTTATTTAAATTCCATTTGAGAGCACTGGGAGTGATTATTACCGACATTCGTACAGGTCATTTCATCCTAACTCACATGTGCTCAATAATATCACCTCCAAAAACATCTACGTTACGACTCGAAGTCATTAATCGTCATCACCACCGGTGAATACCTCATCCACACGCTAGCTAAGACTAGGCCCTTTCCCTTGAGCACATTATGCTTTCTTGAGTATCCTATCTTAACAGAGTCAATATATCAAACTGTCAATCGGTTTTATTCTCATATTTAACACGTTACAAACATGATTTTTATTGTCATTTTATTTACTTTTAGGTTGTATTTTAGCCCTTAATTCATTAGAATACTTCCAGGAGGACAATCTATATTTGTAAATGGAATAACAGTAAGATGAGAGGTTATGATACACATAAATGTATATAATAATAAATCTCACACATGACGATTTAACTCATATTACACTAACTTTTAACTAAATAATCTGTGCTTTTTACTAGGTGATTATTATTACACATCGCTGAAATATCATTGAATAATAGAAGACAAACGAAATCCACACAGTTGCAATGGATAGAACTACTTCATTCATAGTCAAAATCTACCGACACCATAGTCAGATTGTAAGTGAAAAAGATGATCAAACTACACTAAATTAACAGAAAATTATAATGCAGGGAAGAAGATTATATTAACTTTTATTGGTATTGTAAAAATGTATTTACAAAATGTACTGACATTTGCAGTGATGAAAGTTGATTCCAGTTGGGCAGGAAACAGTTCATGATGTATTTCCCTTAGAGTCTAGCGGCATCGTACTGGTTTAATGGCACTTCACGGTGGAGAATTCCCTCGATGGGCGCGCCAAGAAGAATGTAGAATTTCCTCTTCTGAGCAGCATATCAATTCCGTAATTCGTGTTGCACAGGCACACACGAAATTGCAGGTTTCTTTTCGGTACGCTGAAACTAAGATTCCACATTAAAATACGTTCCGACAGGACCTACCTTAATGACTGTCATCATCGATTATACCTAACTTATAACTGAAATTTCCCTATACCATCACGTTGTTGTTTGAGTTCGATACAGCTTCTCATAACCCCTATATCCTGCACTAACCTTTTCATTTTCATTTACAATTACATCCTACATCTGCTTTAATGTGTTTGTCATATTCTTACCTTGGTCTTTGTCTACAGTTCTTACCACCTACACTTCCCTCAAGAACTAACTGCACAAGTCGTGGGTGTCTTAAGATGTGTCCCATCATTCTACCTATTTTTATGGTCAAATCTAGCCATATCGATCTCCTCTCACCAATTTGATTCAGTATCTCGATTCGATCTACCCATATCACCTCCAGCATTCTTCTGTAACACCAAATTTCTAAATCTTCCATTCTCGTTCTTTCTGAGCTAGTTGTCGTCCATGTTTCACTCCCATACAATGCCACACTCCAGACGAAAGTCTTCAAAAATATGAATATTGAATTTTCACGACCGCATTGTAATCGAAACCGACTTTCAACCCATTAGGTCGTGTTACGTACATTTAGTACGTGTTGAATAGATGTTAAGTCATCATCATCATCATCATCTGTTTACCCTCCAGGTTCGGCTTTTCCCTCGGACACAGCGAGGGATTCCATCTCTACCGCCTCAAGGGCAGTGTCCTGGAGCTTCAAACTCTTGGTCGGGGGATGCAACTGGGGAGTATGACCAGTACCGCACCCAGGCGGCCTCACCTGCTATGGTGAACAGGGGCCTTGTGGAGGGATGGGAAGATTGGAAGGGACAGACAAGGAAGAGGGAAGGAAGCGGCCGTGGCCTTAAGTTAGGTACCATCCCGGCAGAGTAGCTGAGGTGGGAATCGAACCCACCTCTACTCAGTTGACCTCCCGAGGCTGAGTGGACCCCGTTTCAGCCCTCGTACCACTTTTCAAATTTTCGTGGCAGAGCCGGGAATCGAACCCGAACCTCCGGGGGTGGCAGCTAATCACGCTAACCACCACACCACAGAGGCGGACGAATAGATGTTAAGTACAGAACAAAAATGGCCAATCGGACACCAGTGGGATCCGAACCCACAACCCACAACCCACAACCTCCCACTGGTGTCCGATTGGCCATTTTTGTTCTGTACTTAACATCTCTTCAACACGTACGAAATGTACGTAACGCGACCTAATAGGTTGAAAGTCGGTTTTGGTCTTCAAAAATATATTTCTAATTCCTACGTCAATGTTCGATGGGAACAAATTTCTCTTATTGTTAAGAAAGGCCTTCCTTCCTTCCTTCCTTCCTTCCTTCCTTCCTTCCTTCCTTCCTTCCTTCCTTCCTTGTGCTAGTCTGCGTGTTATGTCGTCTTTACTTCTGCCATCGTTAGTTATTTCACTACCCAAGTAGCAATATTCATCTGCATCCTTTAAGACTTCATTTCCTAATCTAGTATTTCCTGCATCACCTGACTTGGTTCGACCGCACTCCATTAATTTCGTTCTGGACGTATTTACTTTCACCTTGTATTCCTTACCCAAGACTGTGTCGATACCATTCAGCAATTTCTCCAGATATTTTGCAGAGTCAACACACGTATTTAAAATGCGTAGTTGAATAACTGCGTCTGATCTAATAGCTCTTTTAGGAAACATCTCAACCACATGAAAGTTCCGCTCGCGTGGAATGGGTTCAGTCCACATTGTACAGTAGATTATGAAGTACAGAAAGTGAGCTTACCACCTCGTGGAGAAAATGTGCTGAGTTGAGCAGGCAGAGTAGTGTTAGCAGTTAGATCCTCGTAAGAATAACAGTAAGAGAACGAGCTTCAATTACACACGGTTCATATCAAATCACAGTCCAGAAGGTGGGATTAGTTAAAAGACAATCTCCTTAAGTTTTCATTGGTTCGAAGCTGGTCTTGTGTGGAATTCCAGAAACTCGCCAGGCGGAATTAACTTTGAAAGATGGTCACTCATCACGCCGGTCACATGACATGATCTAACCAATGAGAAATAGTCCAGTTGCACATGCAGACAAGTGAGTCAAAGCTCGTCAGGCGCTCCCTTCAAGGTCAGCAGAACCTGATCTTCCCCCACAGCTGTTCAAAGTGGCCCAGTTACAGAAATAAATTTACGCCCGGTCGGCGCTGGCCTACATAATTCGAATTATGACGAATTATACAGGTAGAGACCTAAATATTTAGAGGTTTCGACCTTTAGAGCTTCATCCTCTGCTGTTTTTATCTTAAAATTTTCTTTGTAATTATTTAAGAAAAGTCTAGGTAAACAACTGATAGGGTACCTGCCACCTGGGGATAGCGATAAACGCAGATCAATGGTGATTGAATTCAAACCAAATTAATGTTGCTTCATCGATGTGTTCGGGCAAGCAAAGAAATAAACTACGAATCAAATGTATACTGGCACATTGGCGTTTAAACTGCTTCATTCGGATACCATACGACTGATGACTACCTTCATGGTCACTTTTATAACCTTCAGAGGGAATTGGTAATTTCTGAAATAACTGTACACATAACTGTGTAAAAGCAGGTTTCTTTGGAACTGTTCTTTATTTGTAGCAGATTATTACCTTAGTTAATAGCTGGGCTGAGTGTGTTACATGATTGAGGTGCTGGCTTTCTGAGCCCAAGTTAACAGGTACGAACCTGGTTCAGTCCGGTAGTATTTGAAGCTGCTCGAATACGTCAACCTCGTGTCCGTAGATTTACTGGCACGTAAAAGAAATCCTTCGGGGCAAGATCCCGACATCTCGGCGTCTTCCAAAATTACAAAAGTAGTTAGTGTGACGTAAAAACAATAGCATTACCGGTATTATTATTATTATTATTATTATTATTATTATTATTATTATTATTATTCCTTTTTTCTTTCTTAATCCGTTTACCCTCGAGAATTGGTTTTTCTCCAGACTCGGTAAGGGATCCAATCTCTGCCACCTCAAGGGCAGTGTCCTGAAGCGTGAGACTTTTGGGTGGTATACAACTGTGGAGCGGGACCAGTACCTTGCCCAGACTGTGTCATCTGCTATGCTGAGGAGAAGCCTTGTGGGTGGATGGAAAATTAGGAAGGGATAGACAAGGATGAGGGAAGGAATCTCCTGTGGCCTTAAGTTAGGTACCATCCCCACATTTGTCTGGAGAAACCACGGAAAACCACTTCGAGGATGGCTGAGGTGGGAATCGGACATCTTTCTACTCAGTTGACCGCCCAAGGCTGAGTGGACTCCGTTTTAGCCCTCGTTCCAATTTTTAAAATTGTTGGCAGAGCCGGGAATCGAACGCGGACCTCCGGGGGTGGCAGCTAATCACACTAACCACTACACCACAGAGGCGGACAAGCGACAATATTATTACCCTATTTAATAAGCCAATTCTTGTGACTGAAACAAGAAGGTTACGGTAATTATTCAAGAAAACCGGTTGTTAAAAGTTTAGGATGACGCTATCGAGCGCATCCGAAGGTGTTCTTATGTTTTTACAGAGATGGGACTTCGAACTAGGAACCTCACATAAAATGCGAACGAGTTCATCCAAGATAGAGTTCTCAAACATACTTTTCTATGTTTACGTCTATTTATAATACACTCCATATTTTATGCCAACGGCCGTAGCCGTGTTGAAACACCGGATCCCGTCAGATCTCCGAAGTTAAGCAACATTGGGCGTGGTCAGGTGTTGGGTGGGTTGCCACGCGCTGTTGGTGGGGGGTAAGGGAATGGAGGAGCGGAAAGGAACTGGCCACCCTACCGCACGTACACTCCGGCTCAGGAACACCTCTGCGGAGGTTCGGACGTGCCTTCGGGCAGAATAACCCTTACCTTACCATATTTTTATGATGAAAGGCTTGTTAAATATACTGAGGTTTCGTCTTCTGCAAACTATTTCAGCTCTCAACGCTACGTTTGAAAGCCACTGTCAGTGTACTCTACTTAGCAACTGTATGTAGATTTTCAGATCTTACCTTGATGTTATACGATAGCGAACCAACTTCCTCCGTTAAAGGCAAAACATTGCAACTAAAACTCACCGCATTAGATTTCGATAGTGTCAATAGATCCACTCCGCTCCTTCGTGCTACTAGGAAACCTTCCTCTCCTAACACTAACTTGAAGTCCAAAAGCAAGAGTTCATACCTTTCTGACAATCAAGGTGCTGGGCACGGTTGAAGCGCTGATCTTCTCACCTCGACTTGGCAGGTTCGATCACGGCTTAGTTCGGTGCTCAAATACGGCAGGCTCGTGTCAGTAGATTTACGGGCACGTTAAGGAATTCCTACGGGACTAAATTCCGGCACCACGGCGTCTGCGAAAACCGTAAAGTCGGTGGGACGTAAAGAAATTACAATACTAGTCATTCATTCATTCATTCATTCATTCATTCATTTATTCATTCATTCATTCATTCATTCGTGTCATTTTTGCCATCATGGACAGAGTTTGAACTCGAATATCTCAGGATGTCACAATGTTCACTTCTTTCCCTTCTTCCTCTTCTCTTCCCAAAATCTCTTCATCCTTTGGCTGTGCTCCTGTTTCCTTTATTCTGTCCACAGTGTTCCAGTATTCTTCTTCACATTTACAATAAATTTTGTATTCCTAATTTTGTTTCTGAATTATTTTCTGTCTCCTATCATTTGCCTGTTGATCCCCACCTGCCTTAAGTCTTCCTCTATTTCATGATAACAATTTGTTTCCTTGCGTGAACTGTTTACTACATCAAAGATTTTCTTTGTAAGTCTCTTGTTGTCCATTCTCTGTATGTGCCCATACAAAGTTAGTTATTATTATTATTATTATTATTATTAAGAATGAAGGTATCGATAAGGCCCACGGAAGCAGGAGATACTGTTTGCCACTGGCCATCCTGTTGTGGATTCTCAGTCTAATATTACAACCGTTCGTCTTATTTGCTAGGTCATAATCCGCGAAGTTATCTGTTACCTCAAAGGAGCAGACCTTCAGATTTTCAAATCAACCTATTCTAAATCTAAAAATGGTTTGTATAATCACTCAAAAATATAATGAGTTGTGTAGTGGTTAGTGTGATTAGCTGAAACCCTCGGGGCCCCGGGTCCGATTTCCAGCTCTACCACGAAATTGGTACGAGGGCTGGAACGGGGTCCACTCAGCCTCTGGAGGTCAACTCAGTAGAGGGGGCTTCAACTCCAACCTCAGCCATCCTCGAAGTCGTTTTCAGTTGTTTCCCACTTCTCCCCCAGGCAAATGCCGGCATGGTACCTAACTTAAGGCCACGACCGTTTCCTTCCCTCTTCCTTGTCTATCCCTTCCAATCTTAATGTTCAGCATGCCAGGTGTGGCCGCACCAAATGTCTCACTCTCCAGGACACTGCCCTTGAGGCGCTAGAAGTGGGATTCCTCGCTGAGTCCGAGGGAAAATCTAACTCTGCACGGTAAACGGATTTAATAATAATAATAATAATAATAATAATAATAATAATAATAATAATAATAATACAATTTCTTCTTGTTCTTCTTCTTCTTCTTCTTTTGCTTCCTGGACACCTGTGTCAGCATTTTGTATAAGTTTATCCCAGTTCTACGGCCGGATGTCCTTCCTGATGCCAACCACATATGGAGGGATGTATCCACTACTGCATGTTTCGCTCGTGCTTTGTACCGTAAGATGTCGTATGTTAATCAATCAATGGCGTGTGGCCACCGAAGAGGCCTAGTCCAGGTCTTTTGAGCTGACTCCCTATAGGCGACCTGCGCATCTGTGAGGATGGAGCCTTCCACTACGATGAATTATAATGCTGTATAGTCCACACACACCCAGCCCTCGAGGCATCGGAATTATCCAGGCGTGATTAAAATTGCCAGGCCAGCCCCCGAATGGAACTAGGAGCCCTTTGAACCCAAGCCCACTACAGTGACCACTCAGTCAAAGAGACGGATTTCCATCCTTCTGTAAATATTAAATGGGAGCATTTTGCTAGCCTGAGATATTAAGCCGTCCGCCTCTGTGGTGTAGTGGTTAGTGTAATTAGCTGCCGCCCCTGGAGGCCCGGGTTCGATTCCCGGCTCTGCCACGAAATTTGAAAAGTGGTACGAGGGCTGGAACGGGGTCCACTCAGCCTCGGGAAGTCAACTGAGTAGAGGTGGTTTCGATTCGCACCTCAGCCATCCTGGAAGTGTTTTTACGTGGTTTCCCACTTCTCCTCCAGGCAAATGCGGGAATGATACCTAACTTAAGGCCACGGCCGCTTCCTCTCCTCTTCCTTGTCTAGCCCTTCCAATCTTCCCATCCCCCCGCAAGGCCCCTGTTCAGCAAAGCAGGTGAAGCCGCTTGAGCGAGGAACTGGTCATCCTTCGCAGTTGTATCCCCAACCCAGAGTCCGAAGCTCCAGGACACTGTCCTTGAGGCGGTAGATGTGGGATCCCTCGCTGAGTCCGAGGGAAAAGCCAACCCTGGAGGGTAAACAGGTAAAAAATGAAGAAGAGAGATTAAGCCAAGTATAAGGTAGTAACCTCATTTTCTTTTCTCCGTCAATCCGATTACATCATCGTTCTTAACTTAACAGGAAGAGCATCCCTATTTATTTATTTTTGTCGGTATATTTCTGATACACCCTGTAACCTTTCTGTAACCACAGAGTATGTATCATGTATGAGTAAACAAAGGTAATGGATGCAAACTTTACTTGTTATTAGTCAATCTATCCTATGACGTGTCCTGCGGAAATCTTGTTTGAAGAACTTGCGGTAGATAAACAGAGGAATAGAGTCCCACTCATCGAGCTATAAAGCGCTCATTATCGCGAACTCTCGCAATTAAAACCATGTACAGAGCAACATTCCCGTGCAAACGCCTGGCATGTTACTGCTCTTGCGGAGCGCAATCACTCGACCACTAAATCCAACCTCATGCGAATAGCTGGCCAATGGGCTGAATATTTCACTCCACGTTCCTTTTCGAATTGGTACAAGCACAGTATTATTATTATTATTATTATTATTATTATTATTATTATTATTATTATTATTATTATTATTATTATTATTATTATTATTATTATTACATGGATTTATTGTTGACCTAAGAGGTAAGGAAGCGCGTGGGATGAATGGCTGGAGAGGAGACCAATTAGAGTAAAAATTACTCCAACAAAAATTGGAAATTTTATTTCTCTCCTCTCTTAAAATCCAAATAGAGTAGTGTAATGATTTAACGAGAACTATAAAAAACATGTGAGGTGAAAAACCACTTCAGAATAGTAACATACAATAAACAGCTCATCAATTCCAACACTACAGCGAACTTGGAAGATTTTAATCAGGTACAGTTTACCCACAAGTTGAAGAGCATAATTGTTCCTAACAGGTAAAACATTAAAGAGTCTCAGCTCCTATTACATAGATACTGGCCTAAATAAAACGAAATATCGCTTTTTTCCTTTTGAAATGCACTGGTAATTAATTTGGTGACACCATTTTATAGCGTTCTTAAAACATTTTGCCCCAAGGTGGGCTTATCATTTACAAATTTTCACAAACAGATGGAGAACTGTTCCACAAAGCAACGTAAATGCATACGCGGTTACCCACAAAAGCTATAAAGCATATAGAGGGGCACATTACCCATCCTACTAGGCATTAAAAAAGAAAAAGAAGGTTACAACAAATACAGGCCGTTAACAAAAGGCAATGAGGGAAAACGCCAGCACTCCTTAAAAGAATATTCCGTAGAAGACAAGAACCTAAGTAGTCTTAACGCCCAATGAAACAGAGGCTAATCCGATGCTAAAAATGGGACTAAAATGCGGAACATTAAAGGACGAGACTAATTTCCAAATATAGAGATTGAAAAATTTTAGTGACCTAGCTCAAAAATAGAAGGGGGTGGTTCCGAGGGTAACCACTTGTGCTCCCATACATTAAATAATTTCCCAGTAGGGAATACAAATTGAGTCCGAAGACTGCGCAGAAGGTCCTGCATTACAGAGAAAAACGGAAAGCTTCCATATTATATTTTAAAGAAAAGCGCTGAAATCTTCCCCTCAGAACACACACCGGCACAATCAAATATTTAGGTTTATTCTACCATTACCTATTAGCTCTGGATCTTCTTCAAGCGGGACGCACTATGCCTGCTGTCCACTGTAACCTCAATCAAGTCGCGCACACAATAACAGGAGCAATATCAGAGAAGACAACCCTAATGCGCTCAGCTTAAATAGATCTCCAGATGAAAGTTCTAGATTATATTAGAATCCAGAGCACTGATAGGTTAAATTTTCATTCCATAACCTGAGTCCTGATTGATTAGAAAACTTAATTACCTGCATGTGATAGGCAGATTACATTAGAGGAGGAACCATGTGTAGAGTTGACAACTTCGGGACATAACACGTAAAAAGATTTACCAACTGTGACAAATTAAATTTCTCATTAGATTAACTGGGGCTTTGCCCACCAGATATCGCTCAAAAATGGATGCAGAGCCATCTAACCACCGGAGAAACAATTTTTATACAGACTTTTAGTAGTAGTAGTAGTAGTAGTAGTAGTAGTAGTAGTAGTAGTAGCAGTAGTAGTATGTCATTGGCTTCACGTGATGTTCAAAATAAAATGGAGTGGTACACTTCTAGGAGATAGGAGATTGTTGCTCAAACAGGGGAAGGGAGAAGGTTATTAGCAACGTAATCAGAAGGAAGGAAGAAAATGAAGAAAAATAATAATAATAATAATAATAATACAATAATTTCTCATAACTATGATCCCCTTTTAGTACGTTTATCCCCATCATTCGTAAATGCTGCAGTGTAATTCAATTCAATTATAAAACTTAACACGGATAAGGTAACCAATATACACTTTTATATTTCATTTAAAATATATTTATAATTTTAACATTGATGCTTTCACGGCCCGTACTTGTAGACATATGGACTTATGTCGTGTCAAGAAAACGTTTCGCAAAGAACTTTGCTCTGCGTCTTCAGAATAAAATGTCCACTGTTTACGAGGAAGACTTGTACAATAATGAGCGTTTGAATTTAGGGTTGCATAACCGGTGGACTGTAGTGGTACGCTCATTCGTCACCAGGTGGCTCTCTGTATGCTGGAACAACGCTCCAAGCGGGAGCTGACGACAACACTAAGCTCCTATCACGGCCGACGGGATCCCTCGCTGCGCTACTTATACCGGGCTTGATAATCGCTTGTGAAGCCAACATAAAGCTGAAATTTGAAAGTTTCACCAAAATACCGCCGGAGCGCTGGCCACCTAAGTCACTGTCAGGAAACTCTATACCGCAAAATACCGCATTTCCAGTTTAATTTATATTTTTTTGCTGTCCTAAGTGTTGGTAATGTGTTTGTAATTAGATGCTTGTTGGCTTGTTATTGAGAGTTCATAGTTAGTTCATTTTTTATTGTGTAGCACGATGATTTGATTTTTTAAATTGCGTTTACAAATCATAGAATATGTGATATTGTTGTGCAACTTTTTTATTTCGGACAGAAATATTATGCAAGCAAGAACAAATGGAATGAGCGGCTTAAAGTGATTTCTCACCGTCACTTCGTTCTAACGAAGAATTCTAATTTATGCGCTAATACGTTATTTTAATTGTGCAGTGTAGTGACTTTTTTTTAATTTAAATGTGTTTGGAAATATTCGAAAATGTATTGCTGTGTGCCTTTTTGTACTTCGAACAGGAAAACTAGCATAAAACGAACATAAGCCTGAATCAGGAATGGCATCGCAAGCACAAGGATGACTGAAAAACATAAGTTTGTATTATAGCTCCCTACAATCACCCTTTCATCTTACTTTTCTGTTTCTATTTTCGTGTATTATTTACCCCTAAATCTTCTTTCATTGCCTATATCACGTCTGTGTGTATAATTGTCTTTTCTCCTTGGAACATATTTGTCATCATTATCTGGAGTGATTTAATATTTCCATGTTTAATCATTAATCAATTAAAAATAAAAATACTGCATTTTTGGAATATAACAATACCTATATCAATCCCAGTGAGGATTGTATTATTTTACAGAGTATAATTTTTTCTTACAAGCCACTTTTGTTGGGGAATCAATTTTACACTTTGTACCACAAAGATTATACGTCCTCATTCTTTGGCAAGGTCCAAAGGTTTCCTTTTCTGCACATACAACTGAACGTAGGTCCAGTCACGAAAACCTTGATCACCTTACAATGACAGTTTCACTTTTGGTGAATTTTCACTTGCTATGAAGGAAATATGACCTTCATCTTTTGACTTGGAGATTAAATCTATGGTTATTATACAACTGATTTTTTCTCCAGCTTTCCTCTTGTTCATTATTTAGGATATATCCGTTTTAAGGACCTGAAATTGAAAATGATAACTTCTTAAACTCTTCAAAGCATTAATAAAAACTTAATTTGTGAAGTTTAATTCAATTGTAATGTTATGTAAACATAGGAATATAGTTGCGTTTCAAGTTACCAGTTTCCTTTTAAACATTGACGACCACACGTATGTTTAATAATCAGGCATAATTATATCTTAAAAACATCACCAACGAATGTAATTACAAAGTTTGCAGAGATGTCAGCTCACAAAGCTGCCTCCAGCTGTCGCTTGTTTCTTGGTTGTAACTTAGTTTCTCCAAAGAGGGCAGCACTAACTCAACTTCCATGTTCAACGCACAAAAAGATGTTTAACAGAGAACTAAACTGAAGAATTGGTTAGCGCATAAGTGTACTATTTGCAGTATTTAATATTATTTTTCAAGCGAACTTGGAATTAGTAATATGATATGTGGCCGCCCAAAGTCGTTGAATGTCTGGACTAGAGTTATATGAAATGACGGTATTGGTTTTACAACCCACTAACTCCTTTTACGGTTTTTAGAGGCGCCGAAGTGCCGGAATGTAGTCCCGCTGGAGTTCTTTTACGTACCAGTAAATCTACCGGCATGGGGCTGAGGTATTTGAGCACCTTCAAATACCACCGGACTGAGCTAGGATCGAACCTGCGAAGTTCGGCTCAGAAAGCCAGCACCTTAACCGTCTGAAGCACTCAGACCGGCGTAAAAGAAAGAAGACCTGGATAAGTTGAGAAGAGAGAGTTTGTTGAAGGAACTGTTCAGTGAGGGTCGAAAAAAAGGCCAGAGGAGGAAAAGAAATCAATGACGGCATTGAAGAATGAAGTTTCGGGAGAATGAAAAGGATATCGTAGTGAACAATAGAAAATATAGTGTACAGGGCACGATGTTGCTTTTACGTGCCAATGACTAGTTTTACGGTTTTCGGAGACTCCGAGGTGCTGGAATTTTGCCCCCAACTTGGCAGGTTCGATCATGGCTCAGTCCGGTGGTATTTGAAGTTTCTCAGATACTTCAGCCTCGTGTCGGTATATTTACTGGCACGTACAAGCTCTCCTGCGGGACAAAATTCCGGCACCTCGGCGTCTCCGAAAACCGTCAAAAGTAGTTCCTTTACGTTCCGGTAAGTCTACCGACATGAGAGTAGCATACACGGGAATGAGCCGGTGTCAAAAACGTCAACTTGGGCTGAGAAAGTCGACACTTCCAGTGGCTCAGCTACTTACACAAGCTATGTCAAATAATTTTATTTAATTTTACGGGCTTAAGCTCGCACTACTTAGAAGGGTTTTCTGTGCTGATTGAATAGGAAATGGCCATGGCTTTCCATAAGACACATTCCCAGCAATTTCTTGGCGTGAAAGTAGCAACCATGACGACTCTCGTCAGTGAGGTACGAACCCGCCACCTCCCGAATGCAAGTTTACGATTACGAGGCCCGTACCGTGCAGCCAGACCGCTTCGTCAAGTTAAATAAAGTATTTTGTATCAGTTAAATACTACTTCAGTCGTACGATATAGTCCGACTCCTTGGTTGAATGGCCTTTGGTTGAGAAGGTCTGAGTTCTATTCACGGAAGGGACGCGCCTGGTTAATTCCTCCGCTTCGAAGACTGGGCGTTTCTGCTGTTTAATACAAATCTTCACTTACAAAAACAGCATCACATTACAAACGTACGCAATGATGAAAACATAGCTCCGCATATGCTCAGCGTCAGGAAAGACACCCCGACGTAAAACTGCGCCTAATCCACATTAGTGCCGAACTAAAATAATTGGGGAAAAAAGAAAGTATCTCGTAGAAATGTTTTACTGGCCCTCTCCTCCTCCTCCTCCTCTTCCTCCTCCCGCTCCTCCTGGATCTTCCCGTACATCTCCCACTGATCCCTGCGGGCAGCTGCCCAAAGCCGCTCACCTGCTAATTTGACTACAGTAGAGCCAGCGAGTTCGATGTTCCGTGTAATTCAAGCCGGTCTTATGAAAATTAAATTGTTACTAAATGCAGCAGAATCCCATTTATATAAGTACGTTTCTCGTTTGTAATGTACACTCCCTCAAAAACAGAATGAACGCGTGGTTCTGTATAACTTCCTTGCGCGTAAACTTTTCTCAGAAATAATTGATCCTCTACACCTGTTGTGGGTAACCACATGATTTGTATCTTCATGGCAGGTGAATTATATTTTGATAATTGTGACTTGGGGCCCATAGCGTGTGCGGAATGAAACGGTAGAGCCATAGGTCTGGACAAATGAATGACCACATAAAAGAAATACAGTAGAATATCTAGTAACCTAAAAAAAAAGAGGGGAGGGCGTTTGGGATAATCAAAATGTCAGATAATAATTGAAATGTCATTTTTAGAAATTAAGAATCCTTTTTTTAATACACTGACTGACAGAGCAAATGCAACACCAAGAAGGAGTGGTCAGAACTTTATGCCAATTGCAGGGTAGACTGACGTCACTGAGGTATGCTCATGATGTGAAATGCGCCGCTGTGCTGCGCACGTAGCGAACGATAAATGGGACACGGCGTTGGCGAATGGCCCACTTCGTACCGTGATTTCTCAGCCGACAGTCATTGTAGAACGTGTTGTCGTGTGCCACAGGACACGTGTATAGCTAAGAATGCCAGGCCGGAGGCATTTCCAGCAGACAGACGACTTTACGAGGGGTATGGTGATCGGGCTGAGAAGGACAGGTTGGTCACTTCGTCAAATCGCAGCCGATACCCATAGGGATGTGTCCACGGTGCAACGCCTGTGGCGAAGATGGTTGGCGCAGGGACATGTGGCACGAGCGAGGGGTCCAGGCGCACCCCGAGTAACGTCAGCACGCGAGGATCGGCGCATCCACCGCCAAGCGGTGGCAGCCCCGCACGCCACGTCAACCGCCATTCTTCAGCATGTGCAAAACACCCTGGCTGTTCCAATATCGACCAGAACAATTTCCCGTCGATTGGTTGAAGGAGGCCTGCACTCCCGGCGTCCGCTCAGAAGACTACCATTGACTCCACAGCATAGACTTGCACGCCTGGCATGGTGCCGGGCTAGAGCGACTTGGATGAGGGAATGGCGGAACGTCGTGTTCTCCGATGAGTCACGCTTCTGTTCTGTCAGTGATAGTCACCGCAGACGAGTGTGGCGTCGGCGTGGAGAAAGGTCAAATCCGGCAGTAACTGTGGAGCGCCCTACCGCTAGACAACGCGGCATCATGGTTTGGGGCGCTATTGCGTATGATTCCACGTCACCTCTAGTGCGTATTCAAGGCACGTTAAATGCCCACCGCTACGTGCAGCATGTGCTGCGGCCGGTGGCACTCCCGTACCTTCAGGGGCTGCCCAATGCTCTGTTTCAGCAGGATAATGCCCGCCCACACACTGCTCGCATCTCCTAACAGGCTCTACGAGGTGTACAGATGCTTCCGTGGCCAGCGTACTCTCCGGATCTCTCACCAATCGAACACGTGTGGGATCTCATTGAACGCCGTTTGCAAACTCTGCCCCAGCCTCGTACGGACGACCAACTGTGGCAAATGGTTGACAGAGAATGGAGAACCATCCCTCAGGACACCATCCTCACTCTTATTGACTCTGTACCTCGACGTGTTTCTGCGTGCATCGCCGCTCGCGGTGGTCCTACATCCTACTGAGTCGATGCCGTGCGCATTGTGTAACCTGCATATCGGTTTGAAATAAACATCAATTATTCGTCCGTGCCGTCTCTGTTTTTTCCCCCAACTTTCATCCCTTTCGAACCACTCCTTCTTGGTGTTGCATTTGCTCTGTCAGTCAGTGTATTTAGATGAGAGTGTTACATTGTTGACAACGTTTCTTGATACTGGAGTCTCGAACTACTCAGCTGTATTATTTTACAAAACACAACTATGTTCGTACTGCATTTATTGTAAATATGCAATAGGCCCTACTGTCTTTTTCTGAAAAAGACTTCGTTTTCCTTTTGATTTGATTTCTCTATTGTTTGCTAGCCCCTATGTCACGCTACCGGTTCATTAGCGGAACATCACAAGGCCTTGCTTGTTCACACCTTTCGACAAATCCTAATGCTACCGGTACCTGAAAGTATTTTTTTTAATCTGTGGGAAAGATCGTCTTCTATGCAGCCTAATTGTATCAACCAATAATGTAGGTTAAAACTCTTATCACCGGGCTGAGTGGGCCAGAGGTTGAGGCGCTGGCCGTCTGACTCCAACTTGGCAGGTTTGATCCTGGCTCAGTCCGGTGAAATTTGAAGATACTCAAATACATCACCATCGTGTCGGTAGATTTACTGGCACGTGAAAGAAATCCTGTGGGACTAAATTACGGCACCACGGCGTCTTCTAAAACCGTAGAAGTAGTTAGTGGTACGTAAATCGACTACTATTATTATTTATTTTAAAACGCTTACCTAGAAGGCATATTTAATATTTGCAGGTATCATTACGATTTGTCGAAAGATATGACGAATCAAGGCCTTCTGGCGTTCTACTAATGAACTGGTGGCGTGACATAACGGCTACCAAACAATGAAAAAAATAGAAGACTTTGTTCAGAAAAATATAGCAGCGCCTACTGTATATTTACGGTATATGCAGCATGGTACATCGTTTAGTTTTGTAAGTACAGGTGAGTAGTTCGCGTTTCCGGTGCATAAAGCACTTTTGTCAACATTGTACTACTTTAATGTAAACCTTCAAGAAGCGATTCTTAATCTTTAAAAGTGACATTTCAATTATTATCCGAAATTTTGATTATCCGACCCCCAGCCCCCCTCGCCGCTTTGTTTCGGTCAACAGAGGTTCTACCCTAAATGATATATTTTCTATTTCCACTTTCTTTTTTCTATCTCCTTTTGTTTCTTTTCTCTTTAACAGGAAACCATAACAAATAGTTAACAAATGCGATCTATCGCACTTAACAACAGGAGACAAATATTTAAATAAGATTATAACAAGGCGACAGCTCTCTCAGCTTCTTTTACAACAGGGGAGAATTGAACTCCAAAATTACATAGACCACGAGCCTTCACATACCAGCATAAACTCTACTGAAGACTCGTTGTCCTTTTATTTGCGAGGGAAGCCAATGAAAAAGTACATCAGAATGGAAAGAAATCGCAACCCATCAGGAGCAAAGCTCGTGCTAAAAATATAGACCAAGAACAAGTTAAATTTCAAAAGATCAGAACAACATTGGACACACACGAAAGAGCGAAGGGATGTTAAAATACACCAAGCGATCCCATAGCATAGCCTAAAAATAAAACCAAATAGGGCAAGAGGCCCGGTGAAACACAGGATAATATCACACTATCTTGTGTTTAGGAGGAAGAAAAATTACCGACCGGAAAATGAAAGATGAAATTAAACTAAAATCCTAGTCACAAGAAACAAAATTGAGAAGAAGGAAACGAGGATACACACTCGTGCTTCATTTTAAGACATTAGGCCCCGTAAGGGTAATTACATCCACTGCTAGAAATTTAAGCTATGTTACCGAAATCCTTATATTAAAACATTCACGCCCGTATCCGAATTATTGCCTATAGCGCGTGACCATGCTGTGGATCGTATCCGAGTTAGCCCGGATAAGCGCAACCTTGAACTGGAGCCGTTCCTACGCAGCTGGGATCTATTTTAGTCACAAATATGTGCGAGAGAGATGAAAGTAATACCCTTATGAATGCTTCTACTCACCCGAAACCACATGGCCACGGCGATTTTCCCTCCCAATGCACTTTCTTTGTTTTGTTTCTGAAGGTAGCCTACCGCTGGCACAACTTGCTGCGTAGTTGGTTTGTGATTGCACAACCATGTGTATAATGGCGTTCTGAAGTGTAACCATGGCGTGTAGGGACAATATAAATGATGCAAGTGATGCGGATTTACAAAGCACAGTTTTTCAGCTGCTTGAAAATTTTCTTGGCCAGGGGTATACAGTCTGTATGGACAATTATTACAAATAGCGTTGGACTCGCGAAACAATTACAGGAACAGAAAACTGCCGTATGTGAAACAATACATTCAAATAGGGGTGTACCGAAAGATCTAAAGGAACACTAGGCAGTTCTCAAACGGGGGCGTGGGGGGAAGTGAGCCCAACATTCAAGTACAGTCACCTCTCTCCGAAATCTCAGCTCCATCTACTTCATCAGCTCCAAGTTAACATCCAGCGATTTTGCCGCCAAAAAGGGCACTGGCCAAGGATCCATCATTTAGGTTAGATGGGAAGAGAACAGAGCATATTCTCTTAAAGATTCCACCATTAAATATAGTCAAGTTCCCCTGAAGAAGGTGCAAACTGTGCTTCAAAAATAAAATGATTAGTGAAACACGCTATTTTTGTGGAAGGTGTTGTGCTCCCATTCACCCAGGAAAGTGTGACATTACCTACCACGCCCTACAGAGATACTGGAGGACTTCATTAAGGTATGTGATAAATTTTGTTTCCACAGCTTGTTCAGTTTAGAACTTATTGTTAAAAGAATTCGTTGTTGTTTGCTCTGCCACTAACAGCTGGAATAGCTGGGCCAGCCCTTTAAATAGCCGCTCAGATGATGGGCGTGAATGTGGTAAAACTGAAGTAGGAAAGGCACGACCCTAAGCTTTACATTCTAGAATGTTGGAGAAACGTATGTCCTTTAGCCACTTGATGTTTCGTAGCGTCACAAGGTCTAGGATGAAGAAGCCTACCTTACATATTGCCCCAGGAAGCCGGCTACCTTAAGTGAGGTGAGAACCTCACAGTTAAGATAACCTTAGCAGGCAACTGGCCCTAGCTTTTCTTACAGCAGACTGGGCTATGATTAGCTGAATGAAGTTCGGTAGGAGCTACCCTGAGAAGTGACAAAAAAAGAAAGGGCTGCCAACCACTAACTTACATGTTCTACCAAATGAACGTAAATTACAGTTCCAATATTGGTTCCTAGGTTTTTAATTTCGTGTGGCTATTCTTAGCCGGGTGCAGCCCTTGTAAGGCAGACCCTCCGATGAGGGTGGGTGGCATCTCCCATTTGTAGGTAACTGCGTGTTATTGTGGTGGAGGATAGTGTTATGTGTGGTGTTTGAGTTGCAGGGATGTTGGGGACAGCACAGACAACCAGCCCCCGAGCCATTGGAATTAACCAATGAAGGTTAAAATCCCCAACTCGGCCGGGAATCGAACCCGGGACCCTCTGAACCGAAGGCCAGTATGCTGACCATTCAGCCAACGAGTCGGACGGTTCCTAGGTGGCAACTATAAACTGAGAAGTGCATTCTATAGGTAGGCTTCAGAACTTGATTCAGTTTACATCACAATAGGCGGATGTAAAAAGTGCTGCCTAGGGAGAGGTCCCCTTCATGTTATAATAATAATTAATTTAAAATAAATCCGTTAAATTTGGAACATGCAATACCATTTTCTCATTCATACATACAGTATGTACACACAGCACTACCGCAGATTGGCAGGTATCTCTAGGCTGAGTTTTGAGGAATGGGCATGCTGTTTCCTTGCTCGTCCCATTACTAATAAATGAGACAATGCGTCCCACGGATTTATGATTTTCTGTCACAAAAGTAATCCCCACCGAATGACAGTTATCACAAAAAATAAATCAATGCCAGTCTGAGCGTTATTGCAAGCTACAGTGTGCGCATCTGTACTTTACACTTAACAGTTACCGATGTTTCAATCGTAGAAGTGACGAGTAAAATTGCTGAAGACAGAGACGTGCGGAGTCTGTACTAGTGATCACCCACACCGAGGGTTTGGTATTGCGTTACGTCAAGCAGCAAACACAATCAACGCCGACTGACACTTGAATGACAGTGCGACACTCTTCTTCTTAGGACGCCGTGTCCTTAAGGTGGTTGGTGATCCAATTGTTTATGATAACTCGTGAATCAACGACTCGAAAAGTTGCAATGGAGGTTCGTCCATAACAGCTGTGCAGGAATTTAAGTCAGGAATTTCTCCCTCTCCCCATGGATAATTTTCCTTCAATTTTCCCCTCAGTGATGAGTTGGAGAATATCATATCGTTCACCTCTCATGATGTGCCTGAGCTTTCCTTCTTTGATGATTGTTAGAAGCTCTTTTCTTCTTATGTAAGAAGTTGAGGACTTTCTCATTGGTCTTCCTGTCTACCCAGGATATTCGAAGCATTCTTCTGTACGAAAGCTTCAATCCCCCTCTCCAGCCAAGGGCCGAGCACCCAGCCTTCAAAACCGTACAGAAGGACAGGAAAAACATAGTAACGCAACATCCGAACTAGGAGCTGAAGGTTGAGATCTCTACCGGTGAATAGGGCCCTCACACTGTTGAACAAATATTTGGCTTGCCCAATCCAGGACAAGATTTCATTCATGGGACAGCAATCCTCAGCCACTATAGTCCCAAGATATTTGAGGGTTGACACACAATTGTGTTGTTGATGTGCAAGGAGGCCTACTTAGGTGTTTTCGAAAATACAATCAGCTTTATCTTGCCAATTTTCATGAGCAGGCCAAATGATGGACTGATCCATACAATGTTGTTAATAACAATTTGAATATCAGCAAGGTGACACGGAATCTCAGAAATTCTGGTTTAAAACAAAAATCGTAGGACAATTCCCTTAAGTTTTGAATTCATATTTCTTGTAAACTTGGTTATATGGTCATTCATCTCTCTGGGAACCCCGGTCTCGAACAACGGATGCTGCTCGGAAGAGATAAGGAAACGCCTCGCACTCGTCCGCGTGGCAACTGCCAAATCAGCAACGAATGGAAGGACAGTATCATAACAAAGAATACTAAACTGAAGCTGGTAAATTCACTGATATTTCTGATCGCCACATACGTCGCTGTGAAGTGGACCGTTAAAACAGCTGACAGGAAGATTAAAAGAGCTCTGGAAATTGGTGTTTACCGTTGAGTCCTGCGAATATCTTGAACGAAAGAGCGGACCAACGCTTAATTTCTTGAAAAGATCAGAGTCAAGGACACGTTCATACTAAAGATTTGCCGAGCATTCTTGAGATACTTTGGCCATATTTCGAGAAGGAAGGAAGGAACCCATGGAGAATATGGCGGTAGAAGGAAAGAAACTATGCAATTAAGCGCGCAGCTTTGAGCATGCAATTGGGAGATAGTGAGTTCGACCCCACATTGTCGGCAGCCCTCGAAACTATCTTACGTGGTTTCCTATTTTCACACTAGGCAGGCAAACAGAATAGAAATATATTTATTTAAAGTTAATTATAAGTAGGACCAGAGGTCCCGTTGACGGTAACTAACTGCCACTATAACTTCAATGTATCAATTAACATACAGAATCCAATAATAAGAATACATAAAATAGCGTAAGATATATTTTCATACTGAGGACAATTAAAGATTAAAAACTAAACATCTAGAAGATTACAATATTACTTTTAAAATTTCAGAAACGTAGACTATACTGACAAGGAAGATAAGAGATAACAGATACATTTTAACGCGGAGGATGAATTTAGGATAAAACTAAACATCTAAAATATACCTAGGACATTATGATTTCATCATCATCATCATCATCATCATCATCTGTTTACCCTCCAGGTTCGGTTTTACCCTCGGACTTAGTGAGGGATTCCACCTCTGCCGCCTCAAGGGCAGTGTCCTGGAGCTTCAGACTCTTGGTCGGGGTATATAACTGGGGAGTATGACCAGTACCTCGCCCAGGCGGCCTCACCTGCTATGCTGAACAGGGGCCTTGTGGAGGGATGGGAAGATTGGAAGGGATAGACAAGGAAGAGGGAAGGAAGCGGCCGTGGCCTTAAGTTAGGTACCATCCCGGCATTCGCCTGGAGGAGAAGTGGGAATCCACGGAAAACCACTTCCAGAATGGCTGAGGTGGGAATCGAACCCACCTCTACTCAGTTGACCTCCCGAGGCTGAGTGGACCCTGTTCCAGCCCTCGTACCACTTTTCAAATTTCGTGGCAGAGCCGGGAATCGAACCCGGACCTCCGGGGGTGGCAGCTAATCACGCTAACCACTACACCACAGAGGCGGACTATGATTTCATACTATTTAATTAATTTGGTGAAATTTCACTTACATGGCTTCATAAGTGGTAATTAAGACTTTTATTTTTTCTGAATTTTGACACTACTTTGCTGTATTTCATATAGTTTAAGGTCACTGTATAATTAATACGCTGAGCTTGCACGTCAATTAGGGTCAGGGCCGCTTCCTTCTCACTCGTAGACCTTTCCTATCTCATCGTCGCCACAAGACCTGTTTATGTAGGTGCGACGTAAAGCAGATTGTGAAAGGAAGTGTAGAAAGTGAGGGGTCTGGCAATGAGTCAGCTGCTCTCGCTCGGAATATGAGAGCCCCAACGGGTTTTCTTCGACAGGTAGAGGATGTTGAATGAGTAGTCAACCGCCCCCACGCACAGGGGAAACATTGACGTAAGTAATGAGAAATAATGCCTGACTAAGCTACAGTGCCGTCGTCACCAACACACTCTCCCAAGTTTGAAAGCCATCTTAGTGTCCGGCTCGATGGCTGAATGGTCAGCGTAGAGGTCTTCGGTTCAGAGGACCCGGGTTCGATACCCGACCGGGTCGTAGATTTTAACCATAAATAGTCAGTCCCCAACATCTCTGCAACTCACAAATAGTTTTAGGAAGAAGACCAACCGTGCAACTATTCCATCTTAACAGTAATAACAGGAAAAGCTGAAAAGGTCCGACAATTCGAAGAGTGAAGGTGACACTAAGAGAAATAAATGGTCAAAAAGGGCGTTTAAGTGACAGGTGCTTGGCCTTGTAAATTTAGGCTAATACTGTCCACCCTTGTCGGAGTGTCTGCCTTAGAAGGGCTGCACCAGGCTAGAAATTGCCACACGAAATTATTATTATTACTTCTTTTAGTTCCTCTTACCGCAAACAGGAGGCGCTACGTACATGTTCCATACGCCCACCCCGAGTCTATGATGTTTTAAAGAAGAATAACGACGGTAAGGAACTCTCTTCTGCGGTGAGACACTTGTTGTAGGGCTGCTTCAAATTAGCATAGGTTCTTACTTAGCCAGAATGTCTTGTTACTCGCTCTCACAGAGTTCTAATGGAGTTTTCAACAAGCCTCCTGCTATATGCGAATATACATTCACAGCACTCCAAACTTTCTACCATCGTCACCATAAGACCTATCTGTGTCGGTGCGACGTAAAGCAACTAGAAAAGAAAACTTTCTACCAAGTCTTAATTTTCTTCTCCGTTCCACATGCACTCTCAGAACTCATACGTTTGGCTCCTCTGCTTGGATGAACCTAAAACTTGGAAAATTCATAGGATAAGATCAATTCATTATTATCTTTTTTTTACCAATAAATAATAGTAGGTGATGTTCACATATTATCGTGCCCTGAATCTGAAATTCAGTCTCTCGCAGCAATTTCCTAGAAAGTCACAGTGAGTTTTTTCACAAAATAAGCTATATCCCAGTGAAATGAAATGAAATGACATATGGCTTTTAGTACCGGGAGTGTCCAAGGACAAGTTGACTCCCCGTAGGTGACCTGCGCGTCGTGATGAGGATGAAATGGTGATGAAGACGACACATACACCCAGCCCCCGTACTAGTGAAATCAACCAATTATGTAAGGTTAAAATTCCCGAGCCTACCGGGAATCGAACCCGGGACCCCTGTGACCAAAGGCCAGCACGCTAACCATTTAGCCATGGAGCCGGACTATATCTCAGTTAATACAGCGTTTCGAACTTCTATTTTCATTTTGAACGATTTTAAAAATAAACAACTATAACCATAAAACGTCAAAGAAATTGTACTTACATAAAAAAATGAAGAAAAACTAAATTATATCTACTTGCAATTCCTTTTGTTTCCGTACCCGAAACCTCTGTCTCACAAAAAACCAACAATAATACGCAAACATATTGAAAAACAGTTTCCTTTAAGTCGTCTTTCCATTTCAGACATAAGTCGGAACGTTTCTCGCCACTTCAGTGTTTTACAGAAGAAATTCCAGATGAAAGTGCAGAACTTGGATGGAATGCATTTCAGCCTTTATTACCTGAATATAGTTACTAGCATTTTATTATAGTTGTCGGCTTTAAAATATCTAAGAAATTTTGAGGAAACTTCTTTGAACAAATGATACTCCATTTTTTTTTTCTATTTCAGTGAGTATTTTGTCGAACAAAAGATCGTTCATGACTGCGCAAATCTGAGGACCAATGAAAATCCCCGCTTCAATTTTTGTCCTCCAGCAAAACAACCTCAACTTTTTGTCCACTGTTTTGCCAAATGTGTTACTGCACTACGTTCATATGGAGTGGAGGTAAAATTCCCTTCTTTTTAGGTACTAATCTCTTACACTTCATAATGAGTAACCTTGTCCTCATCATCCAAAAAAGAAAATAGCAGAACTTGGTATATTGTAGTCGCCTTCTAGATTAGTTAAAAATCAACAGTTTACAGGGTACCATACAGTTGTTACTCTCGTCGCCATAAGACCTATCTGTGTCGGTGCGACGTAAAGTCCCTAGCAAAAAAAACAGTTGTTACTCATGACTCTATAATTCATTTTTAAGTTGTGTATCAATGCTCTGAATTTGGTGCAGTTAATTCCATTGTAGCATGGAAGACTATTTATTTATTTATTTATTTATTTATTTATTTATTTATTTATTTATTTATTTATTTATTTATTTATTTATTTATTTATTTATTTATTTATTGTTAATGAACATAACAGGCGTTTAGCCCAAATACATGTTTACAATGCAATAATAATAATAATAATATTAATAATAATAATAATAATAATAATAATAATAATAATAATAGTCCGCCTCTGTGGTGTAGTGGTTAGCGTGATTAGCTGCCACCCCCGGAGGTCCGGGTTCGATTCCCGGCTCTGCCACGAAATTTTAAAAGTGGTACGAGGGCTGGAACGGGGTCCACTCAGCCTCGGGAGGTCAACTGAGTAGAGGTGGGTTCGATTCCTACCTCAGCCATCCTGGAAGTGGTTTTCCGTGGTTTCCCACTTCTCCTCCAGGCAAATGCCGGGATGGTACCTAACTTAAGGCCACGGCCGCTTCCTTCCCTCTTCCTTGTCTATCCCTTCCAATCTTCCCCATCCCCCGCAAGGCCCCTGTTCAGCATAGCAGGTGAGGCCGCCTGGGCGAGGTCCTGGTCATTCTCCCCAGTTGTATCCCCCGACCAAGAGTCTGAAGCTCCAGGACACTGCCCTTCAGGCGGTAGAGGTGGGATCCCTCGCTGAGTCCGAGGGAAAAACTGAACCTGGAGGGTAAACAGATTATGATGATGATAATAATAATAATAAAGAAGAATCTACATACTAATTTGATATAAAAAGACTAATCTGGCCCCACCCTGACCTTGTATTCACCACATGAGAGTCACAACAGATAGTTGCCACATGAACCGCTGAGTTCACGTTACAACATATTCAGCTCATGTCCTTCACAGCTGCTTACTTCGCATTCTTTGTTCCCTGACCCAGTTTCTCTGGATTCAAGTACACCAAATGACAACAATTGCATACTATCCTACAACATCAGCATCCGTAAGTCCTTTACATTTCCAACATACCATAACATTTACTTACTCAACTAACTCGCAAACTGTTTGTTTGTTATCACTTGGTCATACTTGACCTCCAGGTTCGAATTCTAACTGCTTCACTATGTAAACACACATCTCCATTCCAAACAAATACCCCCTTATTCCCTCCATGCTATACTTCGTCTTCGCATTCACTGCATATACCTCCCTTACACTCTCCATAATCGCCCTATGACTCTTCTTCTTCCATTTTTCTCACACAGGAATTTTTTACCGCACATAAATACATGTTCATTTCTCCTCCGTCTTCCCATTCCTTAATAATCCACCTTATAATACCCCGCTCATTCACTTTTCCTAATATTTTCGATGTTTGGCACTCAATAAACTATTTCTAATCTTACTTGTTTCTTCACAATTACCTAATAAGTGAAAATCATCATTCTCTGCCCCACAAAGTATACATGCTGACTTATCTCTACAGTTTAACCAGCCCTTATTTTTATGTAGCTCCATCAGCCACCACACCAACCCACCCCTGTTTAACCTATCAACGTATCTAATACTTATCTCCGTTACTACTTCTACTTTATTAAAAATACTAAGGAAGCATCTTAATCAACTTTCTGCCAATAATTTCTGGCTACCCATATCTCTAATCCTCCTTGACAGCACCTTCATCCCCCTAGCCTCTGTATTCGTCCACACCTCTTCCCACATGTACCCCAAGCCTATCGTCTCCAAGTATCCCTTTCCTTTTTCTAGCCAGCATCCCTTATACATGCTCTTCCTTTGTTGTTCGTACGCGGCTTGTAATACCCTCCGCCTTCCTGTCTTTTTAAATTCATCCAGTATCTAACTATTCTCTTCACACACTTAAATTCCAAATCCTTCCCACACATTAATTCCGCCCCTGCATTAGCTGTGCACAGCGGGAAGCCATCACTATCTTACCAAAATTACTAATAATTCGTCTTAATTCCACTCTTTTCTCATCCAACCCCCAAACTTCAGCGCCATACAATACCCTGCCGAAAATCACCGATCTTAAAACTAACCTCAAGCTTTATAGCTAATGCTCGGAAATTTAGCTAGCATGTTTTTGACTGAGTCTAGGGCGGCCAAACCTCTGCTTCTCGCCCTACCAATACGATCATTCCAAGTGCCTTTACTGTTAATAATGACTCCTAAATATTCCAACTTACTCACTTGTTCCAGCCTTTCTCCCTGCACGACCCATTTCCCGTTCTCCCTTCTTCCTTTGTGTGCCTGGGCTACTAGCATTTTAGATTTATTCCCATTAATTTTCAAGGCCTATTTCTTCGCGAAATCCGACACTGCATTTAGAGCCTTCTGCATCCCTCCTGGAGTTAGAGTCATCAATATCATATAATCAGCAGAAATCAATCCTGGTACTTCCCCCCCTTTAATTACCGGCACGGCCCAGTTCCTTGCCCCATGCTCCTCCAAGATTTCGTTAATAAATAAAATAAACAATATTGCTTTAAATCCACCTTAGACTCCAAGGGTCTGCTCAACCTATCGTCTCCCAATTTTACACAGAACCTGACTACCCTACATATTCCCTCCACTGCCCTCATCATCTTTTGCGCCTCTCTATTCACCTTATCGAACGCCTGTTTCAAAATCGATTGCCGTCACATACACCTTCCTTCTTGACAGGCTCCTATAATTCTCCAAAATTGTCATCACTGTCATTATACACTGACTGACAGAGCAAATGCAACACCAAGAAGGAGTGGTCAGAACTTTATGCCATTTGCAGGGTAGACTGACGTCACTGAGGTATGCTCATGATGTGAATGCGCCGCTGTGCTGCGCACGTAGCGAAAGATAAATGGGACACGGCGTTGGCGAATGGCCCACTTCGTACCGTGATTTCTCAGCCGACAGTCATTGTAGAACGTGTTGTCGTGTGCCACAGGACACGTGTATAGCTAAGAATGCCAGGCCGCCGTCAACGGAGGCATTTCCAGCAGACAGACGACTTTACGAGGGGTATGGTGATCGGGCTGAGAAGGGCAGGTTGGTCGCTTCGTCAAATCGCAGCCGATACCCATAGGGAGGTGTCCACGGTGCAGCGCCTGTGGCGAAGATGGTTGGCGCAGGGACATGTGGCACGTGCGAGGGGTCCAGGCGCAGCCCGAGTGACGTCAGCACGCGAGGATCGGCGCATCCGCCGCCAAGCTGTGGCAGCCCCGCACGCCACGCCAACCGCCATTCTTCAGCATGTGCAAGACACCCTGGCTGTTCCAATATCGACCGGAACAATTTCCTGTCGATTGGTTGAAGGAGGCCTGCACTCCCGGCGTCCGCTCAGAAGACTACCATTGACTCCACAGCATAGACGTGCACGCCTGGCATGGTGCCGGGCTAGAGCGACTTGGATGAGGGAATGGCGGAACGTCGTGTTCTCCGATGAGTCACGCTTCTGTTCTGTCAGTGATAGTCACCGCAGACGAGTGTGGCGTCGGCGTGGAGAAAGGTCAAATCCGGCAGTAACTGTGGAGCGTCCTACTGCTAGACAACGCGGCATCATGGTATAAAATGAGACGAATCTTCTTAGCGTGTTTTTACAACCGGACGCCCTTCCTGACGTCTGTCTCATAATAGGAGTCATAAATGAACGACTTGATATACGATAGTAGGGAGGGAGAGCGTGAAATACGGTGCGGGCACATAGCCTACTGCTGTGGAATAGCATCAAGGGGTTTGCTCAAGGTATAATGTCTCCATCCGACGGGAGAATCACCTTCAACATTGTTATATCCCCTCACTCCATATGAACACTGCGTAGAGGTTTGGAGCTGAATCCAGGCTTTTGGCACGGAATCCAGTGATTAGAAATTGTACTCGTATTCTGTCCGCCAACATTCTGATGGTGAAAGTTTTCAAACTACGGGCCTCAATACGACTAACCACATAGACTTGACGCTTTAACGGTCATGGCTACTGGGTGTGCTTACAAAGGAAAAATAAGTAAATAAGATCATATCTTAAATCTCTATAAATTAAATCCTAACGACATCGACTATTTTGGCAAAATTTTCATTCAGTTATCCGTTTCAGGTGTAATAATGACCATCTGCATATTGTTTAGCTTTGGTGTCTGTTTGATTGTTTGTCCGTTTATCTGAGTTCTTATAACTTGAAAACTATTGGATATATTTATATCAAACTTCATACGTATAATCCACCTGTCCTTGGGTAGCTTTTATGTCAATATTGTTTCTAAATCCCTGAATGGACTGGAGGCTTATACGAAACCGAAACCGCGATTTGGCACAACCAAACTAAATGCAAATATACCTGCCTTAATAGAAATCAATTTCTAAAATTTTGTTCTCATATACATCATTTCGATACGAGAAATAATAAGGAGATACCATTAACAGACCGTTTATCAGTCTAAGTTCGAGAGGAATATTTTTAGTTTTTTGTCGATTTGTCTGTTCGTCCGTTTGTTGAGTTCTTATAACTAGGAAACTGTGGTGTATTTTGTCAATGTGGGATGCTAATAAATATTATGTTCATACCAATGGCAAAAAGGAAGAAAATCTTAGCATAGATAATAATAGGATGGTCGACCCACAACATCAAAGATCGTCAAAAGGTAATCATTAGGACACCATAACGCTAAAGGCAAACAAATGTTATTTCACTGGTGGTGACTTGTCGGACCACGGAAAGGCATGCGCTTAATGCCTCGTTGGGTCAAACCTAGTATATCAGACTTATTATTCATCAATCAGCAGAGCCAGTGGACGCCACGGCGGGCTAACCGAGAGGGGTGTCCGTGGTAAGTACAATGTTTCAAAAAAAAAAGGGAGAAGGAAAAGGTAAAGAGTGAAAGAGAACGTACAACAAACCAAATGTAAAAAAGGAGAATTGATTTAAAATAAGTTGTATTTAAACTTCAAACGATTAGACTAGGCAGTGTATAACAAGCAAAGAATGGGAATTACAAACATTTAACAAGGGCTCAGCCCGTTTGACAACCAAAATACAATCAAGAATAATAATAATTAAGAATTCTTGGGAATAACGATTATGATTTTCAAGAAAAGCCCAAGACCAGAGTTCGACAAAAAAAAACAGAATCAGCACCTATATAAGTTCACAACCTTTTTTAAAAAAACACTTTAGTTAAGAAATAAAGGGGGGTATATTTGAAAAATAATGATTTAAGGCCACCCTTACAATCTTCATTTAAAACCCAAAGGAGGGCAGGAAGGTTATAGCACGTCGGAAGACAAAAATTTTTACAGCTCAATACCGGAAAAGAAGAAAGGGAAAGAAAAAGGAAGCAGAGTGAGAAGGGAAGAAGAGAGGGGAAAAAAGGGGGGGGGGAATCCTTCCAGGCTGCCTAACGCTATCACGTTGGCAATGTAAGCGACCACTCGGGCCTGTAAAAAGGTTCAGGATGTGGCAACACTTCTATCACTTGTCCAAGCATAGTTTATTTTGGCGTATGAGATAGATAAAGATATCAGTCTGAAGGACTTAGTTAGAATGGAGACCATGAAGCCACTAAATAATTTAACATTCAAAGTTCAAATCTTGATATAGACCACGAAAGATATAAAAGGTTGTAACATTTTGCTCACCCAGTCTGTTGGTAAACAATGCAGCTATTCACAAATAAAAATAGGTAAAACGTCGCGACGGGCAAGCCGATAGCGAACAGTTCCGCTCTCTCCACTCGTGTTGTTTTCCAACTCAATGCCTGACCGCGGAAACTAAGGAATAGCTTGCTTATATAGGTGGTGAACAGATTCGAGAAGTTACTCGATGAAAAATACGTAGGTGTGACGTCACAACGAGGAAGCAGCAACAGTGCCGGAGAACAGGCCAGTTAGTGAACAGCTGGGCGAGCAAGCAGATGAATGCGACAGAAGGCAGAAGGTAAGATGTAGTAGAGCGGTCGTAACATATTCCCACCACTCGGCGAATCCGAAGGATGGGGGAGATGACGATGATGATCCAGAGGCGGAGAAGAAATTCCCATGGTGACCACAGAAGGTACCATCGCCGGAACTCGTAGAACGATGAAGCAGAAACGGAAAACAAAAACCAAACAGGCATAAGCAGCGAAATAAAAAGAAAAAGGGAAGAAAGGGAAAAAGGGATGGGATGGGATAGAGAGATAAAGAGGAAAAAAGGGGTATAAAGTAAAAAGGAAGAGAAAAGTGATATGGAGTGAAATAGAAAATTACAAAAATATACATATATACATTAATAAAAAAGGAGTGGCCTTAATATATATATATATATATATATATATATATAGAGAGAGAGAGAGAGAGAGAGAGAGATGCAATAAAAATAAATGTTTTAGAACAATATATGTAATTTAAAGTAAAGTTTCCCATATTAGAAATCAAAATGGAATATAAAACCCCCAAACTTTATATATGGGAGAGGGTGAGTGGAGAGAGCAGAACTGAGTGAGCAAAAGGAAAGGAAAAAAATACAAGTATAGAAAACTCAAAATGGACAAATGAAAGAAGATAAATAACCTTACCAAAAGGAACAACAAAGGCAGCCTGGAAGAAATCTCTATCCCTTACCCTCAGGAACAGAAGGAGGAAAAAATTTCTTCATCTGAGAAAAATGAGCCTTTTTAACATCAGTAGGAGTGTCAAGGGATTGGAGGAGGGCAGTGGTCGGAGAGGGAAAAGAGAGGATACGGAAAGGGCCAATCCAACGAGGGGAGAGCTTTGCAGATAAATTTTGAGAAGTAGAACTAATGGGGTGATTCTTTAATAATACAAAATCAGAAACTTGAAAAGATGGAGAACGGACTCGGGAATTACAAGCCTTACGGTGAAGATCTCTGGCGTGAAGAAGTTGTTGAAGGGCGTGATTCAGTTGAGTATCAGTAAGAAGATGAGAGGGGGTATCCAATAATGAGGATAAATTCCTAGATAAAGAAAGGGGTGTGTGTGACTCTCTGCCAAGAAACAACTTGGCAGGAGTAAAAGAGGTAAAAGAATTAATAGTAGCATTTAATGCCAAAACAAAATGGGGGAGTTCGGAATCCCAAGACTTATGGTCAGTAGAATGAAAAATAGAAAGAAAGGTTTTGAGATTTCGATGGTAACGTTCTACAATGTTACCCTGAGGATGATATGGGGAGGTAAAAACTTTCTTGATACCGTGAGAGAAACAAAAAATATAAAAGGCTTTAGAAGTAAAAATAGAGGCATTATCGGAAATTAATACTTTAGGAAGACCAATGATAGGAGAAATCTGAGTGGATAATAAATTAATATTTATTTGGGAAGAAATATTTCGTAACGGACGAACAATAAGAAACGTTGAAAAACCATCGAGCAAAGTGAATATATAAGCATTTGCTTTTGAAGATTTAACTAATGGGCCAACAATATCAATATATAATTTTTCAGCGGAATAAGTGGCAGGAGAAGCGGCATAGGTACAATAGGGTTGGTGGTTGAGTGGCTTATGTTTTTGACAAGAATCACATAAACGAACCCAAGAATATATGTCTTTTCTCATCTGTGGCCAAAAAAATAAAGAGGCAAAACGAGCATAAGTTTTGGCCATTCCAAAGTGGCCCCCAACAGGGGAACCATGGAAATACTGAAAAATCATAGGACGTAAATTTGAAGGAAGAACGAGGCGAGAAATAGCACGTGGAGTAGGTTTTAAAATAAGGAGATGATTCTGCAAACGAAAAGGACCAGAGTAATTTGGAAGAGAAAGGTCTTGAATCAGCTGTTGGCAATACGGATCTTGTTTCTGATGGTCTACACAGGACTGAAAAGAGAGGGGAAAATTTGTAAGGGAGGAAATAGAGGTAATAGCATTAACAGGCAAAGAATCAATTTCAGGTTCATGTGATTGATTATCTTCAAAAAGGCGGGATAAAGCATCAGCAACTGAATTATGGAAACCCGATACAAACTTGAGCGAAAATTTAAAGCGAGATAACCGAAGGAGCCAACGACCAGTACGGCCTATTTTAGGAGCATTATGAAGCAACCAGGATAATGCTTGATTGTCGGTATGTACTACAAATTCCCGATGGTCCAAGTATTCGGCAAAATGTTCAATAGCCAAAAGAAGCCCCAGAGCTTCTCTTTCGTAGACAGAATATTTTCGTTCTGCAGGAGATAAAAGACGACTAAAATAGGCAATGGGTAAGGTTTGGCCATTACAAGTTTGTTGTAAGACAGCACCAAGAGCGACGTCAGAGGCATCAGTTGAGAGTTCAAAGGGGAGGGAAAAATCGGGGATTTGCAAGAGAGGGGCATGAGAAAGTTTTGATTTTAAGGTATCAAAAGCAATTTGTTGAGAATTAGTCCAATGAAGTTTAATGCCTTTTCTTTTAAGGAGATTTAAAGGTTCCGAAATTTGAGAGAAATTAGGAATGTATTTGGCATAAAAGCCCACCAGGCCTAAAAAGGAGCGCAATTGTTTCAAATTCTGAGGAGGGGAATTTTCTGAATGGCGGAAACACGGTCAGGATCAACAGCGACACCCTGTGAGCTGAGGATATGACCAAGAAATTTGATAGATGTTTGAGCGACAAGAACCTTGGAAGGGTTAACAGTCAAGCCAACGGAACGAAGACGTGTAAGAACTTCACGGACATGCAGTAGGTGAGATTCAAAATCAGGAGAATAAACAAGGATATCGTCAATAAAAGGAAATAAATATTTGTACTTAAGATCGGAAAATAAAGAATCAACAAAACGCTGCATGATCTGGGATCCAAGATTTAACCCAAAAGGAACTTTTTTGAACTGATATAAACAATTAGGCGTAATGAACGCAGTGTAGCGAGAGCTAATGTCATCAAGGGGAATCTGATAGTAAGCGGAGTTGAAGTCAAAAATAGTAAAATAATGAGAATTAGAAAAATGTTGAAAAGCGGATTGTAATTTAGGCATCGGATAGGCATCATACAATATACGTGAGTTCAATTTTCTATAATCGACAATAAATCGAAAGGAGCCATCAGGTTTATTAACAATGAAGGCAGGAGAAGCATAATTGGAGGATGAAGGAACGATAGTGCCATCACGAAGCATCTTATCAATTAATTCATTAAGAATCTTCATCCTAGGAGGGCTAAGAAAATACGGAGAAGAACGAACCGGAGTAGTGTCAGTCAGATCGATATGGGCAGTGACGTTCTTAACAGTCCCTAAGTTAGGGGTGATCACATCAGAAAATTCCTGGAGGAGAGACTGTACCTGATCAGAATAAAGGGAATTAATTGTGAGGGAGGAAGACTGATGGAAAAAGGGATAATCAAAGGGGTTTACCAACGGAATAGATTTGGATGAAAAATGAAAAGAAACCTGGGAATGAACGGAATCAAGAATGAGACAAGTGTGAGAAAAAAATCAAAACCTAAAATGAGAGGAGACGATAAATGTTCAACCACAAGAAAAGTAAAAGGCCAGGGAAAATATTGCATTTTAATGTTTAAAGTTATAGTACCAAGGACATGAAGGGGTTGGTTTGATGCGGAAATACATTGCCGAGAAGATGAAGTATACTGCAAATGAGGAAAATTGGCTTTTAATGATTCAAAAAATGGCAAACTAATAAGGGATACGGCAGCACCTGAATCTAAAAGAGCAACCGATGGCAAATTAATCACAGTTATCAACACATGAGAAGTACATGGAAGAAAAGAAGCATTATATATACTAGAAGAAAACTGAGGAACATTTTCAGCAGGAGAAAAGTAGATGAAGGCAGGTTTTCCCCAATAATACGACGACTGCCTAACGACGTGGGTGGAAGGCGTTTCCCGAAAGTGAGGCAGTACAATACTTCGAAATATGTCCCTGACCTTTACAACGAAAGCATGTTATAGTTGAACGATTTGTTGATGGTGAAGGGGAGACGGAAGGCGAAGGTAACGAAATAGGTAAGGGAGGGGGTACGATACCAGGTGGGGGAATAGATGAATAATATGAAAGATCTCCTAAGGAATTAATGACATGAGACTGAGCCAAATTATATAACTGAAGCATGGTAGTGGGGGGGTTAAGTGCATCAAGGAGCTGACGAAAGGAAGGAGCAGCATAAAAACGGACAATTGAAATTAATTCAGAAGTATTATAAGCAATGTTCAATACATCACTATAGGTAGTAATAGAATCAAGATAGTCATGTGTAGATTCAGTAGGTAGTTGCTGGCGACGGACAAACTCAGTACTTAATTTGTAACGAATCTCATATGGCAAAAAATAATTATGTATTATAGTCCGTAAGTGAAACCATGAAGAAAAATTAGACATATTATCAAGCCAAAATTTTGAAAAGAAACCAGTAGTTATAGCCGACAAAAGACCGATTAATTGAGGAAAGGAAGCAAGTGTAATATTTAAAAATTTTCTCACAGAGAAAAGCCAAATGGTCAAGCTGCGAGGATCAGTAGCCTGTAGCTGAGGTACAAGAAGCAATGACTGCTTAACTATCTGAATATTAAGTGCACTGTCAACAGAAGTAAGATGAGGGGAGGAAGAAAAATGGGATGGTGGAGACGGAAGCATTGCATATTGAGCAAGGACTGGAGGAGATTTTATGTCATCAGAAGAATGCATTAATGAATCAGAAGAAGGAGAGAAAGAAATCAAGAACCCGACAGGAGGGTTCGGTAAGGACAAATTATGATATGAAGGAAGTGGTGAAGAATTAGAACTGTCACCCAGAGGAAAGTTATCCGAAAAACATGCCATAACGATAAGTAAAAGAAAAACAGAGCGTATAATTAATAGAAAAGTTTGTCTGCTACTTTTTTGGTGTCTTTTGTCAATGTGGGGTGCTAATAAATATTATGTTCATACCAATGGCAAAAAGGACGAAAATCTTAGCATAGATAATAATAGGATGGTCGACCCACAACATCAAAGATCGTCAAAAGGTAATCATTAGGACACCATAACGCTAAAGGCAAACAAATGTTATTTCACTGGTGGTGACTTGTCGGACCACGGAAAGGCATGCGCTTAATGCCTCGTTGGGTCAAACCTAGTATATCAGACTTATTATTCATCAATCAGCAGAGCCAGTGGACGCCACGGCGGGCTAACCGAGAGGGGTGTCCGTGGTAAGTACAATGTTTCAAAAAAAAGGGAGAAGGAAAAGGTAAAGAGTGAAAGAGAACGTACAACAAACCAAATGTAAAAAAGGAGAATTGATTTAAAATAAGTTGTATTTAAACTTCAAACGACTAGACTAGGCAGTGTATAACAAGCAAAGAATGGGAATTACAAACATTTAACAAGGGCTCAGCCCGTTTGACAACCAAAATACAATCAAGAATAATAATAATTAAGAATTCTTGGGAATAACGATTATGATTTTCAAGAAAAGCCCAAGACCAGAGTTCGACAAAAAAAAACAGAATCAGCACCTATATAAGTTCACAACCTTTTTTAAAAAAACACTTTAGTTAAGAAATAAAGGGGGGTATATTTGAAAAATAATGATTTAAGGCCACCCTTACAATCTTCATTTAAAACCCAAAGGAGGGCAGGAAGGTTATAGCACGTCGGAAGACAAAAATTTTTACAGCTCAATACCGGAAAAGAAGAAAGGGAAAGAAAAAGGAAGCAGAGTGAGAAGGGAAGAAGAGAGGGAAAAAAGGGGGGGAAATCCTTCCAGGCTGCTTAAACGCTATCACGTTGGCAATGTAAGCGACCACTCGGGCCTGTAAAAAGGTTCAGGATGTGGCAACACTTCTATCACTTGTCCAAGCACAGTTTATTTTGGCGTATGAGATAGATAAAGATATCAGTCTGAAGGACTTAGTTAGAATGGAGACCATGAAGCCACTAAATAATTTAACATTCAAAGTTCAAATCTTGATATAGACCACGAAAGATATAAAAGGTTGTAACATTTTGCTCACCCAGTCTGTTGGTAAACAATGCAGCTATTCACAAATAAAAATAGGTAAAACGTCGCGACGGGCCAGCCGATAGCGAACAGTTCCGCTCTCTCCACTCGTGTTGTTTTCCAACTCAATGTCTGACAGCGGAAACTAAGGAATAGCTTGCTTATATAGGTGGTGAACAGATTCGAGAAGTTACTCGATGAAAATTACGTAGGTGTGACGTCACAACGAGGAAGCAGCAACAGTGCCGGAGAACAGGCCAGTTAGTGAACAGCTGGGCGAGCAAGCAGATGAATGCGACAGAAGGCAGAAGGTAAGATGTAGTAGAGCGGTCGTAACAAAACTACTGGATATATATCTGTCAAACTATATCTGTCCTTGGATGGGTATTAGGGTCAATAGTATTTCTAAATCCCGGGTTAGTTTGGGAGTTTATAGGAAGTCGAAACAGTAATTTTCCCCTCCCATAAAATATACATGACTAACTTTATTGGATAACTACCAGCCTTAATGTGAATCAACTTCTTTTTTTTTCTGATGTGCGCCTTTTCGATAGGAGGAAGCCTTACAGGCTCTCATGTAATTTCAAGTTGGGTTAAATGGTTTAAGTAAGAGCCATTTTATTATTTCCGATTGAACAGATAATAAGGGAAGTTTTCGTCAACGACTGGTTCCATGAGCCTTCAGGCACAGCGTCACTCCCGGTTTCAGATGAACAACAATATGTAACCAGAAAATAGAGAGAATTACGCACAGCTTCGAACCAGGAACTGTATCGTTCAATAAACTCTGGTATCGTCCCGATTCTGTCTCCACTTTGTTCAGTTTTATCACACTTCACGTTACTGTCACCTGCTTTCCTAGAAGAATATCAGTTTAACATGTCGCACTGAACGTTTGAATGCCGGCTTGTAACTTCCCATAAATTCATTAAGGAATCGGGAAATTGATTACCAATTTCCGTGCGAAGAACGGGTATATATGCTAGTAAAAAATATAAAATACAGAATTAATCATTATTAAAGATCTCTTATCTCCCCCACCATTGGATGATCGATGACGTCAGTTTCAGGTTTTTCAAATTATTTGCCACATTTCGAAATATAACGCCGTTGGCAGCTTGCTAATGAAATGGGCGTCACAGCGAATATCAAGTCCTATGACGTTGATATTCCCTGTGCTCCAACGAGCCTTTTGAGCTAATGAAACTGCGCATCATGTTCTGCATCGGTTCGCCACAATCATTCAATTAAATGTGTTCAGCATCCAAGGGGCCTTCTTCACTGTTAGTATCTGTAGTCCTGAATGAATCGACAATCAGTTGTCATTGAATCCCTTTTTTTATATATACTTATGTCTATTATGGTCTCATGGTCGTGGTAACGATTCATGTTATAAAGGATGTGTAACTGGGAAACCATCCTCTCTAAAGACTACTCAGACGGAGAAACAGACGAGTTCGAAAAATGAAGGGATTAGAAACGCTGTTTGTGGGTTACTGTAGTCACGTCCTAGTTCGTGAACCATGGGCAACGGCTGAGTGGCCTAGTAAGTGGTCCTGAGAGTCGGGATACCAGTTGCTATGGAATGGGAGTGGGCATCTCGGACATATTCTGAGTCGTGGCCCTCCTTGTGCTCAGGCGGCTAGGACTATAAAATTCACCGGTGGTCCATAATCCGTTAGAGGAGAGATCCTCACTTGGACTATGTGCAAGTAGGGTAGCATCCTGCTTCATGAATTTACCGAGCTCAGAACATTTTAAGCAAGCCTCGGACCTATGGGAGTAATGGAGTCCCACTCCCATTTGACAGGCGAGGGACTCCTTGGAAACAACTTGGCGAACGAAATGGAATTCGATGGGGAGCTATCAATATTAATGGGGCTTATGGAAGAAAGAAGGTAGAACTGGCTGAGTCAGCAAATAGGATGCATCTGGATGTGCTAGGAGTAAGTGATATTCGGGTAAGGGGAGATAAGGAGGAAGAGATAGGAGATTATAAAGTGTACTTGACGGGTGTTAGAACGGGAAGGGCAGAGACTGGGGTAGGGCTCTTTATCAGGAATACCATTGCACGCAACATAGTTTCGGTTAGGCACGTAAATGAGCGAATGATGTGGGTAGATTTGTCAGTGGGAGGAATTAGGACAAGAATTGTGTCCGTGTATTCACCATGTGAGAGTGCAGATGAGGATGAAGTTGACAAGTTTTATGAAGCATTGAGTGACATCGTGGTCAGGGTCAACAGCAAGGATAGAATAGTGCTAATGGGCGATTTCAATGCGAGAGTTAGGAATAGAACTGAAGGAAGATATGGAAGCTAATGGGAATGGGAAGCGTTTGCTGGACTTCTGTGCTAGTATGGGTTTAGCTGTTACGAATACATTCTTCAAGCATAAGGCTATTCACCGCTACACATGGGAGGCTAGGGGTACCAGATCCATAATAGACTATATCTTAACAGACTTTGAATTCAGGATATCTTTTAGAAATGTACGAGTTTTTCGGGGATTTTTCGATGATACAGACCACTATCTGATCTGTAGTGAACTAAGTATCTCTAGGCCTAGGGTAGAGAAAGTGAAATCTGTCTGCAAACGAATAAGGGTGGAAAATCTCCAGGACGAGGAAATTAGACAGAAGTACATGGATATGATTAGTGAGAAGTTTCGAACAGTAGACAGTAAGCAGGTTCAGGATATAGAAAATGAATGTGTGGCATACAGGGATGCTGTAGTAGAAACAGCAAGGGAATGGCTAGGAACAAATGTGTGTAAAGATGGGAAAAGGCGAACATCTTGGTGGAATGATGAAGTGAGAGCAGCCTGTAAACGTAAAAAGAAGGCTTTTCAGAAATGGCTCCAAACAAGGGCCGAGGCAGACAGGGATTTGTACGTAGATGAAAGAAACAGAGCGAAACAAATCGTTGTTGAATCCAAAAAGAAGTCGTGGGAAGATTTTGGTAATAACCTGGAAAGGCTAGGTCAAGCAGCAGGGGAACCTTTCTGGGCAGTAATAAAGAATCTTAGGAAGGGAGGGAAAAAGGAAATGAACAGTGTTTTGAGTAATTCAGGTGAACTCATAATAGATCCCAGGGAATCATTGGAGAGGTGGAGGGACTATTTTGAACATCTTCTCAATGTAAAAGGAAATCATCATGGTGGTGTTGCAAACAGCCAAGCTCATGGGGAGGAGGAAAATGATGTTGGTGAAATTATGCTTGAGGAAGTGGAAAGGATAGTAAATAAACACCATTTTCATAAGGCAGCAGGAATAGATGAACTTAGACCTGAAATGGTGAAGTATAGTGGGAAGGCAGGGATGAAATGGCTTCATAGAGTAGTAAATTTAGTGTGGAGTGTTGGTAAGGTACCTTCAGATTGGACAAAAGCAGTAATTGCACCTATCTATAAGCAAGGGAACAGGAAGGATTGCAATAACTATCGAGGTATCTCATTGATTAGTATACCAGGCAAAGTATTCACTGGCATCTTGGAAGGGAGGGTGCGATCAGTCGTTGAGATGAAGTTGGATGAAACCCAGTGTGGTTTCAGACCACAGAGAGGCTGTCAGGATCAGATTTTCAGTATGCACCAGGTAATTGAAAAATGCTACGAGAGGAATAGGCAGTTGTGTTTATGTTTCGTAGATCTAGTGAAAGCATATGACAGGGTACCGAGGGAAAAGATGTTCGCTATACTGGGAGACTATGGAATTAGAGGTAGATTATTAAAATCAATCAAAGGCATTTATGTTCACAATTGGGCTTCAGTGAGAATTGATGGTAGAATGAGTTCTTGGTTCAGGGTACTTACAGGGGTTAGACAAGGCTGTAATCTTTCACCTTCGCTGTTTGTAGTTTACATGGATCATATGCTGAAAGGTATAAAATGGCAGGGAGGGATTCAGTTAGGTGGAAAAGTAGTAAGCAGTTTGGCCTATGCTGACGACTTGGTCTTAATGGCAGACTGTGCCGAAAGCCTGCAGTCTAACATCTTGGAACTTGAAAATAGGTGCAATGAGTATGGTATGAAAATTAGCCTCTCGAAGACTAAATTGATGTCAGTAGGTAAGAAATTCAACAGAATTGAATGTCAGATTGGTGATACAAAGCTAGAACAGGTCGATAATTTCAAGTATTTAGGTTGTGTGTTTTCCCAGGATGGTAATATAGTACGTGAGGTTGAATCAAGGTGTAGTAAAGCTAATGCAGTGAGCTCGCAGTTGCGACCAGCAGTATTCTGTAAGAAGGAAGTTAGCTCCCAGACAAAACTATTTTTACATCGGTCTGTTTTCAGACCAACTTTGCTTTACGGGAGCGAAAGCTGGGTGGACTCAGGATATCTTATTCATAAGTTAGAAGTAACAGACATGAAAGTAGCAAGAATGATTGCTGGTACAAACAGGTGGGAACAATGGCAGGAGGGAACTCGGAATGAGGAGATAAAGTCTAATTTAGGAATGAACTCGATGGATGAAGCTGTACGCATAAACCGGCTTCGGTGGTGGGGTCATGTGAGGCGAATGGAGGAGGATAGGTTACCTAGGAGAATAGTGGACTCTGTTATGGAGGGTAAGAGAAGTAGAGGGAGACCAAGACGACGATGGTTAGACTCTGTTTCTAACGATTTAAAGATAAGTGGTATAGAACTAAATGAGGCCACAACACTAGTTACAAATCGAGGAGTGTGGCGACGTTTAGTAAATTCTCAGAGGCTTGCAGACTGAACGCTGAAAGGCATAACGGTCTATAATGATAATGTATGTATGTATGTATGTTAGAAACGAAAGGAACACTAGGTCTTAGTCGGCGTTGGAGAAAAACAAACGTTGACCAAAGGGGGTCGGATTGAAAAAAGATGTTAGCAAGGAGTTCGGCACAAGTGAGTTCAAACAACGGTAGACTCAGCTAGTCGCCCTGTGGACACCACCTTACATTCATATATTGAGGACTCATTTCTTTCGCTCACCTCTTATGACAGGCAGGAAATGTGCTGTGGGTATATTCTACGCCCTCAGCCACAGCGGGTCATCATGATCGTTGCTCCATCAGTCGTAGAGGCGCGCACCGAATTCTAGGATCGCAGGTTTGGAGGTGTCCATGTCGTACGATGTCGGCATGCAAAAGATATCTCGTGACACATTTGGTGTTCACCCGACAAAATTAAAACTCAGCCACGGACGCCCGACAGAGGTTCTGCTTACTGTGTTATCTGGTATAGTAACATGGAACACCGAAATTAACACGTAGCAACCTAAATGGCTTCAGGCTGAAAGGCCTGAACACGGTAGCTGAGACCAAGCGATTATTATTATTATTATTATTCCCAACCAAGGAGCGCGACTGAACTTATTTATCTGATGTTGTTGCCTTTTTCTTCTCCCAAAATCTGTTCATCTTCTCACTGTGGCTTCTCTTGCGATCTTCTGACCATGCTTTGTTAGTGGTAGAGCTTGGATGATGTGTAAAGCGGTGATTTTAGACTAATTTTCTGAACTCGGGTCTAACACAATTTCACCTGTGGTACCTATTCCTTGAAGATCTTTTCCAACTTGGAGCAGCCAATTGTTCTTTTTTACTTTCATTGATAGGGCAAGGTTCAGAATAATTTTGGTCAATCTAATTACCCATTTTGGGAATATGTCCATAAAATTTCAAACGACTTTTCCTAAACGTTTCTGAGATATTCTCTGAGTCTTAGTAAAGGTCATGACATGTCTTTATCATACAGATTACCCCTGAGCAGACTGGTCCAAAAATTCCCACCTCAGAGTTTCCTACTTCTCCTCCAGGCAAATGCGGGGATGGTACCTAACTTAAGGCCACAGCCGCTTCCTTGTCTGTCCCTTCCAATCTTCCCATCCCCACCAAAAGGCCCCTGTTCAGCATAGCTGTTGCGGTCGCCTGGGCGAGGTACTGGTCATCCTTCCCAGTTGTATCTCCCGACCCGAAATCTCACGCTCCAGGACACTACCCTTGAGGTGGTTCAGGTGGGATCCCTCCGTGAGTCCGAGGGAAAAGCCAACCCTGGAGGGATAAACATATTAAGAAAGGAAAAAGGTAAATACCCGAAATAGAAACGGAATACTAAGATGAAAGTGCTAACTGCTTTGAACCACTCCGTAGTTTTGTCTGGTCTACAGAGAAGTCGTGAAATGATAGTGTCCCTTTGCTCTTTTTTCCTGTTCGAAATACAAAAAGGCACAGCAATACATATTCCAATATTTCCAAACACAGTATAAGGAAAGCAAATCACTACACCACTAAAACACGAATTAGCGCATAAAGTAAAATTCTTGTTTAGGACGAAGTTACAGCGAAAAAACACTTTGAGCCACTCATTACATTTGTTCTTGTTTGCAGAAAATTTCTGCTCGAAGTATAAAAAGGCGCACAATAATGTCATAAATTCCAAGTGGTAAACACAATCTATATAAATAAAATTGTTCGTGTCTGTTTGTTCGTCTGTCTGTTTGTTCCACCACCACGTCGAAACGGCTGGATAGATCTCAACCAAACTTCATATTTAGAGTATACTCATCCCGGGGCAGGTTTCGATATGCATATCATTTCCAAATCTTTGAATACACGGGGGGTTTATAGGAAAACCAGAATGGTTTTTCCACCATCACGTCGAAACGGCTGGATAGATCTCAACCAAACTTCATATTTAGAGTATACTCCTCCCGGGGAAGGTTTCGATATGCATATCATTTTAAAATCTTTGAATACACGGGGGGTTTATAGGAAAACTAGAATGGTTTTTCCACCATCACGTCGAAACGGCTGCATAGATCTCAACCAAGTTTCATATTTAGAGTATACTCATCCCGGGGAAGGTTTCGATATGCATATCATTTTAAAATCTTTGAATACACGGGGGGTTTATAGGAAAACCAGAATGGTTTTTCCACCATCACGTCGAAACGGCTACATAGATCTCAACCAAACTTCATATTTAGAGTATACTCCTCCCGGGGAAGGTTTCGATATGCATATCATTTTAAAATCTTTGAATACGCGGGGGTTTATAGGAAACCAGAATGGTTTTTCCACCATCACGTCAAAACGGCTGGATAGATCTCAACCAGACTTCATATTTAGAGTATACTCATCCCGGGGAAGGTTTCAATATGCATATCATTTTAAAATCATTGAATACACGGGGGGTTTATAGGAAAACAAGAATGGTTTTTCCACCATCACGTCGAAACGGCTGGATAGATCTCAACCAAATTTCATATTTAGAGTATACTCATCCCGGGGAAGGTTTCGATATGCATATCATTTTAAAATCTTTGAATACACGGGGGTTTATAGGAAAACCAGAATGGTTTTTTCACCATCACGTCGAAACGGCTGGATAGATCTCAACCAAATTTCATACTTAGAGTATACTCCTCCCGGAGAAGGTTTCGATATGCATATTATTTTAAAATCTTTGAATACACGGGGGGTTTATAGGAAAACCAGAAAGGTTTTTCCACCATCACGTCGAAACGGCTGGATAGATCTCAGCCAAGCTCCATATTTAGAGTATACTCCTCCCAGGGAAGGTTTCGATATGCATATCATTTTAAAATATTTGAATACACGGGGGGTTTATAGGAAAACCAGAATGGTTTTTCCACCATCACGTCGAAACGGCTGGATAGATCTCAACCAAATTTCATATTTAGAGTATACTCATCCCGGGGAAGGTTTCGATATGCATATCATTTTAAAATCTTTGAATACACGGGGGTTTATAGGAAAACCAGAATGGTTTTTCCACCATCACGTCGAAACGGCTGGATAGATCTCAACCAAATTTCATATTTAGAGTATACTCCTCCCGGGGAAGGTTTCGATATGCATATCATTTTAAAATCTTTGAATACACGGGGGGTTTATAGGAAAACCAGAAAGGTTTTTCCACCATCACGTCGAAACGGCTGGATAGATCTCAACCAAGCTCCATATTTAGAGTATACTCCTCCCGGGGAAGGTTTCGATATGCATATCATTTTAAAATCTTTGAATACACGGGGGTTTATAGGAAAACCAGAATGGTTTTTCCACCATCACGTCGAAACGGCTGGATAGATCTCAACCAAATTTCATACTTAGAGTATACTCATCCCGGGGAAGGTTTCGATATGCATATCATTTTAAAATCTTTGAATACACGGGGGGTTTATAGGAAAACCAGAATGGTTTTTCCACCATCACGTCGAAACGGCTGGATAGATCTCAACCAAACTTCATATTTAGAGTATACTCCTCTCGGGGAAGGTTTCGATATGCATATCATTTTAAAATCTTTGAATACGCGGGGGTTTATAGGAAACCAGAATGGTTTTTCCACCATCACGTCAAAACGGCTCTATAGATCTCAACTAAACTTCATATTTAGAGTATACTCATCCCGGGGAAGGTTTCAATATGCATATCATTTTAAAATCTTTGAATAGATGGGGGTTTTATAGGAAAACCAGAATAGTTTTCCTCCATTTTCTCTTATACTATTGATTTTCTGTAAACTTCGTTTACCGTGCGTGAAACGTCTCTTCATTATAAACAACTTTCGTTATGTTCATAATTTACCTTACTCTTTACATGACGGAGAAATTTACAATTTTCTGCTGGTACCATGCTCTGCATTGAGTGACCGACAGACCGACAACGAACCTACAGGTTACCATGGCAACGTCTCTGACTGCATGCCAGCAGGTAAGTAACGTATTGCCATTTTCCTCATCATGCTTTTAAATTCGTGGTTGTTCCTTGGGTAGAAGGCAAGAGAGGCGTCAATCGGCCTATCTGCGGGATATTGGCGGAATATCGTTGGATGTTATAACCGCCTTCGAATAGATTAAGTAATAACACCATTAGTCATCTTCTTATTATTTGTTTACCTAGGAATCAATGGACCTAAGTTTCTCCTCTGTTACCGTTTTATTATATCCATAACTCACACTAGCATAATTTATTGAGGGGCATTTGATTTTCCAATACATTAACTTGGCATTTACTTATTTGTCGTTATCCGGCTGTCCTCAGTTATAATCCATTTTCTATTACTTTCAACTTTCTTAACTGTATTATTTTCTTCCTTAATTACGCCGTTTGTACGCGAGTGCTACAAACTACTGGATGTATTTCCACCAATACTCATATTTAGAATACACCTGTCTTTGATAGGTTTTAGGGCAAATATTGTTTCTAAATCCCTGAACTGACTGGGGGTTTATACGAAACCGAAACAGTGATTTTGCACTTCCACAAAATATACACAACCAACGTTAATTTAAATCTCCCTGCCTCGGTAGAAATTAATTTCTAAACCTTTTTTCTCATGTGCATCATTTCGATACGAGGATTAATAAGGGAGATATCATTAACGGACCGTTTTTTTGTACAAGTCCCATCGGACTTAACTCACGAGCGGGTGCGTGTAAAGCGTATTCCTTACAACTTGAAAACTACTGAAGACTTTCGAACCAAAATTCATATTTAGCATCCACCTCTCCAAAGGTAGGTTTTAAACGTAAATAACATTTCATGTTCCGGAATGGACTGGCGGTTTATAGGGAACCGAAATGGTGATATTATTCTTCCACAATATATACAGAACAAGACCAACCTGACTGGAAATCGACCAAACGTGATGGAATTCCACCTCTAAACCTTTTTTTCATGTGCATTTTTTCGTCAGGAGGATTAATAAGGGAGATATCATGAATGGTCAGTTTTGCAGGTTAAGTCCAGCGGACATAGCCAAAAAGGTGTTTTACATGGAGCAGATTCCTTATCTATATAAATCAAATCGTAACGACTGTGTGCCTCTACACTGACTATTTTGGCGAAATTTTCGTACAGCTTTCCGTTTAAGGGGTAATAATGACCATCTGCATAATTTTTGGTTTAGTTTCCTGAAAGTCCTAATTTTTACCCGCCTCGCCCAAAATCCAGATTGCGGCATAATATGCCAGAAGAAAAAGAAGATAATTGAAATTTGACAAAATTATACGTTTTAGCCTGTAACGAATGGAAAACATCCAAGATCATTAAATTTTTCACTTTTTATCCCCGAAGAATATCGAAATATGCAGGCAATTTTAATGATGGTGCAGACCTTCGGAAATTCCTATCACATAACAGATTGCACAATCTCCGTTCAATTTGGAATGATCTACAACCTTGGTCTTATGACTTTTTGCCGTATCTGTATCCCTTTTACGTTTGATTTTTCTCTATTAATGGATGTTAAGTCAATTTGGAATTATCACATGCATAATTTATACCTTCGATTACTTATATGAAATACAGAATCATCAAACTCTTCACGAAAATTGTCCCACCCAGTAGCCATATATGAGCCAAATGCTATGTATGTAGCTGTCACATAATTATCCGAAAAGTAATGTAATGTAAGATAATCTTACAAGAACGTTACCCTGTTCCACGTTTCTAACTCAATCTGACCCAAGAATAGATGACATATCATAGGACCAGCCATTTAGGCCACTAAATCCGGCGTGTCTTATGGTATAATCCTTTGTCGATATGACGTACGTTTAGTAGCAGTTAATCTGTAAATGAAGGTCTTCAATATTGTAAACAGGCATATACTTTCGTATGCCGATCTATATATATTCACTGATGTCGATTTGTAGCGATCGAGAAAGGGTGGGTCTGCTATTGTAATCAGTACTCCCCACACCGACTTTGACTGGCAGTATGAAAGGGTTCCTTCTCCAACTCCTGTGTAACTGTCATTAGTAAGGAAGGTCTACAATTGTAATGAATAGTTCACTTCTCGATTTGACTTGCAGAAGGCAAGTGAGCATGCAGTTTTGTTTAAAACTCCCCTACCCGATTGTGTTTGGCAGTAGGCAAGGGTGCCCGCCATTATAAAGAAATGTCCTCATCTAAAATGTGACTGGCATTAGGCATAGTGGCCTGCTATTTTGATGGAAACTCACCAACTTGGTGTGACTGGCAGTAAGCTGGCTGGAAGTAGGAAAATGGGCCTGGCATTATAATGATAACTGCACAACTCAATTTCGAGTGATAGTAGGGTAATTGCCTGCCATTATAATAAAAACTGTAATCTGTCTGGAAGTAGGAAAGGGGGGCTGCCATTTTAACGAAAACTCCCCAAATCGATTCTGTCCGCATAGTAGGCAATGGGGCCTGCAATAATTATAATGTAAACTTCCCAACTCGATTGTGAATGTCAGTAGGCAAGTGAGCCTGCCGTTATATCACAAATCCATAACAAACACTTTACATTGGAAACAACGTACGGGGATCTCCCCATGCTCTTTCTCGGATAACGCTAAGAGACATGCAATTTTAAAACAATCTTATTTACTGAATGCACACTATTTACTTCGATATTCGAATACAATGTAGAATACCGTAGCGAAGCACGGGTACATTCGCTAGTAATCAATATTAATGTCGAAATCCATTGTTTATGTGTCTCTGGTACGAACGGTGACGCTCTGGATCCCGTGTAAGTCCACGTTCTGCCTCCATCGAGGCAGGAGCTGAGAAGGGCTTAAAAGGAAATAGTATAAAATGACCGAGATTAGTGTTTACTCGATAATTAAATAATCTAAAACTTGAAGTCAGATACATCTAAATAACTCTAAAACTACATGATAAGTCGTAAAATCAACATCTCAAAAAGAATTCTATAAGCATTCACTTCACACTTAACTAAGTAGTAATACAAATATTAAAGGTATATATTCAAAAACTATCCGGGCAACGCCGGGTACTACAGCTAGTTAAAAAATATAATCACCACACTACACACAAAAAATTAAACTCACTAGCGCATAACAATCAGCTCAAATTATCAAGCCAACAAGCACCTTATTGCGAATACATTGCCAACATTTACGACAGCAAAACAATATAAATAAAATTGGAAATGCGGCAATTTGCGGTACACAGCTTTCTGTCAGTGAGTAGGAGGCCAGCGCTCCAGCGGTATTATAGTGAAAATTTGCAATTACAGCTTTATGGTGGGTTTCACAAGCGATTGTGAAGGCCGGTATAAGGAGCGCAGAGAGGGATCCAGTCGGCCGTGCGGCAGCCTATACAATTCCTATCCTCGCCGCTAGATGGGGCCTTCAAACATTCCACTACATTCCACTCCTGAACCGGTCAAATGAGTGGGAACAGGCTGTGGATTTCCATTATTATCATTACCCGCAGGCGAAGGTACGCGATAGAAGGAAGCTTTGAAAACGAAAATGAACATGTAAATCTGTATCTCCTTGTTGCAGACATCCTTCCTCCTCAGAGTAAATGGCGTTCACCGCTTTCATATGCAGCAACAATAATGATAAACTTCCTCAGGACCGAAAAGAGAAACTAAAAACAGTTTCATTTGTCGTTATAAATATTGCTAATTATAACTGTGAACTCACTGCATTAGCCTTGCTACATCTCAGCTTGATTTCTCTATATATAACAAGGCAATTAAAATTATCCGACTACTTCAGTTTAGTCTTCAATCTTAATTAACGTCTTCCCTAAGACACCACTTCCTCGTCGTTAGATTCAACAATACGGATGTTACCATGGCCCCAGGTAACTAGCTGTACGTTACATCGTATCCCTAACAGGCCTTGCTCTCTCTAAGCCGCTATGCTCAGAAGATAAGGCGTCCAGGTGCACCTCATAGCGTGTCACGGCCTTCTATATCCACAAGCGTGACACCGACCATCATAATATGTACACTTCTTAAAGGAAAGTCCTATTTCCTGCTACGGGGTCGGAGATATGGTGTGATAAAATTATATGGCATGTTTTACGGCCGGATTCCCTTCCTGATATCAAACTTATACGGGGAGGTAGTGAAAATGAAGTGAATCATAGTGAATAAAATTAGATGAGAAGATGGAAGGAATCGGCTGTGTCCTATGAATAGGAATGAATAGAAACTGTCTCCGCATTTGCTTGGAAGTGAAAATAGGAAACTACAGAAAACCATTCTCAGAACAGCAGACGGTGGAGTTCGAAACCACGCGTCTCCCGAATTCATAGCTTGGCCCCATTGACGCAGCGCGACCACTCCTCTTGGTCGTCTCTTAAAGTAAAATAACATTATAAATATCTTGATAGCAGCCAATGACCATACATACCATACAGGGGCTCTTTTTCTAATCAGCAAAAGAAATGTCTCTCTTCACCAACTGAACTGGTTGTTGATGCTAAGCTCTTCGGAAACCTAGCTGGCTATTACACACTTTTCTGTGGTATTCTACAGATTTCACCACACCGTTCATATATGTAGGCCATAATTTCCAAACGGTACCAAATCCGAGAATAATCCTTTCACATGAGAGAAGAAAAATGCTCAGAGTGTAAAATTTCTACTTAAAATTAATTTTACCATATTTATGATAATCATATAGAATAATTCATTTTTATACACAGTCTTTCAATTAAAACTTTTTCATTTTGAGAAATATTAATGAAAAAAGGATTGGTGGGGTAATTCTTCACACTGAAACTCTAAATACTTCCATCTGAAAGGCAATAAACGGGCTCTATATAATACACAACGATCAAAGTAAAGATATTTACAATGAAGGCACAGGGTAGTTAAATAATATTAAATGAAATCATCCATCACAACAATGAAAATTAAACAGTGTTCTGTTGCTGCTGATCATGTGCTCCGGAAATGGCTCCTCATTGGCTGCATGGATACGTCAATTCACCTCGTGGGATTTGGTAACATTGGTATCAAACGTGATATTCAAGGCCCTGTTAAACAGGAATTTGGGCAGTTTTTTCGATTTATTTTAACATAAACTAGCATATGTACCCGTGCTTCGCTACGGTACTCTACATTGTAACGGATATCGAAGTAAATTACTGCACATGAAGTGAATAACATTTTTAAATTGGGTGTGTCTTGGCTTTATCCGAGAAACAGCACAGACGTTGTTTCCAATGAAAGTGTGATTTGCGGGATTGCGATGATAATGGCAAGTCCACTTGTCTACTGCAATTCACAAAGAATTGGTAATATTCATTTAACGCCAGGCCCCATTGCTTAGTGCGCGGCCAAAATCGATTTGGGGAGGTTTCATTACAATGGCAGACCCCATTTCCTACTTTCAGATAGATTACAGTTGAGGAACTTTTAATATATATGCAAGGACCTTCCTTACTGCCAGTCAAAAGTGAGTTGCATTCTTATCGTTATAATGGCAGACGCATTTTCTAATGCCAGTCACCTTACTGCCATTCACACCGAGCTGGTGAGTTTCCATTATAATAGCAGGCCACTATGCCTAACGTAAGTCACATTTTAGAAGGGTAAATTTGCTTATAATGGAAGACACCCTTGCCTACTGACAAACAGGATCGGGTAAGAGTTTTGAAAAAAAATCACGCTCCCTTGTCTTCTGCTAGTCAAACCGAGAAGCGAATAAGGCATTAAAATAGTGCACAGGAGATGGAGGACGAAACCATTCTTACTGCCTGTCAAAGTCGATGTGAATACAATAGCAGACGCCCTCCTTCTGACAGTCACTATCGATTTGCAAAGTATTTAATAACAATGGCAGAAAAAAAACCTTTCTAGATCGCTACTAATCGACGTCAATGAAAGAATATAATCGTCATACGGAAGTATATGGATGTTTACCTTCATTTACAGAATAACTGCTGCTAAACAGTACATCAAATCGAAAAAGATTGTACGATAAGACGCACTATCTGGCCACATTTAGCGATATAAATATGATATGCTATAATTTCACCAAATTTCAATTTTCTACCTCGTCTGGCAGGTTGTGCCGCCATGTTGATTTGGGGGGATGGGGGATAAAAATTAGGAAATTCCTGAAAATGTTTAAGCCCACGAAACCTATAGGTTGTCGCTTTGGATAAACGACTGCGTTCTTACGATGAGTTCAAAATTTGAGGCCCCCAGCGTGCCCCCTTCAGGGAATTTTGAGAATTTTTTATTTTTCTAGGGATATGTCTATGTCTATTGGCTGGGGGTCACCCGAAAGATTGTGTAACGTGGCACAACAAACTGTGTGAGGGAAATGTAACCATACCAACCGTACAGTAAGGTATGGATGGATGGTCAGAAAATGTTACCTAGCAACCGTGCAGGCTGTGGTGTAAGGTGTCGATTGACAACCAGACAATGTTACCTAGCAACCATGCTAGCTATGTCTTATGGCTGGTTGTCATCTGAAATTAGTCGTTGATGGATGACCGTATCCGGAAGACATATTTATGATCATTTTATTTTCACAAAGGGAAAATTGTTTTCTTCTTGTTTCATATTTTGGAGCTTCCTACTAAGGTATGTGTTCCATTGTTATATCAAATTTGATATTTTTCGTATTTTGTACCTTATGAAAATAAGCTCCTCATCTGGCTCATGAGCATTTCCGGTGTAGACTTCGTGTGCAAAAAGTTTGTTTTGTCGCTTTTGCCCTTACAAATGAAGTGAAAAAGTACACTTTTGTAGTTGTAACAATGTATTCCACGCTGACTCATGAGAGACACCTACTTTAAGCGCTACTGTACAATGATGCATAATTTCAGATTTACCTGGGACACAAGTTACCTCTGCCACCCGTAGCAAGTTTACCGCAGCCAGTAGTGCACCAAGTTCAAAGTCGTGTTGGAGTGGTCGCTGCAAATTTGATGGCAACGCACCTCCCTCTCACAAATAACAGTGATAACTTTTGATCGATAAGAATTCATAGAGTGAAAACTTTATTGAACCCATCCGCGCACAAAAACTTCGTCCTGAAGTATTTGAAACTTTGATATGTGAATATGCGTAAATATTCAAGACTGACGTCTTCCCATGGAAAATAAAAGGAACAGGAAAAAAAGTTGTGCATAAGTTCAAGTTCTTCCAACTAGAAACTTACTTGTTGAGGGGAAAATGCTGAATACATAAACCTAATCTAATTTAGCCGGTGTGAAGAACGGTTTGTATATAAAGTTATTAGTTTTGTAATTATGCTCGCTTGATTGAATTACTTTTTCGTTTCAAGATTGACCAGAATACACCAAAATATTGAGCCGCTGGCATAACGTAGTGGTTTCCATGCATTCTGTCGAACAAGAAATCTGAATTACACAACCGATATTTCCGGGAAACAACTGGTAGGGAATCTGCTGATTGATTGATTGATTGATTGATTGATTGATTGATTGATTGATTGATTGATTGATTGATTGATTGATTGATTGATTGATTGATTGATTGATTGATTGATTGATTGATTGATTGATTGATTGATTGATTGATTGATTGATTGATTGATTGATTGATTGATTGATTGATTGATTGATTGATTGATTGATTGATTGATTGATTGATTGATTGATTGATTGATTGATTGATTGATTGATTGATTGATTGATTGATTGATTGATTGATTGATTGATTGATTGATTGATTGATTGATTGATTGATTGATTGATTGATTGATTGATTGATTGATTGATTGATTGATTGATTGATTGATTGATTGATTGATTGATTGATTGATTGATTGATTGATTGATTGATTGATTGATTGATTGATTGATTGATTGATTGATTGATTGATTGATTCAGCCCCTTGGTGTAGGAATAGCGTGCATCCCTGTTACCCAGGGGATCTGGGTTCGGTTCGAGGCTAGTCCAAGGATATTAATTCCACCTATACCTAGATCGTGGTTCGCTCAGCCTCTTCGGATCAACTGAGAACTTGTCTGCTACGAGAGCCAATGGACCCGGTCGTGACGATGTCGTTCCGCTGATCATGTCAAACTCCAATAACTATAGACCATTTGGATGGACAGCAGTCATCTTGCCTGATCAAGACCCAAACAAAACCCGATGCGGCAACAGCCCCGAGGGCTAGGGCCTACCATTCTGAAGGCCTGCAGAACGAAGTGTCGTGTGGTCAGCACGACGAATCCTCTCGGCCGTTATTATTGGCTATCTAGACCGGGGCCGCTATCTCACCGTCACATAGCTCAACAATTGTAATCACATAGGCTGAGTGGACGTCAAATCAGCCCTTACATCTAGGTAAAGATCCCTGACCTGGCCAGGAATCGAAACCGGGACCTTCGCATAAGAGACTTGCACGCTACCTGCGAGGCCGGTTCTTATCAGGGCACTTAATGGGTTATTGGATCCCTCGTTTCTTTTGTTTCTCGTGGTGGTTATTTATTTATTTATTTATTTATTTATTTATTTATTTATTTATTTATTTATTTATTTATTTATTTATTTATTTATTTATTTATTTATTTATTTATTTATTTATTTATTTATTTATTTATTTATTTATTTATTTATTTATTTGCCTTTGGTAGTGACGTGGTGAGGACTACTGGTCCTCTCTCACACTTAACCACACTACTGTACATTTTTTAACATGATGTACATAAAAGCGTTTAGCGAACCGAGTGCCCAAGCCTGTGAAGGAAATACGGTAAGGGAGTCAAGCTCTGCGTTCGAGGAAGGAGTCGGTTCGAATCCCTAAGAATGTTTGCTTTTGGTTTCCCATTTTCTCCTCCAGGAAAATGCCGGGACAATTCTATTCCTTCGACTTCCTTACCTAATTTTATTCACCCTCAATAAATTTCATCTTCATTAGCCCTCAACTGAGGTTGCCGTCAGGAAGGGCATCCTTCCATAAAACCATGCTATATAAATTCATCTCAGTTCATCCACAATCCTATATCAAGAAACGGGGCTAACGCGTAAGACAAGTAACAAACATGAATAAGCTCATTTGAATATTAAGAGGATAGAATTAAGAAAGACAAGCCCACGTACATGGTGTCTGTAGACATAGAAAAGGTCTTCGATAATGTTGATTGGACTAAGTTAATTGTAATTCTGAAGGTTATTGGGATTAGATACCGTAAATTATCTACAATCTCTACAAAAATCAGTCTACTGAGATAAGAATCGAATGTTATGATAAAGCAGCAGCAATCCAGAAAGGAGTTAGGCAAGGCTGAAGTTCTTCCTCTCTCCTTTTCAATGTTCATATAGAACAGGCAGTAAAGTAAATCAGAAAGGAATTTGGGAAGGGAATCACAGTCCAAAGAGAGGAAATAGAAACTCTGAGATTTGCCAATGATATTGTGATTCTGAATCTACCGAAGATCTGGAAAAATTGCTGAATGCTGTAGATAGAGTTGGTCCGCCTCTGTGGTGTAGTGGTTAGTGTGATTAGGTACCACCTCCGGAGGCCCGGGTTCGATTCCCGGTTCTGCCACGGAATTTGAAAAGTGGTACGAGGGCTGGAACGAGGTCCACTCAGCCTCGGGAGGTCAACTGAGTACACGTGGGTTCGATTCCCACCTCAGCCATCCTGGAAGCGGTTTTTTGTGGTTTCCCACTTCCCCTCCAGGCAAATTCCGGGATGGTACCTAACTTAAGGCGACGGCCACTTGGGCGGGTTACTGGACATCCTCCCCAGTTGTATCCCCCGACCCAGAGTCTGAAGCCCCATGGTCGCCCTTGAGGCGATAGAGGTGGGATCCCTCGCTGAGTCCGAGGGAAAAACCGACCGTGGAGGGTAAACAGATAAAGAAGAAGAAGTATAAACAGAGTCTTGGTGAAGAAGTACAAGATGAAAATAAATAAGTCCAAAACAAAGGTAATGGAATGGAGTCGAATGAAGTCAAGTGATGCACAAAATATTAGATTAGGAAATGACGTCTTAAAGGAACAATATCAATATTTTTATTTGGGTAGTAGAATTAATAATGATGACAGAAGTAAGGAGGACATAAAATGCAGACTAGGGCAAGCAAGTAAGGCCTTTCTTAAGAAAAGAAATTTGCTCGCTTCGAACATTAATATAGGAATTAAAAATTTGTTCGTGAAGACTTTCGTCTGGAGCGTGGCATTGTATGGAAGCGAAACATGGACGATGACTAGTTGAAAAAGAAAGAGAATAGAAGCTTTTGAAATGTGGTGGTACTGAAGAATTCTGAAGGTGAGATGGACACATCGAATCACGAATGAAGAGATACTGAATTGAATTGGTGATAGCAGAGCGATTTGGCAAACTTTGACCAGAAGAAGAGACAGAATGATAGGACACATCGTAAGATAAGACACCCAGGACTTTTTCAGTTGTTTTGTGAAGGAATTGTAGGCGGTAAGAACGGTAGAGGTGGACCAAGGTATGAATGTGACAAACAGATTAGAGTAGATGTAGGATGAAAATGTTAACACAGGATATGGTGGCATGGAGAGCTGCATTAAACCAGTCCACGAACTGATAGTCTAAAGAACAGCATGCAGCATAAGAACCGTAGACAGATAGATAGATAGATAGGTAATTTATATTACCTGGAAAAGTAAGGCACTTTTGTGCCTGCCTTGCACTCATCAGTCAAACTACAATTATACAGTGAAATAAAACATCGTTCACACCGTTGTTTTATGGATCTAAGAGGTACGTTCTGTATAATGACTTGAATTACTCTAAGGAATTCTTGTTGCGAACGTTATTTGGAACAGAGTTGCATAATCTAGTTGCTGTCGCAGTAAATGAGTGATTACATGCAGCTGACCTGCTCAAGGGTGGTAACAGAGCGTGTATAGTGCTGTTCTATCCCTTCAGCCAATGTTGAAAACATCCTAGGGATACGAGCTACAAATTTTATGTAAATATAATAAAGAATGACAATGTGTTCTTTATTTATTGATAAAAATTACAATCATTTTGTTAATAATCTTTATCCGTTCCATTAGACCACGGCCGACTGGATCCCTCGCTGCGCGGAGCTAGCTAGAGCGACGCATCAAGTCGGCCGTGATTAGACTAGCATTTTGTCTTTATCTACCACTACGAGCGCTAATGTTAGTCAATGAATTGTTTCACTTAAGCACCACTACGAGCGCTGATATGAGGCATTGCAAAGTTTCACTTAAGCCCCTATAACTACATTCGGTGCGGTCATTTTTCAAAAAATAGAAAATACTGAAGGTATTGAACCAAGGAATACATTACAGAAAGGATGATGTAAGCAAGTTAATTTGGCTAGGAATTGAATCAAAAAGAAAAGAAAAGACTAAAGAAAGAAGCTTATTTAGGCTGTTCTTCCGGAACTGCTGGTAGGCCGGAAGTGATTTTCGAAGTTTATTTCCTTTGTTTGATAGAGCTATCCAAAACTCAAAATTTAAAACTTTTCGGGCCAGAAAATTGTTTAATTTTACGTTTTTAGTAGTATGGGGACCCCTACTTTGTCTGCCAAGAAATGTTTTCAGTATTTGATCGTCCGAATATAATGGCTCTTGTCTTGGAGGGATGTATCAATATAGAGTTTTCACAAGCGCTTGACGATATATTTTGTAAGTCAGTATTCATTTTGTCAGGTGCTAAGTGAGTATCTTGCAATTGTGTGTGATAGTACATCATTGAATGTCATCAGTATACCAGGTGAATCCACTGCGCCTGACCTCTTCTGTTGTTAGGCATCCCACCGAACATCACTCGTGGTGTGATGGTCGAATCTCCTTCGCCATACACTAAGCAACTGTCGCCCTTAACCACTTACTGGACCACGACGTTTGCAAAAACATGTATGCGATATGCATTGACACAATGCATCAAACTATCATACAGTAGTGAAAAGTTCGTTGGGATGCCTAACAGCAGAGAAAGTCAGGCGCAACTGACTTACCCGGTATAGGTATACGTTAGTTGCAATATTTCAACTGAGATGATGTGTAACTTGTATACAAATTTTAAGGAAGATTGTATTTCGAAAAAATACGTGATAATGATTCCATGTAATTATAATTTTCTTCTTCGAGCCGACTTCGCCGTCTAGGGATAGCGTGCCTTCCTCTCTCACGGTGATCCCGGGTTCGATTCCCAGCTAGGTCAGAGATGTTTACCTATACGTGAGGGCTGTTTCGAGGTCCACTCCGCGTGATTGTATTTGACGGTGAATTGGCGACCCTCGTCTGGAGAACCAAGAATAACGGCCGAGAGGAATCTTCGCACTAACTTCGCGTCAGATCGTAAACTGCGTGCTTTCGAGCCGAGTGGTCGCTTGTAAGTAAAGACTCATCGGGACTCTAAGGCCACTTTCTTTTGTGATGGTGTATTCTTCTTATTCTTATTCTGCTTTTTATAGGTCTTGGGTTTTCAACCCCATGAATTTACAGAATATTCTTCAATATTTTCCTCAGTCTTCCAGGACATGTCTTCCAGGACTTGCCTTCCCTATTGGGTATTTTTTCTCTTGCAGTTTTCGCTACCCTTTTCTCTCGCATTCATTGATACATTCACTCCGACGTCTTCATATCGAAGCTATCCGTTTAATTATTTGCTTTAACCGGCCGCATTCTCCAATTTTCTCATTTCCTTTTCAGGCCATTACTGGAAGGTTTGTGGTTTTCTTCAGGATCCCTTTCTGCTCTTGTTAGTTGATTTTCATTGTGCTTCTTGTTTCTCCTACGTAGCTACGTGGGACGGGAAAGCCGAGTCACACGCTTCTTATCAAGGCGGCTGCGGTTCAAATTCCGACCAGTGCATGAGGATTTCACATAAAACTGGAAGTCCCGTGGTAACTGTCACGTTAAACTACGAGTTTGCCTTTTACAGATTTATATTTTTGAATAGTACCGCGGATTTTCATTGTAACAAACAGTCCGAAGGGGAAGATGACAAGTGTGTCTTGATTCTCATAAGTTGGATAACTCTACGCCTGTATGACTCTGAGAATGGGACACGCCCAAACAAACGAGCCGGTAGTGAGTCAATGTTGGTATGAGTCTGTTTGAGCCGTATCTGTGCCTGACGAAGCGCACTGTCACTCAATTAAAGAATTATTGGAGTTTCATTCATTTGTAGCGGTACAAATATGTGCCCTTTCCAAAAATATTAAACAATTACAACAGCAATATTATGTAGAGAATATTCTCACTAACATCCACACAGTACCTGGTTCAAACCACCGGTGATTTTGTTCTCGTTTTCAATATCTACGAACTTCTGCTCTTGCCTTAACATCTCATGCATTTTTTTCCACGTCGGCTCCGCTTAAATTCTTCTCTCCGCGCCAGCACATAACTCCAGTATCAGGAGGGTGAGGTATTCAGAATCACACCACATCTCGCTTCCATGTTGGTAAGCCATCTTCTCTGCGGAAGGAGGCCGAAGAAACGAATTAGAAATTTAAAACGAAAAGAAAAAAGTATTTAATGCAAATCTCTTCTGTTGAAGGTATTCTTGCGTGACACAAATACAAGTTCTGTCGTTTGACAGACTGAAAGTTAGTAAGAAAAGTATGATTTATGCTTTGCTATGGACTGGTTCCAATTAAAAGGAGCTACGTTGACGATGGTGATGATAATTTTAGAGGTTTTAAGACCCACTAAATATTTTTACGGTTTTAGGAAACGCCGACGTGTCGGAATGTTGACGGCAGTAGTTCTTTTTAGGTGGCGGAAAATCTACAGACGCTGGTTCTGGGTGATTTCCGACAAAAGAGTAGTGTTACAAAAATTTTGCAAAGTTTGGGTTGGGAAGACTAGAGAGAAAGAAGAAGAGCTGCTCGAATAAGTGGTATGCTCCGAGCTGTCAGCGGAGAGATGGCGTGGAATGACATTAGTAGACGAATAAGTTTGAGTGACGTTTATGCAAGTAGAAAAGATCACAATATGAAGATAAAGTTGTAATTCAAGAGGACAAACTGGGGCAAATATTAATTTATAGAAAGGAGGAGTTAGGGATTGGAATAACTTACCAAGGGAGATGTTCAATCAATTTCCAATTTCTTTGAAATCATTTAGGAAAAGGCTAGGAAAACAACAGATAGGGAATCTGCCACCTGGGCGACTGCCCTAAATGCAGAACAGGTTTGATTGATTGATTGATTGATTGATTGATTGATTGATTGATTGATTGATTGATTGATTGATTGATTGATTGATTGATTGATTGATTGATTGATTGATTGATTGATTGATTGATTGATTGATTGATTGATTGATTGGTTGATTGATTGATTGGTTGATTGATTGATTGGTTGATTGATTGATTGATTGATTGATTGATTGATTGATTGATTGATTGATTGATTGATTGATTGATTGATTGATTGATTGATTGATTGATTGATTGATTGATTGATTGATTGATTGATTGATTGATTGATTGATTGATTGATTGATTGATTGATTGATTGATTGATTGATTGATTGATTGATTGATTGATTGATTGATTGATTGATTGATTGATTGATTGATTGATTGATTGATTGATTGATTGATTGATTGATTGATTGATTGATTGATTGATTGATTGATTGATTCTTTATAGTTCCAAATCAGTGTCTACTCTTCAGAATTAATATGAGGTAGTGGACACAAACAATGTGCCATCCAGAATTTAGACTAGTTTGAACCCCATTTTGATGGTACCATGTACTGAGTAATCATTATAACTTCGGCAATGTCAGGGCGATTATGAATAAAAGCTGTCATTTGGAAGTGTATATAACTTAAAATTCTCAAATACGACTTAAAATCTTGAACTTTTTGACGAAATTCCACAATGTCGAACACCAAACTAAAACAAAGCAAGCAAAAATGTTATTACTCCACCACTGATAAGACGAATAAATTAGAACAAAATGAAACCAAAAGAATATCGTCAGTGGAAGCTCCAACAGGCGGCGTAGAGTGCGCATCGATACCACTGTGCGGGCGGTAGGGGAGACCAGGCGTATTTACTGTATATCATTAACACTGCCTTCCCCCGTCCCTGTTTGTTTTTGTCCCCACAGCGACCTTTGTTCCTCATGTTCACATTTCGAACACAAATTGTACCATTTCAGTGTCGATTGCTTCCTTGCATGCGGTATACCCGCTTGCATTTTGACGTAAATATGTCTTATGGCGGGGGGTCGTCCGCAAATTTGTGTAACGTGACGAAACGTACGACAGTAGTGACGTAAACATTAGTCGTTACGGTGACCTTGGTCGCCAAAGACGCTGGGGCTGCGGATTTGTATAAATAGAGTGTGATGAAATAGTGTACCGTCAGTGACGTCACGTTAGTCGTCACCGTAGCTCTTGGTCGCCAAAGATGCTGCGGTTGTGCATTTGTATAAATAGAGAGTGGTTAAATAGTGTACTGTCAGTGACGTCACGTTAGTCGTCACCGGAGAACTTGGTCGCCAAAGATGCTGCGGCTGTGCATTGTATAAATAGAGAGTGGTGAAATAGTGTACCGTCAGTGACGTCACGTTAGTCGTCACCGTAGCTCTTGGTCGCCAAAGACGCTGGGGCTGCGGATTTGTATAAATAGAGAGTGGTGAAATAGTGTACCGTCAGTGACGTCACGTTAGTAGTCACCGTAGAACTTGGTCGCCAAAGACGCTGGGGCTGCGGATTTGTATAAATAGAGAGTGGTGAAATAGTGTACCGTCAGTGACGTCACGTTAGTAGTCACCGTAGAACTTGGTCGCCAAAGACGCTGTGGCTGCGGATTTGTATAAATAGAGTGTCATGAAATAGTGTACTGTCAGTGACGTCACATTAGTCGTCACTGTAGAACTTGGCCGCCAAAGACGCTGTGGCTGTGCATTTGTATAAATAGAGTGTGATGAAATAGTGTACCATCAGTGACGTCACGTTAGTCGTCACCGTAGGACTTGGTCGCCAAAGACGCTGGGGCTGTGCATTTGTATAAATAGAGTGTCATGAAATAGTGTACTGTCAGTGACGTCACATTAGTCGTCACCGTAGAACTTGGTCGCCAAAGACGCTGTGGCTGTGCATTTGTATAAATAGAGTGTGATGAAATAGTGTACCATCAGTGACGTCACGTTAGTCGTCACCGTAGGACTTGGTCGCCAAAGACGCTGTGGCTGTGCATTTGTATAAATAGAGTGTGATGAAATAGTGTACCATCAGTGACGTCACGTTAGTCGTCACCGTAGAACTTGGTCGCCAAAGACGCTGTGGCTGTGCATTTGTATAAATAGAGTGTGATGAAATAGTGTACCATCAGTGACGTCACGTTAGTCGTCACCGTAGGACTTGGTCGCCAAAGACGCTGTGGCTGTGCATTTGTATAAATAGAGTGTGATGAAATAGTGTACCATCAGTGACGTCACGTTAGTCGTCACCGTAGAACTTGGTCGCCAAAGACGCTGTGGCTGTGCATTTGTATAAATAGAGTGTGATGAAATAGTGTACCATCAGTGACGTCACGTTAGTCGTCACCGTAGAACTTGGTCGCCAAAGACGCTGTGGCTGTGCATTTGTATAAATAGAGTGTGATGAAATAGTGTACTGTCAGTGACGTCACGTTAGTCGTCATCGTAGAACTTGGTCGCCAAAGATGCTCTGTGAAATGATGCAAATAACTCGTTCATTATCAATATTTCAGTTACATATATTGACATATTCATTATCATTATCTTTTGGCAAAGAGCAAAGTTTCTTTTTACATTCCCTGAGACACCCACATTTCGAAAGTAAATTGACAATCCTTTTGTAGATCAAGTTAAAATCTATCTATCCGTTTTTTGCTATATCAGAAAATACCAGAACGTCTAAGCATCAAGTTCTATTTTGCTGAATTTCTTCTCATTTTCTTTTAATTTCCCGGGGTGACTCAGAGCGCGCAAACAGAGTTCTTTAACATGCTAGCAACAATGACACTGAGTACCCTTAACAAAAGAAAAAACATTTATCTCAGCCTGAATCGACCTCGCGAAATTTGGTATCATTAGCCAGTCACACCACCACTGGTGGACCCACCCAGTGAGAGTGCATTACAGTGCCTCTACAGAGCTCATTTATCTCTCGCGAATCATTTATCTTAAGTCACTTGTTGCCTTTCCCTAATCAATTCACTGTCTCAGATTGGCAAGTTCTCTGAATGTGACATGCCTGCTGTCAGGACGTAATGAGATGCACGGTGGAGTATTGTTTGCTGGTGTTCAGGAAGAGCCCGTCATACACGAACACATCTGAAGCCATTTCTATAGCGGGTAGCCTACCAGTGTGTCAGAACTTGTAACACACAGAACGGCAAATCATTCTTGACAATTTCGATGACTAATAATAATAATAATAATAATAATAATAATAATAATAATAATAATAATAATAATAATGAAGATCTTGAGGAAAATTCCGGGCCCAGAGAAAAAAGAAGAAGGATATAGACTCAAATCACACAAAGCTACGTCCGACTCGTTGGCCGAATGGTCAGCGTACTGGCCTTCGGTTCAGAGGGTCCCGCGTTCGATTCCCGGCCGGGTCGGGGATTTTAACCTTAATTGGTTAATTCCAATGGTCCGGGGGCTGGGTGTTTGTGCTGTCCCCAACATCCCTGCAACTCGCACACCACACATAACACTATCTTCCACCACAATAACACGCAGTTACCTACAAATGGCAGATGCCGCCCACCCTCATCGGAGGGTCTGCCTTACAAGGGCTGCACTCGGCTAGAAATAGCCACACGAAATTAATTAATTGCACAAAGCTACGGAAAGACTGTCCAACCTTGCGGCAGACATCAGGAAACGAAGACTGAAATTCTATGGACACGTTCACAGACTATCCTCTTCAAGGCTAACCCGCAAGATTTTGACATATACTGAAAGACTGAAGAACGTACCATGGATACAAGATGTTAAGAATGATCTGGAAAAAGCCCAAATAGAAACATCAGAAATACTGGACAGAAACATTTACCGTCACAAGATAAATATTTGGGTAGTAAAGCCAGAGAATGAAGTTCCTATAAGATAGTGGAATAAGTGGCCAGAAGAAAGAAATCCAGGCACACAGTGAAAGAATGAAAGCAATATGGTCTGAAGAAAGGCGAATCATAAATGTAATGCGTGACCCAACAGGGTCCATACGAAAATAATAATAATAATAATAATAATAATAATAATAATAATAATAATAATAATCACCATAATATAATTCAATTCTATATCCCCAATTCCAGTATAGATACCAGAGTTATACAGGTTACCAGTCGTGTTTCCAGTCATGCACTAAGCACGTAAGACCGTTGACCTGTATGTCTCAACTAGAAGCAACAACAGCAGCAGTAAATGAAGAAAAACAAAATAAAACACTGCTTTCAAGCTTGTTATTTACTTCATGAATGTGCTCATAAAAGTATTTCATGCTGATGTCCGCAAAATTCTAGAAGCTGAAAATTTCACGTATCGGTCCCCTCAGTTCAAACTCTAGTGGCTGTTACATTCAGCCAAAGAAGTCTTTTGTCCTCCTTGTAAAGTCACTGTAAATAAATACATTTAATTTTATTAAATACAGTCTTACTCAGCTGTTGTTATGTTGCTGATGACGTCATCAGTTCATGAAGTGTTTTAATTCACTTCTTTATGACATCATCTTTAACACTGTAAGTCTTGGACAAATGACACTCACTTGATTATTGCGACAAATGATATACTGTACATTCATCATTGGTTCAACCAGCCCAGAACATTGAAGTTATAGAATTCATCTATTCAAAGATTCCATTTCCTACGCTTTCCATTCGATAGCGTCCAGTTCGTTATCTTTACGCCTCATTGTTCCCATATTGACGACGACATTTCCTAGTGATCCAGGAATCAGCTCCACTTAAAATTCCAATATCCTTATCATGCTGAGCATTCAAATTATACAATCCAAGTTCTTCCACGTGTTAAGTCGACAACCGAGATACGGTGGCATAAATCTTGAGTTGGCTGAAAACAATTAAACTAAACTGAAAGGAAACGAATGAATGAATAAATGAATGAATCGAACAATGAATCAATTAATGATCTGCATTCAGGTCGATTAGTGTAATGTACGAAAACTCTAGACAAAGTCGATTAGCGTAACAGTTAGAAAACTCAAGACAAGGTCGATTAGTAAAATTGTACGAAAACTCTAGACAAAGTCGATTAGTGTAACAGTAAGAAAACTCTAGACAAAGTCGATTAGCCTAACAGTTAGAAAACTCTAGACGAGGTCGATTAGTAAAATTGTACGAAAACTCTAGACAAAGTCGATTAGTGTAACAGTAAGAAAACTCTAGACAAAGTCGATTAGCGTAACAGTTAGAAAACTCTAGACGAGGTCGATTAGTAAAACTGTACGAAAACTCTAGACAAAGTCGATTAGTGTAACAGTAAGAAAACTCTAGACAAAGTCGATTAGTGTAACAGTAAGAAAACTCCAGACAAATTCGATTAGTGTAACAGTAAGAAAACTCTAGACGAGGTCGATTAGTGTAACAGTAAGAAGAGACAGGCACACAGTTGATTACTGTAACAATTAGAGTAGCTGCAAAAATGTTAGAATTCACGAACACCTATCTACTTCGTTTGACACCTGAATTTATGTTGAGTGAGTTACTGGTAACACTGAGTCGAATTCACGTTCTGTACTTACTTTTAATAAAGTTCACACTTGAAAATAAACATTTAAGTATGTATTTTGAAGAAAAATTACTTCTCTTGCGGAATCACAGTACCAACATTTCTTAGGTTCTGCACAACTTTTCACACACAGAATGGACAAATATGACAACTGGGATGTGGAACAGCTTCACAAATAATACACATATGGGGGAACTCATATTTTCACCTTTTGAAGAACCTGTTCTTCCAAGAACATGGGAAAATTAAAATGTAGAAAAGAAAATTCCCAGCACTTGCGTGGAAATTTAACGCGCGAGTTTTCAATCTTTTCCTGAAATATTTTTTATCTCGTCAAAGCTCGCGCTCTATTAAACCTGCAAGAGCACGATCGAGGTGTTGCCGGTCCCTGCATAACCGGTTTTCCTCCATTCGCCTCACCTCACATGACCTCACCATACGAACAGCTTTTATGCATCAAGGTCATTCCTATCTTAGTCTTTATCTCCTCATTTGAGTTTTAGCGAAACCAGATAAATTAATAAATGAATAAATAAATTAAAAGGAACCACTTTTCCCTTTTCGAAAATCAAATGACCATAAATATTTCTCCCGGTCATGGCCATCCATCAACGGCTGCTAATTGTCGATGACCGTCAGCCATAAGACATAGCCTGCACGTTTGCTAGGTAAGAATGTTTGGGCATCCATCCATACCTTACATCACTGCCTGCAAGACTGCTAGGTAACAATGTCTGGTCATCTATACCTTACATCACTGCCTGCACGGTCGCTAGGTAACAATGTCTGGTCATCCATACCTTACATCACTGCCAGTACGGTTGCTAGGTAACAATGTCTAGCTATCCATCCATACCTTACATCACTGCCTGCACGGTTGCTAGGTAACAATGTCTAGCCATCCAACTATACCTTACATCATAGCCTGCACGGTTGCTAGGTAACAACGTCTGGCTATCCAACCATACATTCTTCACAGCCTGCACGACTGCTAGGTAACAATGTCTAGCTATCCAACCATACCTTATATCATAGCCTGCACGGTTGCTAGGTAACAACGTCTGGCTATCCAACCATACATTCTTCACAGCCTGCACGGTTGCTAGGTAACAATGTCTGGCCATCCATACCTTACATCACTGCCTGCACGGTCGCTAGGTAACAGTGTCTAGCTATCCAACCATACCTTACATCACTACCTGCATGATTGTTAGGTAACAATGTCTAGCTATCCAACCATACCTTACATCACTACCTGCATGATTGTTAGGTAACAATGTCTAGCTATCCAACCATACTTTACATCACTGCCTGCACGATTGCTAGGTAACAATATCTGGCCATACAACCATACCTTACATCACTGCCTGCACGATTGCTAGGTAACAATGTCTGGTCATCCATACCTTACGTACCGAGCGAGTTGGCCGTGCGCGTAGAGGCGCGCGGCTGTGAGCTTGCATCCGGGAGATAGTAGGTTCGAATCCCACTATCGGCAGCCCTGAAGATGGTTTTCCGTGGGTTCCCATTTTCACACCAGGCAAATGCTGGAGCTGTACCTTAATTAAGGCCACGGCCGCTTCCTTCCAAATCCTAGGCCTTTCCCATCCCATCGTCGCCATAAGACCTATCTGTGTCGGTGCGACGTAGCCCCTAGCAAAAAAAAACATACCTTACGTCACTGCCTGCACGGTCGCTAGGTAACAATGTCTGGCCATCCAACCATACCTTACATCACTGCCTGCACGACTGCTGGGTAGCAATGTCTAGCTATCCAACCATACCTTTTATCATAGCCTGCACGGTTGCTAGGTAACAATGTCTGGCCATCCATCCATACCTTACATCACAGCCAGTACGGTTGCTAGGTAACAATGTCTAGCTATCCATCCATACCTAACATCACTGCCTGCACGGTTGCTAGGTAACAATATCTAGCTATCCAACCATACCTTATATCATAGCCTGCACGGTTGCTAGGTAACAATGTCTAGCTATCCATCCATACCTAACATCACTGCCTGCACGGTTGCTAGGTAACAATGTCTAGTTATCCAACCATACCTTACGTCATAGCCTGCACGATTGCTAGGTTACACTTCCGTCACGCTAACTTCCGTAACTCAGCTTTTCAGATGACCTCCAACCGTTTACTGGTATGTCAATAAATAAACGATCGTGGTATTCCGAACATCCTTACAGACGTGTGGCGGCTATAACGCAGTACTGGTCCTCGCCATCGACTACGGTGTTGATGAGGGTTTCGTTGGCGGCCTACCACATTGTCGCTTCGTGATCGACTTTCCGTGGACTACGAAGTTCTTCATCTGGGGGCTGTGAGTGCTATGCCCAAAGAATGTAAGGGTTTTCTTGTACTTCAAGATTGATGTTGCGGTTAGATGTTATCGAGAAGATATATATTAATTCCGTGTCCTATGCAGGGATAGCGAAGAATACATTTCCAGCACCACATCTCAATTGCCTTCATGCTATGGCGGTCAGTGGTGTGTAAAGTCCACGTGTCTAATGAATAGGACATAAGAGGGTAAATGTATTATTTTTCCTAGCCTCTTCCCAGTTATTTGTGGGTCAGTATTACCGAGCATGTCTATTTCGCCCTCTGTTTACTGAAACATGTGTGTTAGCTTATTACGTGTTGCTGTAGTTCGAGGAGTGTTGCGTGTGTATGAAGAGGAGTGAGTTGAGCCAAATACAGACACTCGCTTCTCATGTTAGAGGAATTAAAGGAATACGGTTAAAATTTCCGGCACAACCGGGAAACGAACACGGAATCAATTGAACCGCAGATCACTGCGAACAACATTCAGTTCATTATAGACTGTCATGCGTTCAGTCACCGGGCGGCTGTGAACTTGCATCCGGGAGGCAGTCGGTTCGAACCCCACTGTCGGCAGTCCTGAAGATGGTTTTCCGTGATTTCCCATTTTCACAACAGGCAAATGCTGGTACTGTACCTTAATTAAGGCCACGGCCGCTTCCTTCCAACTCGTAGCCCTTTCCTATCCCATCATCACTATAAGTCCTATCTGTGTCGGTGCGAAGTAAAGCCATTAGCCAAAAAAACGTTCAGTCTGTAAGCCTCTGTGAATTTACTAACCGTCCCACAGTCGTCGATTTGTATCTAACCCTATGGCCTACTTTAGTTCCAAACCATTTATCCTTAAATAATTAGAAATTGAGTCTAACAACCGTCGTATTGTTCTCCCTCTACTTCTCTTACCCTCTATAAAAGAGTCCATTATTCTCCTAGATAGCATGTCCACCATTCGCCTCACTTAGCCTGCACGTCCTCACGCCGAGTCCCCTCCTGCCATTGTTCCTGCCTCATTGTACTACTTTCATGTCTGTTACTTCTAATTTACAAATAATGTATCGTGAGTCCACCCAACTTTCACTCCCGTAAATCAAAGTTAGTCTAAAAACAGACGGTGTAAACATAGTTTCGTCCTGGAGCTCCCTTCTTTCTTACAAAATGTTCTTGATCGCAACTGCATTAGTTTTACTGCAGCTTGATTCAATCTCACTATATTACGATACTGGGAGAATACAGGTCCTAAATACTTGAAATTATCTACCAGTTCCAGCTTTGTATTCTCAGCCTAAAATCCATTTTTGGAGGGTTTCTTACCTACTAACATTATATTAGTTTTATAAATTAATATTTATTTATTTATTTATTTATTTATTTATTTATTTATTTATTTATTTATTTATTTATTTATTTATTTATTTATTTATTAGATACAGCCTATAGAGGGCCATTTTACACTAATAATAGCAACAAGTTTAAATAAGTGTAAAAGATAACAATCGGTATAAACAACAATGCTAAGTATCAACAATAAACTTATAACAGTAACAATGTAACAACAATGACAACGATAATGGCAAGGTCGATTACATAGTTAGCAAGAAGGAAGGGCCTGGGTGAGATGGGCCGAAGAAACTGGAAAACTGGAGAGGACTTCAAAGGATTTCTTTAAATTTGTGTTTGAAGGATGTGAATATGTCAGTATTGGGCAGAGAGTTACCAAGAGTAGGGAGACGGTGGAAGATAGAGCGTTGTTGTAAGGTTAGGTTCGGACGGGACACATGATGAGCATGCCGATTGCGTATTGGAGTATTACATTTGGTATAGTCGTCTTCATCATCATTCAATCCTCACCACCACGCGCTTGTCACGTACGGGCGTCAAACCAAAAGACCTGCATCTAGCGAGCCGAATTTGTCCTTGGGCACTCCCGGCAGTAAAAGCCATACTCCATTTCATTGATTGTTTAATTATCGGAGAGCTGTAAACGGCTTCTCAGGTCAAGTATACCCAGGTAGTACAAAATGTCAGTTTTAGTTTTGTTCTTAAAAACAGGATTGCGACTGTTAACAATGAAGGTGACAAGTTAAAAAAATACCCTTTAGTTGAGATAAGTTTGTGATAGCAGATCAGAACCATATAGGTGAACAAAAGTCAATAATGGGGAGAACATAGGAGTCAAAGAACGTATTTAAGGTGTTAATATCATTAATATCAGTGAAGCTGTAAAGAATGCCTAGGGTGGTGCGCATAGTACGAGATTTTATTGACTAAATCTAAGCAGAAAAGGTCAGTTTAGAGTCTATTATAATACCTAGGTCTCTTACCCGAGAAGCCGATTGCAGTGTATTTCCCTAGACATGGTATAGGCAGTGTTCATTCCTTGCTTTAGTAAGGAATAAGATATAGTGTTACACTTCTTAACGTTGGAAGGAAGATTCCATGTGTATACATTCATAATGCTTGCTCTCATCCGACAACTTCTGTTTCCAAGCCCGTGATGGCTTGTGATCTACACATAGAGCAGAGCTAAGGAAATCCGACGAGAATTGAAATGAACGGCTCAGAAACGTAACGCACTGAGCCGCGATATTTAAAACATAGTTGTTGTTAATGTGACAGTATTCATGGCCGGTAAATTGAATTCCCGGATGGGTTTATTCGCTGCCAGTGGAGTGCTGTTACACGGAAGAATTGTCTTGTGACACGCGGGAGTAAATTAAAACGAAGGAAGGATTGTGGTACTCTTCCAAGTCCCAGCTGCTGCAGCTCGCTCCACCCAAAGAAAACAATATCGCGTGGCTGCAGTAAGCCAGCCCAGCCTTTGCTATCCATCATGCTACTCGGGGATTAGTGCAATGCGAGACTAAAGGATTTTGTTCAGTACATTTATATTTTTAGAGACATAATCGAACGTCCCCTATCGTTTCCGTAATTTATGGCCGTATTGGTAGCTAATACGTATGATCGGTGTGAATTCTAGGGTAGTAAGTCGATAATACGCAGTTCGACATTACAGTATATATAAAGAATGGCTGACACATCACAAATAATAAAGAATTGTGTGAATCTGAGTACTCACTTCAATGACTGGGTGGTTCCACCAGCAGCTGAGGGGTGTCCGGTATCAATGAAAGGGTGTAAGAGGAAATGAGCGGTGAAATATGTTCCCATTATCAACACAAGAACTGGTATTTCTACCACTATGCATGTTTTTCGTGGTTTAACGTCGTACTAATCTAATTACGGCCTCTAAAGGGTAGAAGGAAACTTTACGGCGATGACTTTGAAATGTGGTGTTGGAGCAGAATGCAGCGTGTGTGCTGAATGGAAAGAAGAACTAACTCTTCCACTATTCAACATCACAACACGCCTTTCCTTCAGCGAGAAGCAAAGAATCCTTCAGTGTTCTGGCCACATTATCGGACGAGATGGTGGAAACCTGGAAAAATCAGTTATGGGAGGAAAATTTGAAGGTAGACACGCGGAAGGACAGCTAGTAGTTCATGATAGTAATAATACCGGGCGAGTTGGCCGTGCGGTTAGGGACCGCGCAGCTGTAAGCTTGCAATCGGGAGACAGTGGGTTCTAACCCCACTACCGGTTACCCTGAAAACATTTTGCGTGGTTTTCCTTTTTCACACTGGGTCTGTACATTAATTAAGGTCGCGGCCGCATCCTTCCAACTCCTATCCCTTTCCTATCCCATCGTTACCATAAGACCCATTTGTTTAAAAAAAGAAAAATAGTAATAATTAGTGTTTAGTTTTTGCAAATGACTTTGCCATTTTAGCCAAAAACCGATAAGACGCTCAAAAGATGCTGGAGATTGAATGAAAGCGGGTGTTAAAGTCTCTTAACAGATGTCCGTGTGTGTAAGTGAAATAGCGTAATAAGACTTCGGCGTATGTTAACTGAGTTTAATCTTATAAACAGGACATTTTAAGCTTCAAATTATCCGTTTATACAAAAACTTCTTCTCTCTCACTGGCATCATCCTCATTCTCCGTCACATCATTCCCCACTGTTTTTACCAAATTTGTGTAAAACTGGAAGCCGTAATGTTTGGTCAACACTTTGCCGACATCTCGCAATTTCAAAGCATTCACCTTTATCAATTACAGTGGGTTTAATCATTTTCAAACATTTCCCAGTTTTACAAACAATTTTAGCTACCCGTTCGATAATTAGGCTCTCCTCGCACTAGCGCATTGTTCACTGGATTTATTTTTGCACTTGTTAGAACAAAACGCTTGGTAACATTAAATTTGAAATGGTGTCATAAACAATCAATCACGTGACATCTAGCTCACTTGTGATTGGCCAACATTGTGATTGCCATTCCTGCAACTCAAAGCTACGTGGAGATCACCGACTTTGCAACTAAGGGAAATGTTTAACGTTATAATTATTTGACGAGGATTTTGTCGGTTACGCAATTCAAAAATGTCGTCATAGATCACCAAAATGCCGAGATTGCCAGTTTTTATTCTGGACCCCTCATTTATGAGCCTACGGAACGGACCCAAAAGATGTAAATTTCACATCAAGGAGGCCGAAATAATGGATTTTAAATTTTTAGATACTCTGTATATATGAGTGTTAATTGAAAGTACCTTGGAATACATTTTAATATTTAACAGCCAACTCATAAGTTGACTTTATTATTTTATTCCATCCTTTAGAAGTTGTGCGGCGATGCCCGGGGAGAGAGAAGTATGCATATTTCCCATTAACACGAGCAGTGACTGTGAAATTGGTTCCGCAATGAGAGACCAATTTGTTTTACGCAGTTACAATATTGGATCCACATATGCCAGCTAGTTACTTTCTGGCAGCCAAGTCGCTCAGAAATAACAGCCACGTACAAAAAAATTGCCAATTAAAATTCATGATATAGCTTTCTTCAAAAGCCGAGACTTCCTGGACGAGTTGCTTTTGGCACTCCCGTGTACAGTGACCCCTGCAGGCCCAAACACGATCAACAAGTGATTCCCAGGAATGAGCGAAGCAGCAAAGTGGACCCTGCTCCTGCGAGATAACAAGTTTCGCATTTAGAAAATATCAAACTCATCAGAATGATAAAATGAGTTTTAAGCCATTTTCCTTCCCGTTCCAATGATTGTAACGAGTCTTAAATGATGTTAGAGGAGGAAAGAGAATTTAGAGGTAAGAACCAACACTATCTTCTATCTTGGTGGAATTTTATAAGGAATTAGTCAATTCGAACTGTCCGTAATATAAAATGTCTCCCCATACTTCCCCTTGAAGTCCTCTTTTGAGCCATCTCTGTGACGACAGAGAGAAAATCCACTTTGGCCGGCATCCGATTTCGCTTCATCACGCCATGTGGAGACCTCGTTAAACCGACTGCTGAAGTCGTTTGTAACTAATTCCTTTGAGAGGGGCACTGTTGCTCTCATCACTGGCTTTCTGTTGAAGTACCACTGCAAGTTCTCCTTCACATTCGTAGATGTTCCTAATTTACCTTGCATAACAAACTCTGAGCACATTTTTCATAGCCATGTTTCCAGCCCCAGATATGTGCTCCTCTTTGACAATATGCCTGTGGCTTATTAAGAAAAAGCAGCAGGAAACTAAATCATTCCTCAGTTCCTTAGCACGTCCCTCCAGTGACACGTAAGCGATGTATGACATGAATACAAATGACACGTAGCTTTTGACATAAATAAGTATGCCTTATGGCTGGGGGTCTTGAGAAAATTTCTATAACGTGACGTGACAGAATGGGTGTCGGAAGTGTAAACATTACAACCGTGCAGGCAGTGATGCAAGGTGTGGATGGATGGTCAAACAATGTTACCTAGCAACCGTGCAGGCAGTGATGCAAGGTGTGGATGGATGGTCAGACAATATTACCTAGCAACCGTGCAGGTAGTGATGCAAGGTGTGGATGGATGGTCAGACAATATTACCTAGCAACCGTACAGGTAGTGATGCAAGGTGTGGATGGATGGTCAAACAATGTTACCTAGCAACCGTACAGGTAGTGATGCAAGGTGTGGATGGATGGTCAGACAATATTACCTAGCAACCGTGCAGGTAGTGATGCAAGGTGTGGATGGATGGTCAGACAATATTACCTAGCAACCGTACAGGTAGTGATGCAAGGTGTGGATGGATGGTCAAACAATGTTACCTAGCAACCGTACAGGTAGTGATGCAAGGTGTGGATGGATGGTCAGACAATATTACCTAGCAACCGTGCAGGTAGTGATGCAAGGTGTGGATGGATGGTCAGACAATGTTACCTAGCAACCGTGCAGGTAGTGATGCAAGGTGTGGATGGATGGTCAGACAATATTACCTAGCAACCGTGCAGGCTATATCTTACGGCTGATGGTCGTCTGAAATTAGCAGCCGTTGATAGATAGATGGCCATGACTGGGAGACATACTTATGATACATTTGATGTTTGTTACGGAAACGGTGGTTTATTTTTAATTCGTTCCACTCCTGTCGATACTGGCTGCCTTTCATAACAGGTGACAGGAATGAGTAACACTCCAGAGCTCTCCATTACACATTATGTCTCACGACCACGGACCTGCGAGCTGAGTATGTCAACTGACGCTCATTTGGTCAACTCTTATTGTCCTCCGACCACAACGCTGTCAGGTTGGTGCGTCTTCTTTCTACTTGTACCTGAACGTTGAGGAGGGTAAAGCTTTGTATTTTTCTTACAATTAGTGTTAAGAGAGGATGGTTACTTTGCTGTACTTCCACTAAAACACCACCAACACTACCACCACCACAATTTTATATTAGAATTATCATCTCCTGTGAACCATGTGACCTCGCCGCGGTGGGGAGACTTGTGCACCTCATTGAAGCAGGTAGCCTAACCACATCGGCTGGCTATCTGTCGAAAGACCAGATTAAGGAATGGTTCATCGACAGCGAGGACACATCTTAGGACACCCAGGACTTCTTTAGTTGATTTTTGAGGGAAGGGTATGCGGTAAGAAGGGCAGAGATAGACCAAAGTGTGAATATGACAAGTAGATTAGAGCAGACGTAGGATGCAGTAGTTACGTAGAAATGAAAATGTTAGACAAGATAGAGTAGCATGGAGAACTGCATCAAATCACTTTATGGAATGATGGCTCAACAAAATTACAGTCACCCTTATTTGTTGGCATACTAGCTCAGGAGTTTACCTGCTGGCCTCCCATCCCTCACTTAAATGCTGGTCGCCCATCCTTACGACTAAATTTGAGTTCCATATATCTGGATAAAATATGTGACACTTACAAAACGCCATAAACTTGAAAGTTTATCGAAACAAAATGTTGTTCTTGCACGATAAGAAATTAATCTCTAACGTTTGCATCCCTCGAGCTTGATAACTTCCTTACAAAGAAATCCCAATGCATTAAGGAGTTAGTTGCTTAAGGGTCATGTGCCTTAGGACTGCCAAGACAACTGCTACCTAACCAATTATCCTGTATGCCATGGTCAATATAATGAATCCAACAGCAATGTTTCTTCGCAATCTCTATTCCCTTCCCGATCATGCAGACATGTATTACCTCTACCACTCTGTGTGAAGCAATGACCACAACATCCTAGGATCAGATATCCACTGTGTTCCGTTAGTCTGCTGAATTTCTCGTCTTCCTCCGAACTCTCGTTTATTTCCCTTCTATCTTGAGATATACCACGCTTCACTTCCGCCAGTCGTCCGCAAAGTAATTGCTCCATCTCTGAGATACAAAGAACACTCTGTGATGAAAGCTGAAGTTACACAGATAAGTTATGCTTTTCAATTAAGAGCTGGGAAGATTTTTACGAGCATACAGAGAGGTCTTCAAGTAAAGAAAAATGTAATAAACTAGATAGTTAAATGGTAGTACGTTCGCCGGGCTGAGTGGCCTTTAGTGCCTCCTAGGGTCAGTCCGGTGGTTTTCCAAGTTGCCCAGGTACGTCAGTTTCGTATCGGTAGACATACAGACAGTAACAGAACTCGCACGAGATGACATTCCGTCATTTTGGCGTCTCTAAAAATCCGTGGAAGTACTTACTGTGTTGTAAAACCGAAATCATTACTGTTGCACCATCAGCGGTCGCGTCAAAAAAGTTACGTGATGGGTCGTGCTCGGTCGAATTTGACCGGGGAATATAAAATACCAGTTTTTGTAGCAAAACTTTAGCCAAGTGTTACACGTCTTTATCCGGAGCCCCTCGCGAGGCATAAACGTGTTTATCTGGAATTTTGAGTTACGCGCTTTTGTGACCGCATGTTTCGCCTCAGGGTTGAAATATTAGCTTATAGATGCCAGGGGCGTATAGACAGGGCCTTTATTTAAGCCAAACACAGGGATTAAGATTTTAGAAAAGAAGATATTTTTTTCCGAATCCTCCTAGGTGGCGGTGCCGAAGCGCTGTTTCCATGCTGGTGTACTTCATATAATGTCGCCATTGATGCTTTCACGGCCCGTGCTTATAGACATGATATTGTATAGGCTTTTGGGCTTGTGCCGTGTCAAGAAAATAAGGTGAAATTCTTCACGTTCCGCAGAGACCTGTGCTCTGCGTCATCAGAAGAAAATCTCTTCTGTCCGCGAGAAAGGCATCCTAAACAATGACATTTTGAAACGTATACGCTATAATGGAAGTGGAAATGGTACGTTCATTCGTCACCAGATGGCTCCCCGGACGTGGCACAGCGCTAGTGTTCGAAGCGGAAGCTGGTCGAACCATCAGAATCAGTCTAAGAAGGTCAAACAACATGTGTACGAAACATATGACATTGACAGGTGTATGACATTGACACAAGCCTGGAATTAAACATCCGGCATAAGGAACGTACGAATTCGGAAAACACCGAGACGAAATAACAATAATGAAGAGACAGGGAAGGGAACTAACTACGTAAATCCTTAATGGCTGGCAACCAGGTATTACTACTGAGATGCAGGGATCATAGCATCATTCCCAACTGTGTGAAGCTGAAGTACACGATAAATACATGGAAGGCCAGGAGAATATATCAACGCGCTAGCAAGGCTCTTGTGAACGAGAGTGTGCATTACACTCGTAAGGAACTGGACTCAGTCTCCCGAGAGTTGTTTCGCTTACACCTGCTGTTAAGCACAACACCACAGATCGAATTGCCAAGGTCCTCCGCAGACACAATATAAAAACCGTGTTTTGCACTGCCACTAAAACTGCTCACATTCTGAGTAAAACCAAGGACAAATTGTCCCCACTTTTACATCCTGGGGTATACGAAATTCCCTGTACTTGCGGTAAGGTATACATCGGCCAAACATGCCGGTCCATTTGTACCCGTATCAAAGAATATGAACGTAATACGATCGTCTCAACCAGCCAGACCAATCGACAATAGCTGAGCTCGCTCTATCGTCGGGTCATGATGTCATGTTCCAAGATGCTCGAGCTTTTACCCACACTAGCACTACAGGTCAAGGATTATACGGGAAGCTGTAGAAATACGTAGAAATCCTAACTATTCCAACAGGAACACTGGCTATCCATTAAGTAATACCTGGTTGCCAGCCATTAAGGATTAACGTAGGTAGTTCCCCTCCCTGTCTCTTCACTATTGTTATTTCGTCTCGGTGTTTTCCAAATTCGTACGTTCTTCATCTTCAGATGTTTCATTCCAGGCTTGCGTCAATGTCATACACCTGTCAATATCATATGTTACGTACACAAGTTATGTGACCCACTTAGACTGATTCTGATGGTTCGGTCAGCTTCCGCTTCGAACACTAGCGCTGTGCCACGTCCGGGGAGCCATCTGGTGACGAATGAACGTACCATTTCCACTTCCATTATAGCGTATAAATTTCAAAATGTCATTGTTTAACAAGTCGAGATTTTCTTCTGATGGCGCAGAGCACAGTTCTCTGCGAAACGTAAAGAATTTCACCTTATTTTCTTGACACGGCATAAGTCCAAAAGCCTGTACAGTATCACGTCTACTTCATACAAGTTTGTTGACATTGTGAAAGTTCGTATTTTGCCTTTTCTAGACATTATGTCGCGCAAATATATTGAAAAAGAGAGTGAAATAGAGTTACAATTATTAAATTGTGATGATGAAAACCTGGAAATGAGTGATAATGAGTGGGAAAGCGAGAAAAGTGAAATCGTTGCAAGTGAGTGCGAAAATAAACTAAGTGACAGAGCAGACAGACGATGAACAATTGCTTCTGTGCCCTGTGTTGTCTGTAAGGCCCACAAAGTAAGAGAAGAGACTTTTTATTATTGTAGAATTTGCACAACAAGGCCATTCTTACACCTTGAAATATATCACATACGGTAAGTGAAAGTTTCTACATTGCCAGGGAAGACTGAACATCATGTGTATAAAATTGTATCATAAATACTAGTTAGATTGTTACTGTACATGTTTATTAGTTAATTTTCCAGCTCAATATTTATAGCAGTAGCCATAGTGAATTATGAAGTAGGGTAGAAAGTGAATTACACCTCAAATGTTTAATGATCTTATTCGAGACTATTTTGTGTTGTGCTTCGCGCCATTTTTGCACTGAAACAAGCAGTTAAGGATTTATTTTTTCAAGATTATATAGATACCTACAAGCAGACCTCCTGAAATCTGGTATGAATGACTTAATAAACCTTAGAGTACTTACATATTTGCATTTTCGTGTGTGTTAAGAATAAAAAATACTTTTATAAAAAAGAATTACGCACACAAGCAAAAACTTATATCAGCTTGGCAACCGTTAAGGACAAACATGTCCATGAAACGAAACACCAGTTTTTTAGCAAAACACATTGTCTTATTGAAGAAAAACATATCCGTGAAACTAAATACCAGTTTTTGTAGCAAAACATATCCGTGAAACTAAATACCAGTTTTTGTAGCAAAACACATTGAATTATTGAAGAAAAACATATCAATGAAACTAAATATCAGTTTTTGTAGCAAAACATATCCGTGAAACTAAATATCAGTTTTTGTAGCAAAACACATTGAATTATTGAAGAAAAACATATCAATGAAACTAAATATCAGTTTTTGTAGCAAAACATATTGTCTTATTGAAGAAAAACATATCCGTGAAACTAAATATCAGTTTTTGTAGCAAAACATATCCGTGAAACTAAATATCAGTTTTTGTAGCAAAACATATCCGTGAAACTAAATATCAGTTTTTGTAGCAAAACACATTGTCTTATTGAAGAAAAACATATCAATGAAACTAAATATCAGTTTTTGTAGCAAAACATATCCGTGAAACTAAATATCAGTTTTTGTAGCAAAACACATTGTCTTATTGAAGAAAAACATATCAATGAAACTAAATATCAGTTTTTGTAGCAAAACATATCCGTGAAACTAAATATCAGTTTTTGTAGCAAAACATATTGTCTTATTGAAGAAAAACATATCCGTGAAACTAAATATCAGTTTTTGTAGCAAAACACATTGTCTTACTGAAGAAAAACATATCAATGAAACTAAATATCAGTTTTTGTAGCAAAACATATCCGTGAAACTAAATACCAGTTTTTGTAGCAAAACATATCCGTGAAACTAAATATCAGTTTTTGTAGCAAACATATTATCTTATTGAAGAAAAACATATCCGTGAAACTAAATATCAGTTTTTGTAGCAAAACACATTGTCTTATTGAAGAAAAACATATCCGTGAAACTAAATACCAGTTTTTGTAGCAAAACATATCCGTGAAACTAAATATCAGTTTTTGTAGCAAAACACATTGTCTTATTGAAGAAAAACATATCAATGAAACTAAATATCAGTTTTTGTAGCAAAACATATCCGTGAAACTAAATATCAGTTTTTGTAGCAAAACATATCCGTGAAACTAAATACCAGTTTTTGTAGCAAAACATATCCGTGAAACTAAATATCAGTTTTTGTAGCAAAACACATTGTCTTATTGAAGAAAAACATATCCGTGAAACTAAATACCAGTTTTTGTAGCAAAACATATCCGTGAAACTAAATACCAGTTTTTGTAGCAAAACATATCCGTGAAACTAAATATCAGTTTTTGTAGCAAAACATATCCGTGAAACTAAATACCAGTTTTTGTAGCAAAACATATCCGTGAAACTAAATACCAGTTTTTGTAGCAAAACATATCCGTGAAACTAAATACCAGTTTTTGTAGCAAAACATATCCATGAAACTAAATACCAGTTTTTGTAGCAAAACACATTGTCTTATTGAAGAAAAACATATCCGTGAAACTAAATACCAGTTTTTGTAGCAAAACATATCCGTGAAACTAAATACCAGTTTTTGTAGCAAAACATATCCGTGAAAGTAAATACCAGTTTTTGTAGCAAAACATATCTGTGAAACTAAATACCAGTTTTTGTAGCAAAACATATCCGTGAAACTAAATACCAGTTTTTGTAGCAAAACACCTTGAATTATTGAAGAAGAACATATCCATGAAACTAAATACAACATTCCATTTGTTAGCGCGATTTTGTGGATTACGGAGGGGAATGAGTGGGTCGATATGGGACAATCAGAAGATTTTTGAAAGTTTAAAATTATAGATATATTTAGTTCTCACCTACCTTTTGGATTTCTTTTCAAAGTTAGACTTTACAATTTCAGATACCAAAATTCTGCTTACAAGCTAGGTGACAACGTTTAGGAAACCAGAACAATCCACGAATGACAAATTAGCAAACTTGAGCTTGCAGCTCCCTAATTACCAATGTTACATGAGCATAATTGCTCCCAATAACAAGCAATGAAAGAGACGGATCTCCCAAGTTCTTTTACATAAATATGAAGAGCGTTATTGCTCTATCAATTTACACTTAGAAATATATTTCCGAAACTTCACACCTTTCAGGCCTATGAACGGCACAGCCTACATTTTACAAAATCAAACAGTATTCACCATCTTAAAAGCTCAACAGTCTAACGTCTTAACATCAAAGGAATGCAATCGAATTTCACAGCGATATTGATTATCCGTTCTACCGGGCCTTTGTGAAAAACAACAGGTTAAGTTACTGGCCCAAAACTCAAAATGGTGAGGAGGCGGACGCTTGCACTCCTTGAAAATCGAAATGAAAGTGTAAAACCCCATTTGGGTTTATGGCCCCAAGTTACAGAGGGTAATCCTATACAACTGAGGTGACCAGATGGAGAAAATATTTAAGTTACAGAGATTACAAACGGTTACAAAATCACAGCCACCTCAAAATTATGTTGATGTGGAACGCGAGAGGGTATCTCACTCTCTATTCCCTGATTACGTTTAAGTTCCTTTGGTTTGTTTGAGATTTACATTAGAAGTTTGAAATTTTGAAATTTTGAAATTTTGAAATTTTGAAATTTACATATTAAAAAATAAAAGTTATATTATTAAGGATTGAAAACCTTCCCCTCGAGCTAGCTTTCAAAGATTATCACTTAATTAAACCAGCATTGCCATTACCTTGAGCTGATGGACGTCTCGACGATGAACGACGAACCCCCGCCTCCCTCTACAATCACACACACTAGACTGGAGCAAAGAATAAGACCACATGGCTCGAAAAATGTGCCAGCTTATATAACCGAGAGGAAGGTTCCGGAAAACTCTGGGATAAAGCCCGACACACCCCTAATTTTCATTGGGTAATTAAAGAGATACAAGACAATGCTTAATGGCTGCAAAATAAATATACAAATTTTTCTGTTGGTCAACATTTGAAATTGGCGGGCAGAGATAGAATTGTTGTGAACTTTAACAAGCCAAAAACAAAAAATAATCAATTCAGTTTAGGAAACCTATGGATACAAAATTACTCAATAATTTTAGCAGTCAATCTTCACACCATAGGGCATAACATAAATTTATAGTAGAGACATCTGTAGCAAAATGTCCAAACTTCTAGTATTAGTTGTTGCGCGTTTTATTTCTGGATGACATTCTTCAAGGCACATAATTGAATGAACGGGGCGAGTGTACCCCCCCCCCCCCCCCCGGTTACAGTACTATTGAAGAAAAATATATCCATGAAATTCACAAAACACTTTTATACCTACAAAAAAGACCACGGACGTCGAACGTCAGTAGTCCCGCACGGTGTAAAGGACCGTGTAATAAGGCAACACCAGGAGTCGCGCACGATGTAATAGACCGGGTAATATGGCAACACCAGGAGTCGCGCACGATGTAATAGACCGGGTAATATGGCAACACCAGGAGTCGCGCACGATGTAATAGACCGTGTAATATGGCAACACCAGGAGTCGCGCACGATGTAATAGACCGTGTAACATGGCAACACCAGGAGTCGCGCACGGTATAAAGGACCGTGTAATAAGGCAACACCAGGAGTCGCGCACGATGTAATAGACCGGGTAATAAGGCAACACCAGGAGTCGCGCACGGTATAAAGGACCGTGTAATAAGGCAACACCAGGAGTCGCGCACGATGTAATAGACCGGGTAATAAGGCAACACCAGGAGTCGCGCACGGTATAAAGGACCGTGTAATAAGGCAACACTAGGAGTCGCGCACGATGTAATAGACCGGGTAATAAGGCAACACCAGGAGTCGCGCACGATGTAATAGACCGGGTAATAAGGCAACACCAGGAGTCGCGCACGATGTAATAGACCGGGTAATAAGGCAACACCAGGAGTCGCGCACGGTATAAAGGACCGTGTAATAAGGCAACACCAGGAGTCGCGCACGACGTAATAGACCGGGTAATAAGGCAACACCAGGAGTCGCGCACGGTATAAAGGACCGTGTAATAAGGCAACACCAGGAGTCGCGCACGATGTAATAGACCGGGTAATAAGGCAACACCAGGAGTCGCGCACGGTATAAAGGACCGTGTAATAAGGCAACACCAGGAGTCGCGCACGATGTAATAGACCGGGTAATAAGGCAACACCAGGAGTCGCGCACGATGTAATAGACCGGGTAATAAGGCAACACTAGGAGTCGCGCACGATGTAATAGACCGGGTAATAAGGCAACACCAGGAGTCGTGCACGATGTAATAGACCGGGTAATAAGGCAACACCAGGAGTCGCGCAAGGTATAAAGGACCGTGTAATAAGGCAACACCAGAAGTCGCGCACGATGTAATAGACCGGGTAATAAGGCAACACCAGGAGTCGCGCACGATGTAATAGACCGGGTAATAAGGCAACACCAGGAGTCGCGCACGGTATAAAGGACCGTGAAATAAGGCAACACCAGGAGTCGCGCACGACGTAATAGACCGGGTAATAAGGCAACACCAGGAGTCGCGCACGATGTAATAGACCGGGTAATAAGGCAACACCAGGAGTCGCGCACGATGTAATAGACCGGGTAATAAGGCAACACCAGGAGTCGCGCACGGTATAAAGGACCGTGTAATAAGGCAACACCAGGAGTCGAGCACGATGTAATAGACCGGGTAATAAGGCAACACCAGGAGTCGCGCACGATGTAATAGACCGGGTAATAAGGCAACAACAGGATTCTCGCACGATGTAATAGACCGGGTAATAAGGCAACACCAGGAGTCTCGCACGATGTAATAGACCGGGTAATAAGGCAACACCAGAAGTCTTGCATGATGTAATAGACCGGGTAATAATGCAACACCAGAAGTCTTGCATGATGGAAACGACCAGACTTACAGAAGAAGCTTTCCACTGACTAACTGCTGATGAAAGTGGGGAACAGCGGACGTAAGCGCGTGTAGTGGACGTGTCTGTTGAAAGGTACCGGAGGCGATGAAGTTTCATACCGTGAAACTATTTCGAATGAATAAAAATTGCATGTCCCCGCTCTAAAAGACCGTGACTCCGCCCCTCGCGGGATAAATCCTGAGGGCTGTAAAATGTTGCGGAAATACGCTGAACTTTCTGATGAGTACTTGATTTCAAGTCTATTAGCAGGTGTAACTACTTTTAATTTTGGAGTGCCTCCTAGGGGGTGGAATGTGTTAAGTTGAGTATATAACTGGTTAGTGTTTGGCACAAACACGCTTACGTCTTCTATTCTACGTTGTCACTACTACTCGCTCACTCTCCTGTGGCTGCAGCCCATGAAGGACCCTGGCATCTCTAATAGCACTCACCCAGAGGTCTCCTGCTCCAACCCTGTTTCTCTAACAACTCCAAATCTCTCGAGACGTTCTCCAGCCATCTTGTCCTTCGTGTCTTCGTTGGCTGCTCAGTCCTGGTCCGTCCTTACGATGTGCCCGAGATACCGAAGTCTCCTCTTTTTGGCCTCTGTGAATATCTCCAGATCTTCGTTGGTCCTGATGTGCCACTCTCCTTGGTCGTGAACCGCGCTGAAGATCTTCCTCAAGATCCTTCTCTCCCACACCCGTATCAAGTTCTTGTCGCGCTCGTTTAGGGTACATATCTCGCACGCATACAGCACAGCACCCGGTAAACGATGAATTTCAATCTTCTGGACAGCATTGCAGCCTTCAGTAACTTCTGGAATGCGAAGTAACACCTATTCCCAGCTGCCACACTCACTGATTTTGTCCTCAGTCATGAGGGCTCCCAAATAGTTAAACTGCGCCGCTGTCTTGTTGGTGTTGCCTGCAAATTCCAGACCTCTCACTCCGTGAAATCTTGTTTAGTCTCGGGTGTTCACCATGCACTTGGTTTTGTCCTCGTTGATTTGTAAGCTCAGATGTTTCGATCCCTCACTCGTGTGCCTGCAGAGCTTCCGTCAGGTTGTTCACACTTCTCCCGAGAAGGACGATATCATCCGAGAAGGCCAAGTACTGGAGGGTTCTGTTGCAGATGGTGCCCCGTGAGTGCAGTGGTATTCGACGTATAACAGTGGTTAAACAGAGTGGCTGACAATGCGTCGCCATGCCTCAACCCGCTCTGCAGTTCAAACTCCCTGGAGAGCTGCCCCTGGATCTTCACCCTGGATTGTCACTACCGTGACTTCAAATTAAATCAAGATATCATCACCCAGCTCACGCCTGTAAATAGGTGTAATCTTGATCCTTATGTAACTTTCTGGATCGTGCCACGTGCTGTGAGGCTACCGGCGAGCTGGGACAGTTATAAGGCAGGCGGCTGCATTTTATTACTTACTTGCGTTTCCATCTAACATGTAACAGTTCGTGCTGAGCCGCGTTTACCTTATTTTAATGTAGGCTACCTTAAATGATTTAATGTAGGTTTCTAGGCTGTCTTTGGATGGGGTTCAACCACCCAAGTGGGCGTCGGTACAGTAAAACTGCGTTAGACAGAAATGACCGGAAATTGTATTCTCTATGAATTCTGTTATGTAGTACTTTTCGATACGGCTATTCAAAAATTAAATTTTAGGCGTCGTCCTATAAACTACCATTTTATGCAGCGTAAATAAAATTATTTATAGCCTAGACTGTAGTGTCTTATTCCCTGACTTTACATACCGATTTTCATTCAATACTGCTCACCCATTTCCTCGTAGCCGTGCGTTGATATGGACTTAGCAACAAAAATCGAAATTCATGAATATCTGTGTTAACATTGTCACTACGGTAAAAATGTATAAGACATAAATGATCGGAAATTTAATTTTATATAACTTTACTTACGTTGTATTCATCGAGAGAACCACTAATAGCAGAGATATTAGGGAATAAAATTTTAGGCCTTCCCATAAACTACCGTTTCGCTCAGACCGATTAAAATTATTTACAGTCTAGATTGTAGTGAGTCATTCCCCGACTTTATATGCCGTCTTTCATTAAATTGTCTTTAGCCATTTTCTCGTATTACGCCAACATACATACACACTGACCGACAGACAGATGACGGAAAATTTAAAAGTGAATTTTCTTCTTTGTACTGTGGTCACTACCAATACATATATACCGTTCGTTTTGAAATTTTGAGCAATGTACAGACAAAACTCTTATTTTATGTCAGTCATCCCGGGGGGAAAACCAGTTAAGTCAATTTTTCGTTTTGTGTGTGTGTGTGTGTGTGTGTGTGTGTGCAGTGATCTACTAAGGCGAATGTTCTCTATCCTTTGTCACTAACGAGATAAGTAATTTCGGCATGATATTAAAGAAATAGCCAAATTTTACTTCCAGGTTTTTTAAGAATAAAGACACTCCCCGGTAAGAACCAGATACGTTGACTTCTCTTGCCTGTCTATATCGGTCCCTCAATCCTGAGGATCGTGATCTCTGAAGATAGTTCTTTGTACCTGTTTCCATCCTCCACGGTCTTCTGCTATACGGGTAGATTGTATGAACGATGTCCAGCGTACAGGTGCTCATCCGCGCTCCCTCTTTCCAGGCACATTTCCCAAGGCTTCCTTCTCCACGACACATAATATGACCAAAGAATTGGAGAATCCTCTGTTGACATTTTGCCGATAACCTTGTACTGATGTTCAGCTCCTTGAGGATGGATTCGTTGGTTCGAAATGCTGTCCAAGGAGTGCGAAGCATTCTTCTCCAGCACCACATCTCGAATGAGTTGATCTTATTCAAATCTGAAACTCGAAAAGTCAACGTTTCAGCACCATAGACGAAGATAGAGAATACCAGTGTCTGTACTGGAGCGAGCCTTCAAAATATGAGATAACTGAGACATGATATTCTTGGCCATGGCAATCCTTCTAATGATCTCTATTTCACAGCTGTTGTTGCTAGTTATGATGGCACCCATGTAGCCTACAACATCTCTCTTGTAATATTCTGAACATTGTTTATAAAAGTGGCTTGAATCAGATAAATCAATTTTCTTGTGTCTAGGTTATTTCATATGGTTAATTTGGACGTGGACATTCTTGTAAATGAATTATTGGCTATGAATTTACTCAGCCGCTTCTGTTAAAGAGAACTATTAAATATTACTAGCTAGCAATATACATATGTGACTTACACGCTTCGGATTTTACTGGTCCATATAAGAAAATATTGCCCAGTCAATATAGGGCAAGTCAGTTTCATTCGCGATCCAAATCAGATACATCATTAATATTTTGAATTAAACCAAATCAAACCAAAACCATTATTTAAATAACTGTTTCATAAAACGCAGAATGGATTTACAACATTATTGGTGAAACGGTGAATTCGTTTTGTTTAAAAACAAAAGGATTATTCCCCTGATAACTCTAACTTTTTGATTTATCTTGCTACTCCCTGGGTTGAGTGATATACAATAGATATCGGTATCTCCGTGTCTCCAGAAACCATAACACTAGTTATAAACACATAGAACATTATATTAAATGTTGCCCCTTAAAATAACAACCCTCATTACAGCCTCCACTGATTACGTTTTAACTTTCCTTCTACGTTGACGGATAACCACACGTTGTTCAGAGACACTAATACTCCTGATATGATGCACAATACCTGACGTTACATGTATTGAAAATATGAGACTTCTCCGTGAACCATGCCGATATGTTATTGACAGATATCTCGTTTTACAACCCGTCAAACAGCGTCGCACTGGATGGGAAACCGTCTCACGGTAGAAATACCATATTATTGTCTGTATCCAATAACGGCAGCGCACAGGAAATCGCGCATACCATATGAATGGAAGAAAAAAATATTTTCAGCTTGGCGAGACAGCCCGGTGTTATATCACATCGCAGCGATGCACCTGCGGTGTAGGCAACCAGGCTTACACAGCACGGGCTGGTTATCCTGCTACCTCGTTATTTGCTACCGGAAATGTGAAATGCAATAAATTCTCTGATACCACAGCGAACACACACAGTTGCACACAACGTTCTTAAAACCGTATTGGACGACCGTGTTCTGCACATTCCAGAATGTTAGTTATTTAGTTGGTTTGTTTGTTTATTTTTTAGTTAGTTCGTTCGTTCGTTCGTTCGTTCGTATCCTCGTGCTGCGTTTCCGTTTCCAAGAGACCTCGGGTTACATTTCCAGCACATGTAACTATTGTAACTCTTTAATCGTGGAACTGTAGTAGGGCCAACGATATCGTTACGCTCCCATCCAATGTATGCAAATCATTTGGTTAGGCAGCGATAATCTTGGATGATGACAAGTGCTTATTTAAAATCAGGAAAAATACATTAGGAAATGAAGTGAATATTGTTACCTGAGTAGTAAAATAACTAACTGGGGCAGGAGTAAGGAGGAAATAAAATGCAGACTAGCACAAGCAAGGAAGGTCTTTCTTAAGAAATGTTATCACTTCGAACATTGATATATAAATTAGAAAGATGTTTTTGCCGAGTTTCGTCTGGAAAGATGCATGTATGGAAGTGAAACATGGACGATAACTGGCTCAGAAAGAAAGGGAATAGAAGCTATCGAAATGTGGTGTTACGTAAGAATGTCGAAGGTGTGATTGGTAGATAGAATCACGAATGAAAAGATACTGAATCGAATTGGTTAGAGGAGATCGATTTGGCTAAATTTGACGAGAAGAAGGGATAGAATGATAGAACTCATCTTAAGACACCCAGGACTTTATCAGTTGGTTTTTGAGGGAAGTGTAGGTGGCAAGAACGGTAGGGATACACCGAGGTATGAATATGACAAACAGATTAGAGCAGATGTAGGATACCGTAGTTATGTAGAAATGTAAAGGTTAGCACAGGATAGGGTGCCATGGAGGGCTGCATCAAACCAGTGTATGGACTGATGGTTCAAACAAACAAAATTATTTACTTACGTATTTATTTATTTAATTTATTTTCCGATTCTTTGACTTAATTGTCAGCGTAGTAGGTTTCCGTTCAAAGAGGTTCGGGTTCAGTAACCGAATGGTTATTTTAGCAGCGTCCTCTGGCACGGTGATTTTCTGACTGTGTTTTGTCTTAAAACGCCCCTCATCATTCACACAAAACACTGTACAGTACCAACCACTGCAGAAGAACGTAATCATAGAATACGTCCTTACACGTGGGATTGACGTCGAGAAGGGCATCCGTCTATAAAACTGGATCGTACCAGTAACCCTACCTATGAGTGGAAAAGGTTGGTGAAAATAGAGAATTTATTTATTTATTTATTTATTTATTTATTTATTTATTTATTTATTTATTTATTTATTTATTTATTTATTTATTTATTTATTTATTTATTTATTTATTTATTTGGGGCTGAATGGCCGAGGCGGTAAAGGCGTGCTCGGTTTGCCCGGTAGGACGTGTGTTCGAATCCCCGTCAGGAAGTCGTAAAATTTAAGAAACGAGATTTCTCCTTCCGGAGGTGCATATGGCCCTGAGGTTCACTCAGCCTACACCAAAAATGAGGTTAAAATGGTGGAAGCCTTTACCTTCCACTCCTCCAAGGGCCTTCATGGCCTGTACGGAGGTGACTTTGCTTTGCTTTTGCTATTATTTTTATTTATTTATTTATTTATTTATTTATTTATTTATTTATTTATTTATTTATTTATTTATTTATTTATTTATTTATTTATTTATTTATTTGACATGTGTGGATAACATAAATTATTTCGGTAGAGTCTTATTATTATTATTATTATTATTATTAATCTGTTTACCCTCCAGGGCTGGATTTTCCCTCGGATTCAGACACTGGGTCGGGTATACAACTGGGGAGGATGACCAGTACCTAGCCCAGGCGGCCTCACCTCCTATGCTGAACAGAGGCCTTGCAGGGGATGGGAAAAGTGGAATGTATAGACAAGAACGAGGGAAGGAACGGCCTTAAGTTAGGTACTGTACCGTACCCAGGGGTAAATACCCTCTAGGACGATGCCTTCATTCCTGTAAGAACATCCGACTGACTCAGGGTTGGGCAGAGTGTGGGTAGGTTGTCGGTTGGGTCAGGATAAAAAGTCGAAGTTCTACTCTAAAATCTCAATCAATGACAGGAAACGGAGGTATAACACGAATGAGAAACAATCATAGGGGGTAAGATGGATTTATTGATAAATATCCCCGATCATATTACGAGAAAACAATTAAATCAAGAAAAAATAAATGTCAAAATGAACTCAAATATGTAGAAAATAAATGGAAATCAAAACGTTACTTGAATGATAAGACAAAATTTGAAATAAAAAATCAAGTTCAACAAAGAACATTATATACATCAAGACCTTGCTGCATCTTATAGTCCATTGTTTATATTGTCTGGCAACAAGTGTACGCAAACACTGACATGTGGTATTTCCGTATGGAGTTACACACTATCGCATCACAACGATACGGTTTCCAAATTTAAGTTAAATCCGAGAGTCGCCGAAATACAACTGTTAAATAGAAATTACATAATAAAAAAAGTTACGACGAAAAGGAAAATAATTAAGACGCAATGGACGCTATGTGAGTTATGCAAAATACTAGGAGCATATCCTGCACTATATTTACAACAATTCAAATAATCAAACTAAACACATCTATTCATCGGATATCGAGTAAAGTCTTAAATGCTACACAGATTCTAATGTGAAACCCGATTCACTGTAAAAGATCTAGACAGAACGAGATAAACCATCAATACTTCAGCACTCGGGCTGTTCCCTTTTTAAAACAACGAGACAAGTATACAATCACAAATAACAATGTAAAACATCATCCTGTAAGGGAAAAGACATATAAATAACCCTTGATATTATGAAGAAAGCAATGGGCAACATTGCCTCCTTCTGCTGCATTTGAGCGCTCAACAGCGCGGTCATCCGTCATGTATTTCCGGGTAGATTACGAGCTGAAAAGAAATGTTGAACTCAACACTATGCTAAAGTTTGGATTCTGTCTCCCGGGGCGGTCATAAGGAAGTTTCGTCTCCTTCAAACCTACAGATAAACACAGGCCAGAAATCAGCTTGCCATGAGATAACGCCTTTCGCCGGCTACACGGAAACTCACGTATATTCATACCTTCTTAGCATGCTTTTTTACCATTGAATATCATCAGACTCAATAGTCTGGAATTAATACTGTCCATTCTGATCACAATATACACTCAGAAGACACTTAGCAGGCACACACATCTGCACAATATTCTTTCTCTTGTCAGGCATACAATCATCCTGCATCAATACATTATAATTTGGCATGCAATTTTTATCTCATTATTTCTCATAAATCCCATTGGCCTTCCACATTATGAGACTCAGTTCGTGTCCTTTACAGACCATCAGGTAAAACAGAATCCAACTCAACTCAAAGATCTTATTTTAACGACGACGTTCTGCAGCTCCTTCAGTCAGCTTCCGTAAAATCATGCGTCATGCAGAAATCTATACCTGTCTCTCTGAATAACCGAAATGAAATGAACTAATACGTATGGAACGTTGTATAAAGATGAACCTGTCAATCTAGCCCTTCTAGCATATAAATATAAGGAAAACTCGGAATATCCTATACTAAGTAACATGCGTAAATAAACAACAACTAATCCTATCAATCCCTCATTTTCCCCATCATCTAATCATAAAGCAAAATGAAAATAAAATAAACATGCATTATTCTCGTATCCGAATCTATCATAGTAACAAAATTAAACAAACACATGCCGTCAGGCTTACTTTACATGAAAATTAAAAATTCTATCTACACTGCCCTAGTACCTTAACATAATTTACATATCATGCCATAAATAACACATGCGCCTTACTGTATTTACATGACGACTCTCGAGATACCAGGATAGCAGCTTACATCCCTGTTAATTTAGTGATCTACTCCATGTCAATCACAGCATTAACATGTGAGAATGCACTTCTTTCTTCTGCATGAATCGCCATCATCTTGCTGGAAAATACTCCACTGGAACACAGAAGACTATGGTTGACAATATCTTCGCTGCTTAATGCTACGAGCCGAAATACCCTTTCTCTTTACAAGATCAGCTAAACACACTGATATAATTATAATACACTTCACTTAAAGGGTGAGAATACAGTTTTAAAAGCAGCACACGGTTCGCTACGGAAGTTCTCCGCGAAACGCGCCCGTCACGAAGTAGTGAAACAATAGCACGTCTCCACTACACTTGCTACACATCGGTCACTAAGCACCGTCTTTATATATTGAAAGTAAACTCTGCCAAAATATACTATTCCTTTTACTCAAGAACAGTAAAATCTTCCAGCTGCACAATTTAAAATATCATTTAAAATCAGTTACTGTTAGTGGAATAACACCTCGTTAATCACTTTCACCAATTCAGAGTTGTGCTTCCGCACTATCCAAGCATTTAACACAGACTGACGCTCTCCAGAGCTAAGGTTACTGAGGAGGCTTCGGTGACGCCATATTAATACTGGGGTTCCCGGGTGTCAGAACCAACCACCAATCGGAAAATTCGTCGTATATGATGACACAGTATTATTTGTGATATATTCACAAAACACAGCTCAAACACTAGCAAATCGCTTCCACCAATTTTTATATTACCATTCCAAATATATCTGACTTCTGAAACTGTAGAAAACCGATTACTGACAGAAACTGACTTTAGCAACTGAGCACGTTGGTCATTCTAGAATTAAGATTTGGCGCGGTGTAGCCTCCATGTTTCCCAACTCCTTAATTTCCCATTGGCTGAAGTACATTGCTTAGTCAGCATCTACTACACGAGTCGATCCTTGCCAGCGCTTGGTTACGCCATCCTTTCTCACGGTCATATGGAAATATGAAGCAATATCCAGCGACTCACTGTCTTGCTCAACATCCGGTATCAACTATCTTGGGATACGATGCTTTAACATGTTAGACTGTAACTTTTATGAATAAATTTTACATATTGGGTCGAATAATATTCTAATTATTATTATGGGCCGGCAGGATACGGCTCAGTATCATCCCGGCATTTGCCTGAAATAGAAGTGGGAAACCACGGAAAACCACTTCCAGGATGTCTGAGGAGGGAATCGAACGCCCGTGTACTCAGATGACCACACGAGGCGGAGTGAACAACGTTCCAGCCCTCGTACCACTTTTCAAATTTTGTGGCAGAGCCGGGAATCGAAACCGGGCCTCCGTAAGTGGCAGCTAATCACACTAACCACTACACCACAGAGGCGGACCCGGTAGATTCTGATGATTCGTAAACTCTTTTGATTCATTCTTGCACTGGTAGGGGAAAATCATTCTTGTCTTGACACACTTTAGGCTGTTGCACCTCTCCATTGTTTCTGGACAACACCTTAGTCAATCGTACCGCCAATATACCCTATGCTGCTCTCGACCTGTGTCCTGTTTTCTCGACACGGCTGGAAAAGAACGCAGATCCAGGATTTAATTCGTAGAAGAGACGCCAACATTAAGACCGATGGAGAGAAGATCACCCGACCTGTGCTGCTAGTTGTCCGAGGGCGGGGAGGATGGAAGGGAATGACCGCGGCTTAAGCTGATTGCAGTCTTATTATTATGAAGATCGATAACGTTTAATTCATTTGACTATTGCCATTACCGGGCGGCGACATAAAGCTGGTCCGGAAAATATTTAATATAGGACTGACGCGGGACTGGCCCTTGTTAAAGAACGTCACAGAAGAAGCTGGAAATGGCCTCATCTAAAGAAATGAGGAGCTGAAGATCCAAAAGTCCTGACTCCACTTCACTCAGAAACCGCCACGCGAAGGTTCGTCTGGACGCTGTAACGCATGCGCAACGGCATATTTGTAAAGATAATGATGGAGCTCCTTTCTGATAATGTGTCGACACCACGATCTTGTAATTCCCACTTGCACAGATAAACGGCGTTAAGATTTGGGGCTTTCCTTCACCCGAGCAATGGTTTCTGATGTTGGAACACTTTTCGGATAGTTACGGTTCATATTCGCTATAGAGCTGGTTTATTTTTACCACTAAGTTTTGCATTGCGGACTTTGCTGGAGGTTTTATCAAAACACGTCCAGTCTTAAACTCTTGCGCAAACAGTTCGCACAAGTTTTCCACGAATCGTGCTTCGCATAACACTCAGCAATGAACACGCACTGTTTTATCATGAACACCATTTTGTGCTGTATTCAACTGGTCGCTGAAGACTTCTGCCCCTCTGCTCACAGCGACGTACTCACGAGTTGCGCACGCGCAGACAGGTGACAGCAGCCGATTGGTGCATCAAAATCACGATTTCCAGCATTTCCTGTGATAGATAGTTCTCCTGTTCATTGGCAAGGGTCAATTCCGGGTCAGTGTTATAAAAATGTCCAAGCCAGTTTTATTTTGCGCACCCTCTAGTTCTTTGTTGATTACAATAAGTACATGTATTGTTCTCACGCCTATCATCATTATCTCCCGGACGAGTTGGCCGTGCAGCTGTGAGCTTGCATCCGGAACATAGTGGGTTCGAACCCCACTCTCGGCAGCCCTTAAGATGGTTTTCCATTGCTTCCCATTTTCACACCAGGCAAATGCTGGGACTGTAACCTAATTAAGACCACGGCCACTTCCTTGTCCCATCGTCGCCGTAAGACTTGTCTGTGTCGGTGCGACGTAAAGCAAATGTACACGTTTTGAGCGATACATTGCCCTAAGGTTCACTCAGCCGGGAGCAACAATGAGTACCAGAGAACAAAGATGGTTGTGCGTAAGCTAACCACTCTATCTCACTTAGTGCCGAGGTTACGGATAAGGGAAGCCTTTACCTTCCAGTCCTCCAAGGGACTTCATGGCCTGTACGGAGATGAAGGCTTTTCCCATAATGAGTAAGAACGTGGTTGAGATCACCGTCCCTTTACGTTAAGCTCTGTAAAATATTTTCTTTGGTCCCCTTTTCGGAGCAACTGCATTAAATTCTTCACTTCATATCATTGTGGATACGTTACTCTGGTTCGAGATCAGGGGTTCCCAGTTAGTCAGGGCTCGAGGGCCACATTCGGAACCTTAGGCACGATCACGGGTCGCACTCTAATAATTTTCGTAATATTTCGCAAATAGAAGTACCAGTATGAAATAACATGCATAGTTCAATTGAAATGAAGGTTTAATAATTTTAATTGCTCAAAACACTATTTTACAGTTGCATAAAAGAGTGAAATTTAAAATGAACGCTATTATAACCACAATAATTGAATTTCAAAGGAGAGCACCGAACAATATCAGTTCATGTAAATTAATTTTCAATAAGGGGGAAAAGTATCTAAAGACGAACTAAAATTAATAATGTAGTTTAAACAAAACTTGAAGGAGGACAATTTAGTCGGAGTAGGGTGAACGGAACAATGATATACAGTTGTAGGAATCTAAACTCCCAGCAATGTACTTCCAGGAGTATTTCCCTGAATACAGTATTTCTTCGAGTGTACAGCACTGTGTACCAGCCAGTACTAGCAATGAGAGAAGAATTGAAACCGCTTCTTACAGCAATAGCAATTAAAGTACTTCTTGGTATTCATTGCATGCTAAGAAATGTCCACGGAATGCTTGGTATGGATTCATTTTTATAACAATTAAGACCTAGTACTGGCATTTGTGAGGGCTCATTTTTCGCCGAAGTTTGTATTTTACATTTTAAAATAAAAAAATAATATATTCAGACCAGCTGAATGCTTAAATAAGTAATATACTTCTAGTAAATTTTCGTCACATTTCTTAAAACATTTGTTTGTTGAAGCCCTAGCGGGCCGAGAAATGTGGCTTCGCGGGCCGCCAATTGTAAACCCCTGTCCTATGTCACCAATTTACATTCCCGACATTTCGGCAGCAACAGGTTAGAATGCAAACATATTGAAGCGGACAACAAGTATAGTCCACCCTCCACAACGGTTATGTTACGAATCTTGCATAAACTTCAGGGGTACGGCCCATCAAATCCCTTAGTATTTATGTTACTCTTGCTACATAACGGTTATGTTATAAGTCTTTCATAAACTTCCGTGATACGGCCAATCAAAACCCCTAGACTTTACGTTACTCTTGCTACATAACGGTTATGTTATGAGTCTTGCATAAACTTCAGGGCACGGCCCATCAAAACCCCAAGACTTTACGTTACTTTTGGTACATAACGGTTTTGATATGAGTCTTGCATAAATTTCAGGGGTACGGCTCATCAAATCCCCTAGTATTTACGTTACTCTTGCTACATAACGGTTATGTGATGAGTCTTGCATAAACTTCAGTGGCACGGCCCATCAAATCCCTTAGTATTTACGTTACACTTGCTACATAACGGTTATGTGATGAGTCTTGCATAAACTTCATTGGTACGGCCCATCAAAACCACTAGACTTTACGTTACACTTGCTACATAACGGTTATGTGATGAGTCTTGCATAAACTTCAGGGGCACGGCCCATCAAAACCCCTAGATTTTACGTTACTCTTGCTACATAACGGTTGTGTTATGAGTCTTTCATAAACTTCAGGGGTACGGCCCATCAAAACCCCTAGACTTCACATTACTCTTGCTACATAACGGTTATATTATGAGTCTTGCATAAACTTCAGGGGCACGGCCCATCAAAACCCCTAGACTTTACGTTACACTTGCTACGTAACGGTTATGTTATGAGTCTTGCATAAACTTCAGGGTTACGGCCCATCTAAACCCCTAGACTTCACATTACTCTTGCTACATAACGGTTATGTTATGAGTCTTGCATAAACTTCAGGGGCACGGCCCATCAAAACCACTAGACTTTACGTTACACTTGCCACGTAAGGGGAAAGCAGGCTAGTAGACACTTCCTAATAACTAAATTAGTTTGCAGTCTAACTTGTTACTGCTTCAAAACCCGTAGTCTAAACTTCATTGAGTACACTGCGGGAGCTCTGCCCAGCTCCATTCAGACCTGAAGAGCAGATAAACATTAACGGGATGTTTCACATACCATTAACTGTTAATGGTTCTCAGAGTAAACCTTAATTGCTCGTGAATAATCAATGTTAAAGACTTTAATTGATAAATAGAACGATATTAGTGAGCTAAAGAGAAAATATTTAGCACAGAATATCAATTATTAACTGAAAACGGGAATTTTTAATGTTGATTATGGATGTAGATATTTTTATATTCTATATTTAATTTTCTCAGGTCAGATGCTTGCCCTGTTTCTTAAAATATGTACCAATATGCGTAAGTAAAATTTTTACTTAATCGGTACATTACGAAAATCCCCAGGTGTTTAAATACCGGGTGAGTTGGTGTTGCAATTAGGGGCGCGCGGCTGTGAGCTTGGATCCGGGAGAGAGTCGATTCGAACCCCACTGTCCGCAGCCCTGAAAATGATTCTCCGTGGTTTACCATTTTAACACCACGCAATCCTCGGACTGTAGCTTAATTAAGGTCACGGGTGCTTTCTTCCCGTTCCTAGGCCTTTCCTGTCCCATCGTCTCCATAAAACCTGTCTGTGTCGCTGCGTTGTAAAACAAATTGTAAGGAAAGGGTATATAACTACATAACCTTACAATGTGAATTAAATACGTTAGGGACCACCGGTTCAATTTCTGTTTGTCTGTATGTAAAAAGCACAGAACCACTTTAGCCCTTTCCAGTTGTGAAATTACCAGCGTTTCTCCCCAGTGTGGTGGTGGTCTCATCAGTTGGTCGGCACACATTTCCAACATTCTGGCGGCAAGAGCACCGTTCAGGCACTACTGAGAGCCTCCTGTGAACGACAATACAGTGATGGTGCATTAGGAGAAATATGCTCCTCCACTTGTATATTTGAAACTTAAGACATTTTCTACCTTTCCAAACCGATTTTCATCATATATCTTGATTACAACAGCTATAAAGGACGCATACTTACAGCATCATTCAAATAAAAGTTCATTTGGAACACGAAGGAAAGCGCGATTCCTAAATGAGAATGATGATGAAGAAGAGTGTGCGCCAAGATTCGAAATGTTCACCGTACTAGCGAATTATATCCTTTCTATGCCACAAAAAACTGTCATCGCGAACTTTTGACATGAATATGTCTTACGGCTGGGGTCATCCGAAAATGTATGTAACGTGACGCGACAAAGTGTGTGACGAAAGTGACGTGACATTAGCCGTTACTGTAGGCCTTGGTCGCCAACCGAGCATCGACAAGAAGCTACCTTTTACAGAGTTTTCACTTCCTTTCCTAATAAGCTCAATCGTTTTGTACCGAAGTTTCCCAATATTTAGCTGCCCTAGTTATCAGGTAATTGTTTCTCTGCGCCTTCTGCATGAGAGTGCAATTAAATTTTGCTCCCAACTCTGTAATGTCACTCCTCGTTTCCTTTTTGGTTCGTTTGCATTATTAGCCTTTTTTTATGAGCGTAACAACAGAACAACTGTCAACTATTGCTCACAATCATAACACTTCTGACACTTCCTACAACGGAACAGATAGGTTTGCTGTTCAGGAACTAGCCGCAACCCACACTACCTTGCACCCCTGTCTCAAGTGGTATAGTATGTATGTATGTATGTATGTATGTATGTATGTATGTATGTATGTATGTATGTATGTATGTATGTATGTATGTATGTATGTATGTATGTATGTATGTATGTATGTATGTATGTATGTATGTATGTATGTATGTATGTATGTATGTATGTATGTATGTATGTATGTATGTATGTATGTATGTATGTATGTATGTATGTATGTATGTATGTATGTATGTATGTATGTATGTATGTATGTATGTATGTATGTATGTATGTATGTATGTATGTATGTATGTATGTATGTATGTATGTATGTATGTATGTATGTATGTATGTATGTATGTATGTATGTATGTATGTATGTATGTATGTATGTATGTATGTATGTATGTATGTATGTATGTATGTATGTATGTATGTATGTATGTATGTATGTATGTATGTATGTATGTATGTATGTATGTATGTATGTATGTATGTATGTATGTATGTATGTATGTATGTATGTATGTATGTATGTATGTATGTATGTATGTATGTATGTATGTATGTATGTATGTATGTATGTATGTATGTATGTATGTATGTATGTATGTATGTATGTATGTATGTATGTATGTATGTATGTATGTATGTATGTATGTATGTATGTATGTATGTATGTATGTATGTATGTATGTATGTATGTATGTATGTATGTATGTATGTATGTATGTATGTATGTATGTATGTATGTATGTATGTATGTATGTATGTATGTATGTATGTATGTATGTATGTATGTATGTATGTATGAACATCACGTGAACATGAGGGAATATATGACGGTGGTGATTATTGTTTTAAGAGAAAGTACAACTGGGCAACCATCCTGTATTAACATTAATCAGAGGGAAAAGTGGAAGGAGCCCAACACTTCGAAAAATGAAAGTATCGGCCAATGAAAGGCAAGAGCCACAAAGGGCGTTGAAGTGAAGACTTTCTAGGCTTGTACATGTAACATCTCCCGGGTCGGAAACAGAGGGGTCTGGCAGTTGATTTTACAGCCTTATTCTCTCTAAAGCTATTTGTCCGACTCGTTGGCTGAATGGTCAGCGTACTGGCCTTCGGTTCAGAGGGTCCCGGGTTCGATTCCCGGCCGGGTCGGGGATTTTAATCGCTTCTGATGAATTCTTCTGGCTCGGGGACTGGGTGTATATGTCCGTCCCAACACTCTCCTCATCATCTTCAGACAACATACTACACTACCAACCACCACAGAAACACCCAAGAGTGCTTACATCCCTCCATAGAGGGTTGGCATCAGGAAGGGCATCCGGTCGTAAAACAGGGCGAAATCCACATGTGCGACGCAGTTCGCACCCGCGACCCCACAGGTGTGGGAAAAGCGGCAGGAAAAGAAGAAAAGAAGAAGATTATCTCTAAAGCTATTTAAACAGCCCAGGATTCAGAAAATTTATTTCAACTTCAGACTGTTGGAATGAAACCCATACGGATAGCGACACTACCTTGCTCTGAAGACTTGGAACACAATGAAAGTGACACCTGTTCGCTGACGTGAACGACAGCTCACACACTGGAACCGAAAGCGAAATCGATAACGCTTGAAGGAGCTCAGTAATGGAGACTGATTGGTCAGCTGGACATGACTCTCCCCTTCCTGGTCGTCATTCTTCATTACCACATATTACTGCCTTATGGATGGTCTAACCTCAGGCCATGGGTTTCCAATAGGGAAACAGTAACCAGAAGGACTTTTATCGTTTATATTATTATTATTATTATTATTATTATTATTATTATTAGCCCGCCTGGTGGCCATGATCGTTAAGGCGTTGTAGTCTAAGTGGTCTGACACCATGGTTAGCCGGTTCGAGTCCCGCTGGATGAAAACCTTCACCATCAGAACGTTGGCCGGCAGGGCAGGGGAGCTGGTGGTATTCAATGTCTAATAATAATAATGTTATTTGTTTTACGTCCCACCAACTACTTTTTAAGGTCTTCGGAGACGCCGATATTCAATGTCTAGTCACTGCACTGTGTGCCAAAAGCCTGCATTAAATTCCAAACCTCTCCGCAGTGCTCATGTGGAGTGAGGGCATATGACGCTGTTGATGGTGATTAGTCCGTCGGAAGGAGACGTTAAGCCTTGACCAGACCCCTTGGTGCTATTCGACAGGAGTAAGCTATGTGCCGGCACCGGATTTCACCCTCTCCCTTCCCAGTATCATAGGCCCTATATCACGTCATTCATTTCTGCTCTTAACGCCTCTGATATGGTTGACGTCAGGAAGGTCACCTGGTTATAAAAACCCGTCACGACAGATTAATCTCACCTCATAGCCGATCCGGTAAAGAAACGGGACAAGGGTGGACAAACAAAAAACATTTTTACTATCATTAACCCATTCCCAATTAAATTGAGTCAATATTTGATATGAATTTGGACTATATTTACGGCTGAACGCCCTTCCTGTTGCCAGTATTATTAATGTAGTGAGCGTCTCTGTGATGTTTCGTAGTGTGGTGTGTTGTTTATATTTTTGAAAGGGTGAAGCTTTATCTAATTCTGTGATTATTAAGAAGGGGGTTCCACATGCCAGTATTACCAGACCTATTATGTTATAATGTCTATATTTATGAAATTCCTATTTTTCCTGCCTTTCACAATTATTTTCAGAAAACTAGGGCGTTTCCATTGTTGAACCTGCCACCAGATTCAGCTTCTCACTTGACCTTTTCAAGAAAAGTACAGAGAACTTCTCAAGATGAAGATTGTTGAACCTTTTAACCGGGTGTTACTCGCTAGTGAGAGCAGCGTTCACCTTTAATATGTCCATATAAATATGGAGGTCAATTTGAGGCAGTTATTTATTTCGTAACCTTAGCGAGTGGAGTGGCCGAGCGTCTTAACACGTCTAGCTCTCCATTGGGGAGACGCCTTAGTGGAATGGCTTCCCGTTTACACTTCCCGGCAAATGCCGGTGAGTTCCTATCACAGGCCACAGCTAATTCCTTCCACCATCTTGCCCAAATTCGTTCACCATCATTCATGTCATTTTCATTGGCTCATCAACTGAGGTTGGCAGCAGGAAGGGCATCCGGCCGTAAAACACGTTATATAAATGAATCTCACCTCATCCCTGACTCCGTTTCAACAAACGGGACTCAGGGTAGATAAACAATTTATTTAGGAAAAAGGCATGCTTGAATCTAAACAATAAGTTATTTAGTTAGGAACACGACTCCTTAAATCTAAACAAACAGTAATTTATTTAGGAACACGACTGCTTAAATCTAAACAAACAGTTACTTATTTAGGAACACGACTGCTTAAATCTAAACAAACAGTTATTTATTTAGGAACACGACTGCTTAAATCTAAACAAACAGTTATTTATTTAGGAACACGACTGCTTAAATCTAAACAAACAGTTACTTATTTAGGAACACGACTGCTTAAATCTAAACAAACAGTAATTTATTTAGGAACACGACTGCTTAAATCTAAACAAACAGTTACTTATTTAGGAACACGACTGCTTAAATCTAAACAAACAGTTACTTATTTAGGAACACGACTGCTTAAATTTAAACAGTTATTTATTTAGGAACACGACTGCATAAATTTAAACAGTTATTTATTTAGGAACACGACTGCTTAAATCTAAACAAACAGTTATTTATTTAGGAACACGACTGCTTAAATTTAAACAGTTATTTATTTAGGAACACGACTGCTTAAATCTAAACAAACAGTTATTTATTTAGGAACACGACTGCTTAAATTTAAACAGTTATTTATTTAGGAACACGACTGCATAAATTTAAACAGTTATTTATTTAGGAACACGACTGCTTAAATCTAAACAAACAGTTATTTATTTAGGAACACGACTGCTTAAATTTAAACAGTTATTTATTTAGGAACACGACTGCTTAAATCTAAACAAACAGTTATTTATTTAGGAACACGACTGCTTAAATTTAAACAGTTATTTATTTAGGAACACGACTGCTTAAATCTAAACAAACAGTTATTTATTTAGGAACACGACTGCTTAAATCTAAACAAACAGTTATTTATTTAGGAACACGACTGCTTAAATCTAAACAAACAGTTATTTATTTAGGAACACGACTGCTTAAATCTAAACAAACAGTTATTTATTTAGGAACACGACTGCTTAAATCTAAACAAACAGTTACTTATTTAGGAACACGACTGCTTAAATCTAAACAAACAGTTATTTATTTAGGCACACGAATACATAAATCTAAACAAACAGTTATTTATTTAGGAACACGACTGCTTAAATTTAAACAGTTATTTATTTAGGTTCATGGTGTGGGTTACTGTAGGCACGTCCTAGTTCGTGAACCATGGGCAACGGCTGAGTGGCCTAGTAAGTGGTCCTGAGAGTCGGGATACCAGTTGCTATGGATTGGGAGTGGGCATCTCGGACATATTCTGAGTCATGGCCCTCCTTGTGCTCAGGCGGCTAGGAATATACAATTCACCGGTGGTCCATAACCCGTTAGAGGAGAGATCCTCACTTGGACTACGTGTAAGTAGGGTAGCGTCCTGCTTAATGAATTTACCGAGCTCAGAACATTTTAAGCAAGCCTCGGACCTATGGCAGTAATGGAGTCCCACTCCCACTTGATAGGCGAGGGACTCCTTGGAAACAACTTGGCGAACGAAATGGAATTCGATGGGGAGCTATCAATATTAATGGGGCTTATGGAAGAAAGAAAGTAGAACTGGCTGAGTCAGCAAAGAGGATGCATCTGGATGTGCTAGGAGTAAGTGATATTCGGGTAACGGGAGATAACTAGGAAGAAATACGAGATTATAAAGTGTACTTGACGGGTGTTAGAAAGGGAAGGGCAGAGTCTGGGGTAGGACTCTTTATCAGGAATACCATTGCACGCAACATAGTTTCTGTTAGGCACGTAAATGAGCGAATGATGTGGGTAAATTTGTCAGTTGGAGGAATTAGGAATAGAATTTTCTCCGTGTATTCACCATGTGAGGGTGCAGGTGAGGATGAAGTTGACAAGTTTTATGAAGCATTGAGTGACATCGTGGTCAGGGTCAACAGCACGGATAGAATAGTGCTAATGGGCGATTTCAATGCGAGAATTGGGAATAGAACTGAAGGGTACGAAAGGGTGATTGGTAAATGTGGGAAAGATATGGAAGCTAATGGGAATGGGAAGCGTTTGCTGGACTTCTGTGCTAGTATGGGTTTAGCAGTTACGAATACATTCTTCAAGCATAAGGCTATTCACCGCTATGCATGGGAGGCTAGGGGTACTAGATCCATAATAGACTATATCTTAACCGACTTCGAATTCAGGAAATCTGTTAGGAATGTACGAGTTTTCCGGAGATGTTTCGATGATACAGACCACTATCTGATCTGTAGTGAACCAAGTATCTCTAGGCCTAGGGTAGAGAAACGAATAAGGGTAGAAAATCCCCAGGAGAAGGAAATTAGACAGAAGTACATGGATATGGTTAGTGAGAAGTTTAGAACAGTAGACAGTAAGCAAGTTCAGGATATAGAAAGTGAATGGGTGGCATACAGAGATGCTGTAGTAGAAACAGAAAGGTAATGCCTAGGAACAACTGTGTGTAAAGATGGAAAAAGGCGAACATCTAGGTGGAATGATGAAGTTAGAGCAGCTTGTAAACGTAAAAAAAGGCTTATCAGAAATGGCTCCAAACAAGGGCCGAGGCAGACAGGGATTTGTACGTAGATGAAAGAAACAGAGCGAAACAAATAGTTGTTGAATCCAAAAAGAAGTCGTGGGAATATTTTGGTAATAATCTGGAAAGGCTAGGTCAAGCAGCAGGTAAACCTTTCTGGACAGTAATAAAGAATCTTAGCAAGGGAGGGAAAAAGGAAATGAACAGTGTTTTGAGTAATTCAGGTGAACTCATAATAGATCCCAGGCAATCACTGGAGAGGTGGAGAGAATATTTTGAACATCTTCTCAACGCAAAAGGAAATCTTCCCGGTGGTGTTGCGAACAGCCAAGCTCATGAGGAGGAGGAAAATGATGTTGGTGAAATTACGCTTGAGGAAGAGGAAAGGATGATAAATAAACTCCATTGTCATAAAGCAGCAGGAATAGATGAAATTAGACCTGAAATGGTGAAGTATATGGGAAGGCAGGGATGAAATGGCTTCATAGAGTAGTAATATTAGCGTGGAGTGTTGGTAAGGTACCTTCCGATTGGACAAAAGCAGTAATTGCACCTATCTATAAGCAAGGGAACAGGCAGGATTGCAACAACTATCGAAGTAACTCATTGATTAGTATAGCAGGCAAAGTATTCACTGGCATCTTGGAAGGGAGGGTACGATCAGTCGTTGCTAGGAAGTTGGATGAAAACAAGTGTGGCTTCAGACCACAGAGAGGCTGTCAGGATCAGATTTTCAGTATGCGCCAAGTAATTGAAAAATGCTACGAGAGGAATAGGCAGTTGTGTTTATGTTTCGTAGATATAGAGAAAGCATATGACAGGGTACCGAGGGAAAAGATGTTCGCCATACTGGGGGACTATGGAAGTAAATGTTGATTATTAAAATCAATCAACGGCATTTTTGTTGACAATTGGGCTTCGGTGTGAATTGACGGCACAATGAGTTCTTGGTTCAGGGTACTTACAGGGGTTAGACAAGGCTGTACTCTTTCACCTTTGCTGTTCGTAGTTTACATGGATCATCTGCTGAAAGGCATAAAATGGCAGGGAGGGATTCAGTTTGGTGGAAATGTAGTAAGTAGTCTGGCCTATGCTGACGACTTGGTCTTAATGGCAGATTGTGCCGAAAACCTGCAGTCTAATATCTTCGAACTTGAAAATAGGTACAATGAGTACGGTATGAAAATTAGCCTCTCGAAGACTAAGTTGATGTCAGTAGGTAAGAAATTCAACAGAATTGAATGTCAGATAGGTGATACAAAGCTAGAACAGGTCGATAATTTCAAGTATTTAGGTTATGTGTTCTCCCAGGATGGTGATATAGTAAGTGAGATTGAATCAAGGTGTCGTAAAGCTAATGCAGTGAGCTCGCAGTTGCGATCAACAGTATTCTGAAAGAAGGAAGTCAGCTCCCAGACGAAACTATCTTTACATCGGTCTGTTTTCAGACCAACTTTGCTTTACGGGAGCGAACGCTGGGTGGACTCAGGATTTTTTATTAATAAGTTAGAAGTAACAGACATGAAGGTAGCAAGAATGATTGCTGGTACAAACAGGTGGGAACAATGGCAGGAGGGTACTCGGAATGAAGAGATAAAGGCTAATTAAGAATGAACTCGATGGATGAAGCTGTACGCATAAACCGGCTTCGGTGGTGAGGTCATGTGAGGCGAATGGAGGAGGATAGGTTACCTAGGAGAATAATGGACTTTGCTATGGAGGTTAAGAGAAGTAGAGGTAGACCAAGACGACGATGGTTAGACTCAGTTTCTAACGATTTAAGAGGTATAGAACTAAATATGGCCACAACACTAGTTGCAAATCGAGGATTTTGGCGACGTTTAGTATATTCACAGAGAGTTGCAGACTGAACGCTGAAAGGCATAACAGTCTATAATGATGTATGTATGTATGTATGTATGTATGTATGTATGTATGTATGTATGTATGTATGTATGTATGTATGTATGTATGTATGTTCTTTATTTAGGAACACAAATGCTTAAATTTAAACAAACAGTTATTTATTTAGGAACACAAAAGCTCAAATCTAAACAAAAAGTTGTTCATTTAGGAACACAAATGCTTAAATCTAAACAAACAGTTATTTATTTAGGAACACGAATGCTGAAATCTAAAAAAACAGTTATTTATTTAGGAACACAAATGCTTAAATTTAAACAAACCGTTATTTATTTAGGAACACGAATGCTTAAATCTAAACAAAAAGTTATTTATTTAGGAACACGAATGCTTAAATCAAAACAAATAGTATTTATTTAGGAACACAAATACTTAAATCTAAACGAATTTGAGATAATAGGAGTATGCTCAATATGAACTATAATTAATGCGAACATAAAATCCAGCATAACAGGAAACAAATATTTTACAGTCAGTCATCTTTTGTTCCTTTCAGCATCTTTCCTGTTACACTATTTCGAGCATTTCGGTAGGGAGCATGCGGGCCTCACTTGGTCATTCGGTCCTTTCCTAAAACGAATGTACCGGGCGAGTTGGCCGTGCGCGTAGAGGCGCGCGGCTGTGAGCTTGCATCCGGAAGATAGTAGGTTCGAATCCCACTATCGGCAGCCCTGAAAATGGTTTTCCGTGGTTTCCCATTTTCACACCAGGCAAATGCTGGGGCTGTACCTTAATTAAGGGCACGGCCGCTTCCTTCCAACTCCTAGCCCTTTCCTATCCCATCGTCGCCATAAGACCTATCTGTGTCGGTGCGACGTAAAGCCCTAGCTAAAAAAACGAATGTAATGCAGCTTTCAATTAGAGAAAGTGTACCTTCTTCCTCAGAACTTGTAGACTCTCTGTTTCAAAATTAGGATCACTTTCGTAAACCGTATCTGTTTCATTGCCACCACTTTCGGTATTCAAGTCCGCTTCCTCCAATGTTTTATCCAGCCACGAAATTATCTTGTGTAAATTCACTAACAACAGTCACAAAATAACTATTTCTCATCAAACCCAAGCATAAGGCAAACCTTGACTTGCTACAATGCGCGTATTGTAGGTAGCTCTGTTTCTCGCTACTGAGCGCCTAATAATGGATTGAGAGTCTTCATTTTCAAAGATAATGGAAACAACTGACACATCCCCTTCCTAACAATCTGTTTGAAAAGTACATGGAATTTCAAAAGCACAAGTGTTGTAATATTCCAACAACAAGAAACATACTACCGAGGTGAACGCCGCGCCCATCATGGGAGCAACCGGGGATTAAAGGAGAATACGTTTTCATATTACGTAGACTTTCACGACCACTAAAACATTATATTAATAATAATTGGGGATATTGGGTCGCTTAAAATTAATAATCAGCTGACGCGTTTCGAACCTGCGACCAGGATCGTCTTCAGAGCAGTAACAAGGCATGTATTATCGGCACACTTTATCAAGATGCATTTACACCCTAGTGCTGAATCGGTAGACCTCGGCAATCTTCGAGATTCGTACTGGCAACCTTTGAAACACAAACTATGAATCGCTTAAGCTTCGTTGTGTGACATCTGGCGTACACTTTACGTACTAGTACTGCTGTTGTTTACACAGCAAAGCCAAACTATAGAATTCATGCTAGGAACAAGATTCGCATCGAAAAATGTTATATAATATGTATGTGACACAGTTGTTGGCTTAAGATAATAACGGTTTAGAAACTTCACATCGATCGATCATATTCTCGAGTCAATTCAGATTTAATTTCCATTCAGTTGGCAGCACTACCGGAACCGGGACAGCTCCCTCCTTACTCCTCACCCCCGTACACAAATGCATCCAGATAAAGTGTGCGGATAATAATGGCAACTGTCACTCCATAGTAATCACACTCAAGACAGAGAGACCCTGTTAGAAATGTAGTTCATTCCAGGGCCAACAGAGTCAAGGGGAAAGATGTTGACGAGTTAACTATGGAGGGTAGCTACGATCTACTCGGTATATAGCCGTCACCTTCGTTAACATTATTCGGATGTTTAGAAATTTCAATCGCCTCAAGAATCATTCTAGGTATAAAATGTTTCCCTTTATAAATGACAGAAGTTGCATCAAAAAAGATTTTACGGTCATTATGCAGGGCATGTTCTGCCACAGCAGACTTCTCTGGCTGGCTAAAAGACGTAAGTGCCTGCGATGTTCTTTAAGCCTAGTTGCTACATTCCTACATGTTCGACCAACATAAACCGGTCCACAACAGCAAGGAATCCCATATAATCCAGCACAGTTTAAACCAATAAGACCTTTGACAGATCCCAAGCAACTGCCTATGATGATATTAGGATTTAAAATGGTCTTGATATTGTGCCTTCTGAGAATATTTCCAATCCTATCCGTGACAGGTTGTACGTATGGCAAGAAGGCCAGACTCAAAGAACGAGAATCACGTGACAATCTATGTTTTCGGTTAGGATATGGCACTTCGTCAATCCCTTTCCTTGAGTAGCCATTGCTCAGAAATGTTCTGATTAGGAACTCAAGTTCACCGTTTATTTTATCCTCCTCACAAACCTCCATTGCTCGGCTGATAAGGGTGTTACGCACAGCACGCTTATGGCAAGTATGGTGTCAATCTGTTTCACCTTGTCCTCACCAGCACATATTTCAGTTTTCATGGTACAAAATATTGGCACCAGTCATCACTAGTTTCCATATGCAATCTTGCACGTCTTCCATCTGGTTGAGATATGCCGATTTTTTTTTTTTTTTTTTGCTATTTGTTTTACGTCGCACCTACACAGATAGGTCTTATGGCGACGATGGGATAGGAAAGGCTTAGGAATGGGAAGGAAGTGGTCGTGGTCTTAATTAAAGTACAGCCGCAGCTTTTACCTGGTGTGAAAATGGGAAACCACGGAAAACCATCTTCAGACCTGCCGACAGTGGGGTTCCAACCCGCTATCTCCCGGATGCAAGCTCACAGCTGCGCGCTCCTAACCGCACGGCCAACTCGCCCGGTGAGATATGTCGATTTGCTATCTGGCCCCATGGAGAACACTAATTATTATCCATATTTTTGGATCACTTGAACAGCATACATCCAAACATTAAATTTACAAATGAGACTTTGTCGTTCTTGGATGTTTTGGTCTCTAGAAAATCAAATGAAACCGGCTCATTTACCGTAAACCCACCCATAGTAATAGATATCTTCATGGCTCCTCTCATCACCATTTTGAGGCTTCTGAATGGGATAACGAACGTTAACAGTTTCCTTCAGCTGGCTATCTGAAAAGTTAAGCGTTAAAATGTATCCTACTTTTCCGAATTACGTTATTATTATTATTATTATTATTATTATTATTATTATTATTATTATTATTATTATTATTATTATTATTATTATTATTATTCACAGGGTACTGTTCGTTGATACCACCTTGTGTTGAACAACAGAAATGCAGCGTCAGACTACAGACTAAACTCAGGACTGGAAGAGAGTCGCGAGTTAACTCGTGGTTGGAACGGTGGAAATTTTGTTGAGATCCGAGTTAAATCGGGCGTGGGATTGTTTGTTTTTTTGTTTGTTTGTTTTTTTGCTAGTCGTTTTACGTCGCACTGACACACATAGGTCTTACGGCGACGATGGGACAAGAAAGGGCAAGGAGTGGGAAGGAAGCGGCCGTGGCCTTAATTAAGATACAGCCCCAGCATTTGCCTGGTGTGAAAATGGGAAACCACGGAAAACCATTTTCAGGGCTGGCGACAGTAGGGTACTGGGATTGAAAAGGTTAATAAAAATAAAAGTGTATTCCTTTCAGATTATTTTCCATTCGGTGTCATTTCAGGATGACAAATGACACAGAAATGTATATTATCTACCCAGGGGAAGGAACTTAGCTTTGGAAGAGTTAATACCACTAAATCCGTTAAGTGCTTGGAACCGTGTAAGAGGCAAGAGCTACTTCAAGTCGAGAGAGAGTGATCTACGCACAGTCAGGCGTAACTAACTTTCAATTGAGTGGAAAAGAGAGTCTGTGAGTCTTGAGTTTTGAGTCCACCTCTTTCCATTCCACGTGTGCAGATCAGTACAATTCCTTGACAACTGTGTCTTAACTGCAGCTCATTACAGGTCTCATTCGAAATTAGTAGTAGTGCAGTGGCTGGAAAAGGAAGAGGTCCTATCTTTCAAGGAATAAGTGGCGATGACGATTATTTTAAGGGTAAGAACGAATAATAATATTTTTTTATGTCCCACTAACTACTTTTGACGGTTTACGGACACGCCGAGGTGCCGGAATTTTGTCCTGCAGGAGTTCTGGTACGTGCCAGTAAATCTACCGATACGAGGCTGACATATTTGAGCACGTTCGAATACCACTGGACTGAACCAGGATTAACCCTGCCAAGTTGGGGTCAGAAGGCCAGGCCCTCAACCGTCTGAGCCACTCAGCCCGGCAGGGGAAGAACGATGGGATAATCATCCCTTCTTAAATATAATCGGAAGAGCTGACATATTGGCTACGCGTGGACGTCCAGGTCAAGCAACATCCTGTCATAACACTGTCCGAGTCAGATACCTCTGTGGCGGAGGGGATGTGTTAGAATACATCCTGCCTTAAAAGGCGACTTAATGGGCGACCAGAAGTTCTCAAGCTGGGAGTGTGGGTTGGCGATCATCGTTCTCCCGGCATTGTTTCATTTATTTGAGCCGGTAAGCTCACTTTCTTCCTTGGCCAAGTCTTGTTCTTTCCCCACCCTGGTTTCTCTGGGTCTATGCAGTCTTAATTGTCACGCCCTTTGTGGCCCTTGTCTCTCTTTGGCCTACAACTTGTTGTCGGACCTCTTCCAATTTCTCTCTGATTACTGTTTAATAATAATGTTATTTGCTTTACGTCCCACTAACTACTTTAAGGTTTCCCGACGCGCCGAGGTGCCGGAATTTAGTCTCGCAGGAGTTCTTTTACGTGCCAGAAATCTACCGACACGAGGCTGACGTATTTGACCTTGAAATACCACCGTACTGAGCCAGGACCGAACCTGCCAAGTTAGAGTCAGAAAGCCAGCGTCTCGACCGTCTGAGCCACTCAGCCCGGCTTATTACTGTTTATAGAGCATCGTCACCAAGTTGGTTAGTGTGATTAACTGCCCCCTCGAAGGCCTGGGTTCGATTGCCCGGTCTGCCACGAAATTCGAAAAGTGGTACGAGTATTGGAACCGGGTCCACTCAGCCTGCAGAGGTCAACTGAGTAGTGGGTGGTACGATTTCCTCTTCAGTCATTCTCGAGGTGGTTTATCGTGGTTTCTTACTTCTTCTCCAGGCAAATGCCGGGGTGGTATCTAACTCAACGACACGGCCGCTTCCTTCCCTCTTCCTTGTCTATCCCTTCCGATCCCCCCCCCCCTCCACAAGGCCACTGTTCAGCATAGCAGGCGAGGACGCCTGGGCGAGGTGCTGGTCCTCCTTCCCAGTTGTATACCCGACCCAAAGTCACACGCTCCAGGACACTGCCCTTGAGGCGGTAGAGGTGGCATCCCTCGGTGAGTCCGAGGAAAATCCAAATCCGAGAAAGATCGGTTCTAAATTAAATACTGTAATTAGTAGCCTACTATGTTTACTTCTAGTTGGTAGATACCGATATTTTTAATTTTATTAAATTGTTGATATACACTGTTAATAAAAAGTCATTAAGTCAGAAAAAGATGTTAATCAATATAGTTAAGGTGAAAGTTACAGAGTTCAACTAATTTATTACTAATAAGGACTCATTAAGCCGCCCCGTGATGTAGGGGTAACATGCCTACCTCTTGCCCGGAGGCCCCGGGTTCGATTCCCGGCAAGGTCAGGGATTTTTACCTGGACCTGAGGGCTGGTTTGAGGTCCACTCAACCTACGTGATTAGAATTGAGGAGCTATCTGACGGTGAGATAGCGGCCCCGGTCTAGAAAGCCAAGAATAACGGCCGAGAGGATTCGTCGTGCTGACAACACGACACCTCGTAATCTGCAGACCTTCGGGTTGAGCAGCGGTCGCTTGGTAGGCCAAGGCCTTTCAAGGGCTGGTTCTTTAAGAAGGACTTATTAGATCTATTTTCAGTAAACGAAACTCTAAGGAGTTTTCACCAACACCATATTTCGAATGCGTCTCTCTTCGACGTTCATTCTTTCTTATTGTCCAGGTCTCGCTTCTGCACATCACTACTGGGAAAATGTATGTTACTATACGGATCTTTGGTCTTAAAGTTATGTCTCTAATCTTGAAAACACTGTCGGGAATTCTGTACAATTATGAGCGCTACTATCCCCACCTGAATGGCGTTAGCTGTCAAAACACATAAGCAGCGTTGCCAAACGTATGGTTTGAATCGTACATTTTCGGTTGTCAACCCCATATGTACGGTGTACGTTTGGAATGTCAAACCGTACGCCTATAATCTACGGCTCTGCAAAGGTTTTAAATAAACATTTTTTATTCTTCGAAATGTTCAGATTTTGAATGAAAAATTCATTTTTCTCCTGTTTGAACATACCTCATTTCGTGACCTCCACTCCTCCAGGGAACTCCCAAGCTTTGAATACTGTGATTCATCTTTGAGCTGGTTTCAGATCAACCAATGAAGCTCCTGAATGGTCTGACACGTGGGGTTTATGTGTCTCACTCTGCAGCCGGGATTACCCTACTTCAAAGGTTATCAACTGTGGACCCTCTTACACAATTTGTTTTGCATCGCACCGACACAGACAGGTTTTATGGCGGCGAAGTGGATCTCATAGTCGTATATTTGTTTACAGTCACTCTCTCGAATCAGCCCACATCACCAGTGCGAAGTGAGGTGTAACATCAAACATGTGCAGCGTCTAGTTGTAAATCTTATGGATAAGGTGATTTCGTCAAACTTATGAACAATTTTGTGTTGTACTTACACGATCTTTGCGTGACAGTGTAGTGCTCTTGTTGGTTGTCTTTCTATGTATTAATTAAGTATATATATATTATTTTCTTTGGCGTTTATATTGAACGTTAAACAAGTAAAGATGAGGTTAATCAATCACAACATACAGTATCTGTATTTAGGACAGTCGCCCAGGGGGCGGATTCCCTATCTTTTGTTTTCCTAGCCCTTTTTAAACGATTGCAAAGAAATTAGAAATATTGAATATCTCCCTTGCTGAATAATTTAAATCCCTAACTCCCCTTCCTATAAACGAATATTTGCCCCAATTTGTCCTCCTAAATTCCAAATTTGTCTTCATATTCTGATCTTTCCTCATTTTAAAAAGCCACTCAAACGGCTACTTGCTATTATTGCACGTATTCTACTGAATGTTAGTGTACATGGTTGAATATTATTACTGTACGGTTTTACGATAAAGAATACGTTTTATTTTGAATTTATGTACGTTTCTTTTAAATTTCGAAGGGTGGCAACGCTGCACATAGGCTTCGCAATATCCACTCCGATTTCTCCGATGTATATGACAAAGAAATAATCAGGAAAAATCACTGTAGCAATACAATAAACGAAACAGAGAGTGTATTGTTACAATAAAGCCATTCTCAGTGTCACGGACAAAAGTGATGTAATCACAAACATGACCACCATATTCCAGGCCTCATCATTTGGATTATACATTGGGGAGAGGCTAATTAATGCCTTCATTAACTGCGCAATGTCAATCGCTGCCTGTAATTGCTAATTTTAATACATACATTCGTCAATTACCGAAGCCACGTCGGAGTGAACCAATTTCGCCCGCAGTCGAACTCAGAGCGGATTAATTGATAACGTCAACTGCAAATTAAACTAAGAGAACGTGATACATAGTGGGGTGCACAGGGGTTGAGGAGGTGGGAGGTATCAGCTTTATCTCCCCCTTAAACATTTGAACATTTTAAAAAAATTATCCGTGGGAATAACAAGTGATCATAAATATGTCCTTCGAAAAAATGTGTGGGCGATGTTACCTAGCAACTGTGCAGGCTCTGATGTGAAGTATTGATAGATGGCCATGACATGCAGTTCTCAAGGTACTGTTTCTAGGTAACATTACCTCACACATTTTGTTACATGACAATGTTTCGTTACACGATCCCCAGCTCTAAGACCTATTTATGTCAATATTATTGTTAGTTTTTTGGGAACTAACAAATGTGACCAGAAATCTACTTCCAAGTCTAAGCTTTTTTCTCATTTGTAGACACCTTCATGTCCCAAATAGAATAGAATATCGTTCTTTCTTCTTGTAACTTGTTTAACGTCGCCTTGGTTACCCAATAATCATCTCGTAGATGTTTCATCGGATGTTGATATGCTAAATGAAATATTTTCGTTCCGTTTCTCCTCCTTAATATTAAACAATATTTAGTTCGTTTTCTAGCTATGTCTGCTTGTATACTTATATCTTTACGTATAATTCTGGTAGCCCATTATTGTTTTAGAGAACTGTATGGTGTTTTTTTTTTTTTTTTTTTTTTAGCTTTTCTGCCAAACGAACATTTTCGAAATTAGAACTACTGCCATCGTGATGTACAGGCCGCACTGTTCCTCCGATGATGTCACGCTCCGTCCGACTCGCGCAGTGCAAGTGCATGATACGACTGTGTATTGTAGTTAAGAAATATTCTCGAATGTTGTATTAATACAACAGGTGACATCATTAACACATGTAATCGTTTGATATCTCGTAAGTTAGGTGTAGGTAATTTTAGGAGAAGTACACTTAATCAAAGTGATCAAACCATAACGATTGTAATACTCGTCCATGTACCCTACAACTCATAATGATTGTGCATTAGAAAAAATATGAAGAAAGACAACGAACGTACACAAATAATAATAATAATAATAATAATAATAATTCGCCACCATAGAGCCTCCGTGCCTCAGGCGGCAGCGCGCCGGCCTCTCACCGCTGGGTTCCGTGGTTCAAATCCCGGTCACTCCATGTGAGATTTGTGCTGGAAAAAGCGGAGGCGGGACAGGTTTTTCTCCGGTTTTCCCTGTCATATTTCATACAAGGAACACTCTCCAATATCATTTCATTTCACCTGTCATTCATTAATCAGTGTCCCAGAGGAGTGCGACAGGCTTCGGCAGTCGGCACAATCCCTATCCTCGCCGCTAAATGGGGGTTTTCCCTTAGAACTTGGGCAGTATCCTTGAAGGAATTAAGTTGCATTGCTTGTAATACCTAAGTAGGGTCTACTAGAAATATTTTAATTTGAATTGTTTAAAATGTATGTACAAAAAGGTCAAAATCATGTAACAGATTGTTGGGTTTTCTACATTTTGTACTGGATTCCGCTCATTTGGTTACTGATCACCTATGTTAAGATTAACATTATCAACAATGAAGCGCACTGCCGTTAGTCTATATAACAAGAAAAATTCAAAAGAACTCGCCCTCAGCTCGGGATAAAGTGAAATATATTCCTGTCTTCTTCATAACAGTTACATTTTCAGTTAGGATTTTTGTCTTCCGTAAGTTTGCCCTGCCCTCATTCGAAAGAAATGAGAAAGTTGGTTTAGTCACTATAGTCACTTGGATATCGTAGTGATGTGCCAAATTTTTGGCATTGTAGCAATTTATTTAAGTTATTAACAAAACATTTCCACAAAAACCTGCTATACGGTTCAGTGAATACATTCCACGAGAGGCTTTATATTCCTTGAATTAACTCACCACATGAAAATAACATTTATAAACTAAACTGCGAGGTGATATTATCTGAGTAAGAGCTGTTTGTGTACCTCCTGATGTGATGTGATAAAATTAAAGAATGCAATATATTTAAAATTAAAGGTCTCTCTTCCAATATCCACAAAGAATGCTCTCAGTATGTAAAATTCTTAACATTCATCCTCTCAGTTTTAATTATTGTGGTGATGGGGCGTTACTACCTCATGGGGAACCTAGATGTATGGATCATCATATTAACGAGGTAGTCAAGAAAGGTTACAGATCTCTTCAGATGATTATGAGAGTATTCAGGATGTAACGCAGATGGCAGATGGTTAGAGTATGGCCCCAGTGTATGGGACTCTCACCAGGACTACTTGATACGAGAACTGGAAAAAATTCAAAGGAAAGCAGCACGATTTGTTCTTTGTGCTGGGAAGACTTGGGAGTAAGGAGACGAGATGCTCGGCTATGCGGTATGTTTCGAGCTGTCATTGGTGAGTTGGTGTGGAATGACGTGAAAGAATAAGCTTGAGTGGAGCTTTGAAAAGTAGGAAAGATCAGGATATGATGGTAAAGCTGGAATTCAAGAGGACAAATTGAGCCAAATATTCATTTATAGGACGAGGAGTGAGGGACTGGAATAAATGTTCAAGGTAAATGTTTGATAAAGTTCCAAGTTCGTTATAAATATTTAAGGAAAAGCTGGGCAAACAATTGATAGAGAATCTGCCACCTGGGTGACCGCCCTAAATGCAGATCATTGATTGATTGATTGATTGATTGATTGATTGATTGATTGATTGATTGATTGATTGATTGATTGATTGATTGATTGATTGATTGATTGATTGATTGATTGATTGATTGATTGATTGATTGATTGATTGATTGATTGATTGATTGATTGATTGATTGATTGATTGATTGATTCGTTCGTTCATTCATTCATTCATTCATTCATTCATTCATTCGTTCGTTCATTCATTAGTTCATGCATTCGTTCGTTACTTCATCCATTCATGTATTCATTCATTCATTCGTTCGTTCATTCATCCGCTCATTCATTCATTAATTCCTTCATTCATTAGTTCATTAATTAATTCGCTCATCCATTCATTCGTTCATTCATTCATTCATTCATTCATTCGTACATTCATTCATTCATTCATTCATTCATTCATTCGTTCGTTCGTTCATTCGTTCGTTCATCCATTCATTCGTTCGTTCATTCATTCAATCGTTCATTCATTCATTCATACATTCATTCATTCATCAATTCGTTCATTCATTCGTCCACTCATTCATTCGTTCATTCATTTGTTCGTCTGCTCATTCATTCATTCATTCATTCGTTCGTTCGTTCATTCATTCATAACATTCACTTAGACCGCCCTAATCGATCAGCTGACGGACTTGCTGTGCTTCCTACAGTACGGCCTGCGCTACAACTAATGTACGGGACAAGACAGATTTCGTAAACTCAGCCTCCACAGCATCTAATGTGAAAGGACCAGATTAGTCATCAATACCTTTCCACACTGCATGGTCGAGTTTCATTAGAGTATGACATAAGTACAGTAAAGTATTAAAGTTATGAAAACAAAAGATAAAAGAAGATATACTTTAATCCATTCAAAATATTTAATTTTTAAAATAATACATGAATTAGTTTTGTAACCTCACAGCAAGTCTTTTGTATATATTGAAGGAATATAGATAGTGTATGGTATCTTGTGAAGTTCTCTCCGGGGAGCCAGTTTTGTTTTCTTCAAAGAGGCTCCTATCATATCCATTACGCCTCTGCCCATGAGTTCAATGAAGGAACTTCTGGACAGCTGACGAGCAAGTCAGAATAAGAGTCATAATAACCCTGATGGAGCCAGGCCTGCGTTTGAGAAAAGAGGGGGGAGAAAAGACAAGGAGAAAGTGCCAATAGGAATACATATGACGTCAAAGAAGCATATAAATTATTATTTCTCAATGATTCGCACAAGCGCACTTCAAGTATCTATAGTGTGTCAAATCGAGATTATTGACTTCTTCCCATGATTCAATAAACATTATAAGTTTCAAACTGATCCGTGACAGAAATTAATCTGGCACGGTTAAAATCCCCAACGAGGTCGGAAATCGAACCTGGTACAGCCTGACCATTCAGTCAACGAGACGGACTACAATGACAATATATTAATCTATCTAATTATTATTGAGTAGACTTTAATTTGGCAAGCAATGAAGAGGAACGTTGAGAACGGTCGTCATGATGACAGGCCTACGAGGAGCTGTGACAGCTCTGCACTCCGACCCGCCAACCGAGCAGAGTGGTGGTGATGATTATTGTTTTAAGAGGAAGTACAACTGGTCAACCATCCTCTATATGACAGTAATCAGAGGGAGAAAATGGAAGGGGTCTGACACTCCGAAAAGTCAAGATATCAGCGAGAGAAAAACAAAGGCCACGAAGGGGATGAAAATGAAAGACTCCCTAGGCCTCCAGTGCTCTAATACGTCGGGGTCGGAAAAGCACAAGAATTGACCAAGGGAGGTCGGATAGGATAGATGAAAGCCAGGAGCCTGGCACAATGCCAGTTCAGGGCCCCTAAGTTAAGAGTCACTGGGACCCCTTTTAGTCGCCCCTTACGACAGGCAGGGGTACCGTGGGTGTTTTTCTACCGCAGCCACCTACAGGGGATACAGTCGAGCAGAGGAACGGTGGCTCCACGCCTCTGTATTCGGGAGAGGGAGAGGGGCTGGTCTGTACTGTCGGCTGTCGTCAGAATGGTTTTTCGTGGTTTTCTGTTCTCCTACATTAAGGCGAATGCCGGAACAGTTCCTAGTATAGGCCACGGCCGCCAACCCTCTCACCTTCTCCGAGCATCTTCTTCACCGTAACATATCTCCCGACCTGAGAAATGGCGTTACCGTGAAGGAGGCCCGCCTCCCCCTTCAGGGGACGAATGAAAACGTTTAGTAGTAGCAATAGGACAATCTGCCAGGCAGAGACGGTAAAGGCGTGTTCTGTTCACCCGGGAGGACGTGGGTTGGATTCCTTGCCAGGAAGTCGAAAAATTAAATAAACGAGATTTCCATTTTCGGAGATGTACTTTGCCCGGAGGTTCACTCAGCCTAGACCAAAAATGAGTAACAGGTTAATTCTTGAGAGTAAATGTGGCCTGGCGTAGAGATAACAAGGTTACGGATAGTGGAAGCATTTACCTTTCATCCCTCGAATGGTTTTCATGTCCTATACCCAGATGACCTTGCTGTGATGTTAGTAAGCGAATAACATGAAAAGTAACATGTTGCAAGTCAAGGTGAGATCTATTGACTGTTGCCCAGCGTAGTCAGTGCCAGAGTGGAAATGAGATCTAAAGTGGATTGTTTATTCATAAGATCCAAGAATTTTTATCATGGCCACAATCGAAGTTGAAATCTCCCATTATAACGATAGGCATTTATGTGTCGCATTATGTATAATGTCTGGCGGTAGCAGACTTGACCACTTTCGAGTGAGGAAACATAGCACAGTGAATGAGAACATTTGAAATATGGATGTACTGCAGAATCTTCACGATCCACCCCTCCAAGGGCCTTCATGGTCTGTACGGAGATGATTTTTCTGCGATTTTAGTAGACTAAAGGTATGAAAAGTAACATTTTGCAAGTCAAGGTGAGAAGGTTTTTACAATGGTATGAAATTATTTCTCTCTTTCTACTTTTGCTTTGGAATCACTACCCAGGTATTTGATCCTGAGTCTTTCTCCCCACATACTCTCAAGAGATGTGGCTCCTCCATTATTCCTCCACATAACAAACAATTCTATTCATGTTTCTTTCTTTGATCCTTGTTCTTATAGATACCCATTAACCACACTACCATATCTCTTACTTCTCTATTCCTACGTCTTTCTTTCTTGACAACGTTTCGCTAATTTCGCAGAATAAAAGTAATGTTCTTTCTGCCCTGCATTCTGAAATCGCCATCTGCTTCTCATTATCTTTTACTAGAACAGTTATTTTCTTACCCAGCTTCTCACTTCATTCTGAATCTCTTTATCGCAGTAGACTCTCATTTATTATACATACATCATACATACATCTTCATTATAGACCGTTATACCTTTAAGCGTTCAGTCTGCAAGCCTCTGTGAATTTACTAAACGTCGCCACTATCCTATATTTGTAACTAATGCTGTGGCGACATTTAGTGTTATATCTCTTATCATTAAATCGTTAGAAACTGAGTCTAAGCTTCGTCATTTTGGTCTCCCTCTACTTCTCTTACCCTCCATAACAGAGTCCATTATTCTCAAAGGTAACCTATCCTACTCCATTCGCCTCACATGACTCCACCACCGAAGCCGGTTTAAGCCCACAGCTTCATCCATAGAGTTCATTCCTAACTTAGCATTTACCTCCTCATTCCGAGTACCCTCCTGCCATTGTTCCCACCTGTTTGTACCAGCAATAACTCTCCCTAGTTTCATGTCTGTTACTTCTAACTTACGAATAAGATATCCTGAGTCAACCCAGTTTTCGCTCCCGTAAAGCTAAGTTGGTGTGAAAACAGACCGATGTAAAGATAGTTCCGTCCGGGAGCTGATTTCCTTCTTACAGAATACTGTTGATCGCAACTGCGAGCTCACTGCATTAGCTTTACTGCACCTTGATTCAATCTCATGTATTATACTACCATCCTGGGAGAACACACAACCTAAATACTTCAAATTCTCTACCTGTTCCAGTTTTGTATCACCAATCTGACATTCAATTCTGTTCAATTTCTTAGTTAGTGACATCAATTTAGTCTTCGAAAGACTAATTTTCATACCATACTCATTGCACCTATTTTCAAGTTCCAAGATATTAGAGTGCAGGCTTTCGGTACAATCTGCCATTACGACCAGGTCGTCAGCATAGGCCAGACTGCTTACTACATTTCCACCCAACGCAATCCCTCCCTGCCACTTTATACCTTTCAGCAGATGATGTATGTAAACTACGAACAGCAAAGGTGAAAGATTACAACCTTGTCTAACCCTGTAAGTACCCTGAACCAAGAACTCATTCTACCATCAATTCTCACTGCAGCCCATTTGACAACATAAATACCTTTGATTGTTTTTCATAATCTCCCCTTAATCCCATAGTCCCCCAGTATGGCGAACATCTTTTCCCTCGGTACCCTGTCATATGCTTTCTCTAGATCTACGAAACATAAACATAACTGTCTATTCCTCTCGTAGCATTTTTCAGTTACGTGGCACATACTGAAAATATGATCCTGACAGCCCCTCTCTGGTCTGAAACCATACTGGTTTTCATTCAACTTCCTCTCAACGACTGATCGGACCCTCCCTTCCAAGATGTCATTGAAAACCTTCCTGGTATACTATTCAATGAGATACCTCGATAGTTGTTGCAATCCTTCCTGTTCCCTTGCTTATAAGTAGGTGCCAATTATTGCTTTTGTTCATTATGAAAGTACCCTACCAACACTCCATGCTAATTTTATTAATCTATGAATCCATTTCATCCCTGCCTTCACAATATACTTCACAATTACAGGTCTAATTTCATCTACTCTTGCTGCTTTATAACAGTGTAGTTTATTTACCATCTTCTCCACCTCATCAAGCGTAATTTCACCATCATCATTTTCCTCCTCCCCATGAGCTCAGTAGATTATTATTACTATTATTATAATTTCTTTATTTCATAACTTTATAGTTAGTAATGTAGCACGTATTTCAATATTTCACATATAAGATAGAGCTTAATGATAGTTTACATAACTTTACGATGTACGTCTTTGTTATTCTCTTCGCTATAGAGGTTGCAGCCTTTTCTATTTTTGGTCCGTACTGAGCGTTCAGGAATGTTCTGACGATGGTACAGGTCTTCAAAATAAAAGCCTTCTGTGCAACATTGTGAGTGTAGATGGGGAGCTGTAGTGTCTTTAAGTTTTCGGGAAATTATTTTGGTGTGAGGCCAGTGGGAGAAAGAAGAAAACGAAGAATTGTCACTCTGTCGTGTTTCGAGATCCTTGGCTACTTCCATAGCCTGAGGAGTATATTTATCGACCTTTCTCCCTGTATTTCTGTTTCATATTGTGGTCATTCGGGATAGCGATGTCAATCAGATACGTGTGTTGATTATGTTTTGTCTGTTAATGTTATGTCTAGTCTATTGTGCGGAGTTGTTTTATCTGTTTGTATCATTCGATGCCAGTAGAGTTTAAAATTTTCATTTTCCACTACACTTTGTGGATAGTATTTTAGTAAGGCACTCTGTTCTGGATCTATTATTATTATTATTATTATTATTATTATTATTATTATTATTATTCGAGTCACCAGTCCGTGGACTGGATTGAAGTAGCCCTCCATGCCACCCTATTGTGTGCTAAACTTTTCATTTCGACATAACTTCTGCACCTTATATCTGCTCTAATCTGCTTGTCATATTGATACCTTGGTCTCCCCCTACGGTTCTTACCGCCAACACTTCCTTAAAAAACCAACTGAACAAGTCCTGGGTGCCTTAAAATTTGTCCCATCATTCTGTCTCTTCTTCTCGTCAAATTTATCCAAATCGATCTCCTCTCGCCAATTCGATTCAGTATCTCGTCATTTGTGATTCGATCTATCCACCTCGCCTTCAGCATTCTTCGGTAACACCACATTTCAAAAGTTTCTATCCTCTTTCTTTCTCAGCTAGGTGTCGTCCATGTTTCACTTCCATACAATGATACCCTCCAGACGAAAGTCTTCCTAATTCCAATATCAATGTTCGAAGTGTGCACATTTCTTTCCTTAAGAAAGCTCTTCCTTTCTTGTGCTAGTCTGCATTTTATGTCCTCCTTACTTCTGCCATCGTTAGTTATTTTACTACGAAAGTAACAGTATTCATCTACTTCCTTTAAGACTTAATTTCCTAACCTAATATTTCCTGCATCACCTGATTTCGTTCTACTGCACTCCATTACATTTGTTTTGGACTTATTTATTTTCATCTTGTACTTCTTACCCAAGACTCTGTCCATACCATTCAGCAATTTCTCCAGATCTTCTGCAGTCTCGGATAAAATAAGAATATCATCGGCAAATCTAAGGTTTTTTATTTCCTCTCCTTGGATTGTGATTCCCTTTTCAAATCATATTTGATTTCCTTTACTACCTGTTCTATATAAACACTGAAAAGGAGGGGGGACAAATTGCAGCCTTGCTTCACTCCTTTCTGGATTGCTGCTTCTTTTTCGAAGCCCCCAATTCTTATCGCTGCAGACTGATTTTATTCACATTGTAGATAATTCTTCACTCTCCGTATCTGATCCTGATCCCAATTATTATTAGAGAAAGAGTACCAAATATGGAATATGCTCCTACTAGGGAATACCCGAATATCTGTTACGTTAAATTTGGCATCGCTGCATGGAAGAGGTAGAAAGATGTACAAGTAAGGGCTCTGTGTTGGCGAGTTGAGGGAATACACCTCAGCTGCGTTCTTTGTCTGTGACAGTCGACTGAGGGCCGGTTTCATCAACCCCGAGTTATACAGTTTTAACTCTGATTTTGACTATTCATTCTGTTTCATCAAGGAGGGTTAATTTTAACTCGAGGTTAAAGCCGGAGTTAAGTTAACCTCTCCTTTCACTGGGTTAAACTGTTAACTCAAGGTTAAAAGCAAAATGGCCGCCATAAACCATGCGTTTGATGGAGAGTTGCTTTATTTAGATTTGTTAAATGGTGTTCCTAACAGAAATAGGCCTATGATAAAAAGGAACGACTTTCAAAATCTATCTGAGGAACAATATCTGAAAAGACCGTCGTCAGTAAAGTCGTCGATGAAATTCGCTAGAGGTTAGAATACACAACTCTCTCTCTCTCTCTCTCTCTCTCTCTCTCTCTCTCTCTCTCTCTCTTTCTCTCTTTCTCTCTCTCTCCTATGCTGCTCATATTGATTGCATTAAGGTTTTATACCACAGGGCTGTTCCATGTAATGGTCGGAGACAACAAGGGTTATTTTTCTGTCAATTGATTATAATCAGTTATTCTAACCTCCAAATTCGTGATCTAGTTACAAGATGGCCTGTAGCATGGGCAATGCTATTAAATTCCACCGTTATGTTTTCCCTGTGACCTCTTTTACTTTTAATTTCACGCCGTCAGTTTTCTTACTAATTGAATTAGCCACCAAGTATCGAAAGCAGAAAAATTTGTGCCCCTATTTCTCTTCCGAATTTCATCCATTTTTCGATCACTGAAATCAGTTCTATCACGATCATCGAAGAATAATATCTAGCATGGAAATGAGGAAGAAAACGAAATATCGCGCAAAAAATAAACAAAAGAACGACGCAAAAAGTGTGTTCATAATCTCTGATTTTTTGTCACTGCCTCCTTGATTGAGAAGGCAGTTGTTTCCGGCCGAAATAGCTTGGTGAAATGCGTGACTCGTAAGAATGAGTTAAAATATTAACAGTAAGTTAACAAATCACATATTGGAGTATATTTTACCCTCGTTGATGAAAGAAGGCCTGAGAGATTTTCAAACTCCAAGAATTGTTGGGAAGGTAAGAATTGCAGTACTTTACAAACCAAGGTCTTACTTAAACAATGAAACGTTTGTGAACTGTGCGTAGAGGGTCAAGTAACCATATAGTAGACAAATAAATTCGCTGAACTGACATATATAATTTTTAAGATCGAAATTAAATGCGGCTAGGTACCTAATATGGAATACTGTGGTGTTCCAATTATGGAATAGTATTCCATATGGGAGCCATACTTTTGTAATATGCACAGGCAGTTTTTCTTTCGCCGGGCTGAGTGGCTCAGACGGTTGAGGCGCTAGCCTTCTGACCCCAACTTGGCGGGTTCGATCTTGGCTCAGTCCGGTGGTATTTGAAGGTGCTCAAATACGTCAGCTTCGTGTCGGTAGATTTACTGGCACGTAAAAGAACTCCTGCGGGACTAAATTCTGGCACCTCGGAGTCTCCGAAAACCGTAAGAGTAGTTAGTGAGACGTAAACCAAATAACATTATTATTAGTTTTTCTTTCCTTCAGAATCATAGCGGATCGGAAGGACAGTTTGGGTGAAGAGAGAGGGGAGGTGGAAGTACAGAAGAAGTGAAAGGAAGTAAACATGCAACATGGTCAGAGAAAGTGGGATATGGATTGGCAGCAAGAGCATGTGATGTACCAAGAACAACTTTGTTTTGTTTGGCAACCAAAAAAGAGACAACATCAGAGGAGAGAAAGCTAGACCTACAAATGCGGCAAAAGTAGACATTCAAGAACTCAATCAATCTTCGTGCAGTAGTTTGAGGAGGCTTAAGCGAAAAGGAAAGAAGAGAACAAGAGTTGACAGTTCGACTTCGGATAAATAACCAATCAGCACAAGTGACGAAATATCTGATCTTGATATAGAGGAACATGGAAAATTGGACTCAAGTGCTTCTACTGTGACGGCAAGCATTCCAGAGACAGAAGGGACGAGAAATGGATTCAGTGCTTGGAATGCCTGTCATGGTGCCATATCGAGAGTTCAAGTGCAGATGGTGACCTATTTGTGCGTGAATATTGCAAATGGGAATTATGGTCTATTATATTAAATTCTATGCATGCGTTTCTTTATTTCAAACTTGTAGACTAAGAACTTTAATTAAAATAAGAGGCTTAAGTGTAGAATGATAGTATTCCATATTAGGAACTCACTTTTTCAGAACAAGTGCAGTTTCCATTACATATTATAATTTTCAAAAACATTAAGTATTAATCAGATTGAAAACAAGTAGCTGGAAAGTAGACAGCAACAAAACACGCATTTACAATCTTAAAATGTCAAAAAGGAGTTTGTCATTTTCTTTTTTTTCTTTTTTTTTTTTTTTTTTTTTTTTTTTTTGCTAGTTGCCTTACGTCGCACCGACACAGATAGGTCTTATGGCGACGATGGGATAGGAAAGGCCTAGGAGTTGGAAGGAAGCGGCCGTGGCCTTAATTAAGGTACAGCCCCAGCATTTGCCTGGTGCGAAAATGGGAAACCACGGAAAACCATCTTCAGGGCTGCCGATAGTGGGATTCGAACCTACTATCTCCCGGATGCAAGCTCACAGCCGCGCGCCTCTACACACACGGCCAACTCGCCCGGTTTTGTCATTTTTATGAAAATAAAAAATGTATTCCATATTTGGTACTCTTCCTCTATAATAATAATAATAATAATAATAATAATAATAATAATAATAATAATAATAATAATAATAATAATAATAATAATAAATGTCAGCCTCTGTGGTGTAGTGGTTAGCGTGATTAGCTGCCACCCCCGGAGGTCCGGGTTCGATTCCCGGCTCTGCCACGAAATTTGAAAAGTGGTACGAGGGCTGGAACGGGGTCCACTCAGCCTCGCGAGGTCAACTGAGTAGAGGTGGGTTCGATTCCCACCTCAGCCACCACCCTGGAAGTGGTTTTCCGTGGTTTCCCACTTCTCCTCCAGGCAAATGCCGGGATGGTACCTAACTTAAGGCCACGGCCGCTTCCTTCCCTCTTCCTTGCCTGTCCCATCCAATCCCTCCACAAGGCCCCTGTTCAGCATAGCAGGTGAGGCCGCCTGGGCGAGGTACTGGTCATTCTCCCCAGTTGTATCCTCGACCCAAAGTCTGAATCTCCAGGACACTGCCCTTGAGGCGGTAGAGGTGGGATCCCTCGCTGAGTCCGAGGTAAAAACCAACCCTGGAGGGTAAACAGATTACGAACGAACGAATAGGCCTAATAATAATAATAATAATAATAATAATAATAATAATAATAATAATAATAATAATAAATATAATAATAATAATAATAATAACCTACTGTAGTGGATAAACTATTTAAAATTTGACGATAGTTTGTCTTTGTTTCCTTTTATGATCATGGAAGTTTCCTTGCGTCACATAAAATGGAGTGTTGTATAAAATAAAGTGGACAAGACACAAAGACACAGAGCCTGTGAGGAATTCCACAAAGGATAGAAAAGTTTACAAGGTGACATTCCACAAGACGCAGTACATTCATTTCTGTTTAGAATGGAGCACGCCAGACATCCGTTTGATTAATTATTTAAGCATCTCAGTGGATAAACCGCAAACCGGTGAACCTGACCAGAGTTCCTGTAGCCGCCTTCGTAGCTCACCTGGCATCGATTGTTGGCAGGGTCGATAGTTATATAGTGTAGACCCTAAATAACTCGACTTGCAGGCAGGTGCTAAATTATGCACTACTCCAGAGCTCTAAGGGAGGAGGTAGGAGAAGTTAGAAACAACAAGACCGGAACCTGAGGAGTGAAAAATACTATTTAATAAACAGATACGGTTAGAGGGAAATATCTGCCTAATTCTACTCCTCATCAGGTCTTGCAAGCCTTATTATGGCGCCTCCATCGGTTTTTACACATTCCCTAATAGCACATAACATCTGGTGGTGCTCTTTTGAGAATACAACGAACCTCCGGGCTGAGGACGGCCAATTAGGAAACCATCCGGTTTTAACAATAATCAGATTTAAAAAAATAAATCACGTTTCCCGTTGCGAAAATTGAATGAACATAAATATGTCTCTCGGTCATGGCCATCCACCAACGGCTGTTTATTTCAGATGGCAACCAGCCATTAGACGGTTGCTAGGTAACAATACATTACATCACAGCCTGCACGGTTGCTAGAATTACACTTCCGTCATGCATTTTGTCACGTTAAATTACACAAATTTTCAGATGACCCCCTGCATTAAGACTTCTTTATGTCAAAATGGAAGACATCTGAACTTTCGAAGAATGAAGGTATGGGCAAAACAAGGACAAGAATCACGACGGGCGTGAAAATGAAATACTGCCTGGGTCAGAAGAGAATAAGAGTTGATCAAGGGAGGTCGGATATGACAGGGAGAATCCTGGCACAAGTAAGGGGAAGCAATGCCAGATTTGGTTAATGGAACCGTGGTCGCCAACGCGCGCTCACAAGATAAGACTTCCTTCCCCCTCTTACGACTTACGGTAGGTAGGGGATACCGTGGGTGTTTAATATGCCCTCACTCACAGGCGGATGAAAAACCTGAAGAAATTCCTCTTATTAAGCAGTTTCTTCTTTCCTCTTGGACGCAGTTGAATATCACTCTTCATCTCATCCGTCACAGATAATTATTTACAACAGAAGTTTTACTTAAGAAGTAACGCTTGAGTGACTGCAACTTAGCTTAATTTCAGAAAAGATACAACTAGAAGACTTCAACTCGTATTGCTTACTGACGTGGAACATGAAACACCTTCAAATTAGACGTACTTCAAGACCGGTAGTTCCTAGCTAAAAGTGGGGCGTTTATATTAACTCTCCCCGAGCGCTCATTAGCAAGTAAACTCAATCTCAATCTCAACAGTGTACGATGTACTCCTTCACTAATTACAATAAGTTCATTTTATTTCCTAGAATTATTATAAAAGATTACTCTTTATAGGAATTCGGCGAGAAAATGTGACCTGTCATAACGTATGTACTAACTTCGAAGCTACCGGGCGAGTTGGCCGTGAGCGTCGAGGCGCGCGGCTGTGAGCTTGCATCCGGGAGATAGTAGGTTCGTATCCCACTATCGGCAGCCCTGAAAATGGTTTTCCGTGGTTTCCCATTCTCACACCAGGCAAATGCTGGGGCTGTACCTTAATTAAGGCCGCTTCCTTCCAACTCCTAGGCCTTTCCTATCCCATCGTCGGTGCGACGTAAAGCCCCTAGCAAAAAAAAAAAACTTCGAAGCTATTCCAAAGATGTTAAGGAAGTCGATTGAAATGAATTATTTTAAAAGAAGTGGAAGGTGGCTGAGTGGCACAGACGGTTGAGGTGCGGGCATTCTGACCCCAACTTGAAGGGTCGATTCTGGCTCGGTACCAGTAAGGTGCTCAAATACGTCAGTCTCGTGTCTGTACGTGCTTTACTGGCACGTAAAAGAACTCCTGCGGGACAAAATTCCAATACTTCAGCGTCTCCGGAAACCGTAAAAGTAGTTTGTGGGACTCAAAGCCATTATTATTATTATTATTATTATTATTATTATTATTATTATTATTATTATTATTATTATTATTATTATTATTATTATTATTATTATTATTATTATTATTATTATTATTAAGAAGTGCGAGGACCAAGCGATTTCGCCGAGCGGTTAGGGAGATAGTGCGTTTGAACCCCACTGTCGGCTGCCCTGAATATGGTTTTCAGTGGTTTCCCGTTTTCAAATGAGTTAACAAGACCACGGTCTCTTCCTTCCCATTCGTAGGCCTTTCCTGTCCCATCGTCGCCATAAGACCTCTCTGTGTCGGTGAGACCTAAAGCAAATTCTACAACAACAACAAAGTTGTAGAAAATGAGTTCTAGCATGAACACGTGTCCATATGACACATTTTCTTCTTATTTGCGTGAGGAATGTGTCTCGAAAGTTTGACATGATCAGCCATGTTTGTAACCTGTTGTTCACTCATTGTTCTACTTTTATCAGCTCCTAATAGATGGCACTGGTTTACTGGAAGATGAAAGGGAGACGTCCATTATCAACCATTTGACGCAGGGAGTAAAGAATGCAACGAGCTGCCCGCTACACTACTCTATGGCTACGCCCCCATGTAGAACAAAACAACACAGCGGTTAGTTGAACAAATCGTATCCATCAAATTTCATTGTAATTTTTGTCCTAAATGGAGGAAAACAATTGTTTTCACGAAAATCAACAGTAAACATAGCGGTAAATTAATAATAATAATAATCGTATGGCCTCAGCTACCGTGAGCAGACATTTCAATTTGACACCATCCGGCTGTCTGCTCGTCAATTTCGACGTTCTGTTTTACTCCAAGCCCACTAGATGGCACACCGAGTAAACCGAAACTCTCTCGGGCGTCTATGGCTGAGATTTAAAGAATTTCGTCTGGTAAACACCAAATGTTTCACCAGAGATCTTTTACATGCCGACATCGTACGACATGGAGTGTCGAATGGACTTGTTTCCGCCCTTCAAAAATCCGACTACCTCTGCCGGGTTTGAACCCGCTATCTTGGAATCCGGAGGCCGACACTACTGTTGGGAGATCAGAAGAATGCACATGCGCGGTGTGGCACGGGACGAAGGGGTTTTCACTAGCAGAGCCAGTGACGCAATGGTTACCATAGCAACTCCGCTACTACCCAGGCGACTTTATATTGTCTTCTACTGGCAGCTCTTCGCTCTTGTCAGTTGTAATCCAGCAAACTGCAAAGTGTCAGTCAATGTTTTCGTGTAGCAGACACGAGCAGATAAGAGCCGATCTGTCTGGGCAGAACAGGAAGTTCGTGCTTGCAGGCCACATTCCTCACTCTTGCATTCTTCTCATCTCTACACAGTACCACTGATCCATCTTCCACTAAACCAGTGCCATCTATAAGGAGTTGATAAAAGTAGAATGATGAGTGAACAACAGGTTGCAAACATGGCAGGTAAATTAATAAATACCATTCTTCTTCTTCTTCTCCTTCTTAATCTGCTTACCATCCAGGGTTGATTTTTCCCTCGGACTCAGCGAGGGATCCCATCTCTACCGCCTCAAGGACAGTGTCCTGGAGCTTGAGACATTGGGTCGGGGGATACAACTGGGGAGGATGACCAGTACCTCGCCCAGGCGGCCTCACCTGCCATGCTGAACAGAGGCCTTGCTGGGGGATGGGTAGATTGGAAGGGACAGACAAGGAAGAGGGAAGGAAGCGGCCGTCGCCTTAAGTTAGGTACCATCCCGGCATTTGCCTGGAGGAGAAGTGGGAAACCACGGAAAACCACTTCCAGGATGGCTGAGGTGGGAATGGAACCCACCTCTACTCAGTTGACCACCCGAGGCTGAGTGGACCCCGTTTCAGCCCTCGTACCACTCCTCAAATTTCGTGGCAGTGCCGGGAATCGAACCCGGGCCTCCGGGGTGGCAGCTAATCACACTAACCACTACACCACAGAGGCGGATGATAAGTAACTACGGTGACTATTTCGTTGCAGACACGGCTCTCTTCTGTGGCATTCCGCTTCATCGAGCCGTCTTTTCTTTCCTCCCTGAGGTCCTGGGCTAGCACCGACGAATGGAAGTGCTATGTCTGTGAATCCTCAATATCTTTGTCCAGCACGAGCAGTTCGATGGAGGTGAAAATTATATCGTAAATAGCACAAAAATAATTTTTGTTAAGAAAAATAGGTTGATCCCTGGACCAATAATTATATTAATTAATGAGTTATGGTCACAAATCAACAACTTGCCCCACTAAGTAACACCAAGCAAAGCAAAGCAAAGACTTCACGCACAAAAGTGTTACACGAACAAAAGACATGCCGAAGCGCTGTGACGTAGTAAAATTCAGGGTCGGTAGATACAGAGTGGGTCTCTGCTCATAAGTGGCCACGTCTGGTCCGTGGTCCAACAGCTCTGTACTCTGACCGGCCAACCGAGCAGAGGAGGGGTGGCCATGCCTCTACCGTGGCTCTACGCCTCTGCATTCGGGAGACGGGACAGGGCTAGACCTCACGGCTGGCTCTAACCGTCGGCTGTCCTGAAAATGGTTTTCCGCGGTTTTCCATTCTCTTGCACTAAGCCGAATGCCGGAACAGTACCTGGTATAGTCCAGGGCCGCCAACCCCCTCACCTTCTCCGTACATCTTCACCGTAACAAATCTCCCGGCCGGAGAGACGGCGTTACCGTCTAAGAGGCCCGCCTCCCCCTTCAGGGGAGTAATGAAAACACTTTAGTAGTAGTAGAATTCATACTCGTAATGTAGCAAAGTATGTTTTTATATGTTTCCTTAGTAATAATGGCATTTATTAATTTACCGTTAATTTTACTCTTAATTTGTGTAAAAGCAATTATCTTTAAGTCAACAATTATGATGAAATTTTATTGATACGATTCGTTTACGTGCCGCATGGCAGCCCTTACATTGTGGATATATCCAAACTAGACATTTTTTCGGGAGTAGGGAAACTTCGAATCGCACAATTATGTATAATCGCTTTCAAAATAACACAGCAATTAACTGTAACAAAATTCTCTGGCCATCGGACCTAATAAGCTCCACAGAAGCGTTTCTCACGACTCACACGCTTCAATCCACTCTCTGGCTACTTGACTATCGGCACTATAAATTGAGTATCTTGAAAATAGGAGATGTAAATCTTCACCAGACATCGGTAAAGACAAGGAGTAGGAATCTCTTTATAACGGGATACTGCAATCTGAATGCTTGAGGGAGATGTGCAATAAATCACGAAACTGAGCTTAGTAACATTGTTTACTACAAATTTTAGAGTGGTCGTGGTGATGATTATTGTTTCAATAGTAAACCATCCTCTATTGAACTAACCAGAGTGAAAAAATGGAAGGGATCCAACGCTTCGGAAAATGAAGGTATTTGCCAAAAAAAAAAGACAAGGACCACGAAGGGCGTGAAAATGAGACACCCTAGGCCTCCACACGTAATATCGTCGGGATCGGAAAAGAACCAGAGTTGACCAAGAGAGATTGGATAGTATAGATGAAAGTGAGGAGCCTGACACAGTTGAAATCAATGCAGAATTCAGCTAAGGGCCCCATGGTTGCCAACCCACACTCCCAAGTTAAGAGCCCGTTTGGTTGCCTTTTACGACAGGCAGAGGATACCGTGGGTTTTTACTACCACCACCACCACCACCACCATCACCACCACCACCACCACCACCACCACGTACAACGGGATATATATATAGCCTACAGTATTTCAGAGGTGGTAGTTAAGTCCAACCTAAAAATTCTTACACCGAGCTCGATAGCTGCAGTCGCTTAAGTGCGGCCAGTATCCAGTATTCGGGAGATAGTAGGTTCGAATCCCACTGTCGGCAGACCTGAAAATGGTTTTCCGTGGTTTCCCATTTTCACACGAGGCAAATGCTGGGGCTGTACCTTAATTAAGGCCACGGCCGCTTCCTTCCCACTCCTAGCCCTTTCCTGTCCCATCGTCGCCATAAGACCTATCTGTGTCGGTGCGACGTAAAGCAACTAGCAAAAAAAAAAAAAAAAATCTTACAAGATGTGGACGGTGTTTCGGGCACTCCGAAATACTAGCACAATAACAATGGAGGTAATATAATATATTGTATTATAAGCCATACTTAGAATCTTAGCTGTGAAGTGTTATTCCAGGAATATTTTTGGATTTCCGATTCACGCACATCACGACATTATAACAGCTACAACACCAACTTAATATTAGTATCTGTTTTACGTTTTAGTGTTCACGTCTGAAAATGCCCACAATTACAACTTGCATCCACCGTATTCACATCATTGAGCTGTGATGGGTTTGACTGTCAAATAACAACTTGCGTTCCCACGCCTATATACGAGGACGGTTTGAAAAGTCCTCGGAATCACCACTAGATGTCAGTGCTAGAGCAACGAGGTTCCCGCGCAATAATCACACATCCTTTGTGAGTGAACACGTGGCGCGGCAGTCTTCTAGCTGCAGGAGTGTGGCAGTGACGACTCTTTGTCGTTCTTCCCGCGTAGTGATTTGTGACAATGGAAAAGATTGAGATTCGAGCAGTAATTAAATACTTTGTAAAGAAAGGTATGAAGGCAAAGGAAATTCATGCCGACTTTCAGAACACACTGGGGGACTCTGCTCCTTCATTTTCAACTGTTACCAAGTGGACCAGCGAGTTTAAATTTGGTCGGGAGGGCTTGGATGATGATCCGCGTAGTGGACGGCCAAAAAGTGTTACGACCCCAGAATTTATCGCAAAAGTGCATAAAATGGTCATGGAGGATCGTCGACTGAAAGTGCGGGAGATTTCTGAAGCTGTAGGACTGTCTTCTGAACGGGTATATTATATTTTAACCGAAAAATTGGGTATGAAAAAATTATCCGCAAGATGGGTGTCGCGGCTCTTGACATTGGACAATAAACGCACCAGATTGGAAATGTCCAAACAAAGTCTGGCCCGTTTTCAGTGCAACCAACAAGATTATTTGCGCCGGTTTGTGACTACAGATGAAACTTGGGTCCACTACTATACCCCAGAGACAAAACAGTAGTCAAAGCAGTGGAAACATGCTGATTCACCACCACCAAAGAAAGCAAAGGCAATGCGTTCGGCCGGATAGGTCATGGCCTGATTTTTCTGGGATGCAAAAGGCATTCTGCTGATAGATTATCTTCCTACTGGCCAAACAATCACGGGGCAATACTATGCAAAACTCCTAGACCAACTACAGGTAAAGATACGCGAAACAAGGCCTGGTTTGGCAAGGAAAAATGTCATCTTTCATCAGGACAACGCTCCGCCGCACACAAGTGTTATTGTCATGGCAAAACTTCATGAACTGGGGTACGAATTGTTGCCACATCCACCTTATTCACCTGATTTGGCACCATCAGACTTTCATCTATTCCCCAAGCTGAAAAGTTTCCTCGGTGGACGGAGATTTTCTACAAGGGAAGAACTGACAGCCGAATTGGAGAGGTATTTTGCAAGCCTGGAGGAATCTCATTTTCGAGATGGGATCAAGGCATTGGAACATCGCTGGACCAAATGCATTAGTCTACAGGGAGACTATGTTGAAAAATAAAAGCATTTTCACCGAGGTAAGCTACTTAATTCTAGTTCATTCCGAGAACTTTTCAAACTACCTACGTACGACCACGCCCCCTTCGTAGGGCACAGTCACTGGGCTTCACTCTCAGAGCTCCAAGGCATCTCCCTGTATTGTTTACTGCCTGTTTTGGCAAGATAACAAACCGAGATAAAGTATTAGAAACAAAGTATAAAATGCGATGAACACTTAGATTTGCTTGGCTAGGACCGGACATTCTTCCTCCTAGGTTATTTACTCGCGCAGACTTGGAGTTATATCATCTACCGCACAGTGCCAGCCATTCATCCCCCAGCTGGCTGCAAGTCCAGTAATTCAGCAATCGATTGTATCTTTCAGACCACATGTTGCTCTGTTTGCGTGCCAAGGCAGTACCCTGTTGCTGAACATTGAGCGCATAGTAAGCAGCGAACACGTAAATTAGAACTCTGTTCCTAAAATACAGGCGATGAAGAGAAGTCTTAAGGGAGTCCTACATAAGATTATGTCTTCTTGAGAAGGAAGGAACGTCTCGCTACACGCTAACCTAGCCAAAGCCAACTTTTGGGTGAATAATCGCAACGGATTGTCGTCTTCGGAGTGGACAAACGCCCTTTAAAATGTCGTTCAAACATCTCGGCGATACGAGCAGTCCCTGGAAGGTGTAAAAGTACAACCCGCTGCCGTCATCCTAACTGTGACGAGACTGAAACTTTAGGACACGTGTTTGATATCTGCCCCGAGGAATAATCACCATCAGAGAGTTAGATCAACTCTAGCTTGACCGCTAAGAGACTTACGAAGGAGTTCACCGTGTGTCTTCTACGGGGTCATTGCCATTGACCCAAAAAAGGCAGACTGTTTTAGTGTTGGATCCCACTATTCGTTTTGACAGAGACATGGAACAGGCGATTGAGGTTGACACAGGAATGAGAGACATTTATGAACCATATTTCAATGAATATTACAACATCGGACTAAAGACTGGTCAGTTACAGGATTGTTATTTGGTAGGAAGGGGGGTACTAAAAATGCACCTGGAATATCTTCAAAGGGTTAGGTATCCCCACAAATACACTCAACAACATCTTAATAGACATTATCAAAAACTCGGTAAGAATTCTGCAGTTCCAGCTTTATATCTCATGATTGTCACTCTAGCCTATTTCGTGTGACAATCCCTTATGAAAATGTCGCATTTTCCTTCGTGAAGTATGAGTCCAAGAAGTTCGTTATTTGTGCATATGAATTATTTATTTATTTCAAAGTAGATTCACGTTCCTCGACAACCAGGTAATAGAAAGGAAAATTTTAAGACGCCTTTAGTGTTTGGGTAGATGGCGCATATCGCAAAGAGTATTTAACGTCTCAGTTGACAGACAAGAGAGGAGGCTACGTGTTGGAAAAACAAAATTGGATAAGGCAAAATCTGTGCTAAATATATGACGTCACAGGCATACTTTGGATAAGGCAAAATCTGTGCTAAATATATGACGTCACAGGCATACTTTGGATAAGGCAAAATCTGTGCTAAATATATGACGTCACAGGCATACTTTGGATAAGACAAAATCTGTGCTAAATATATGACGTCACAGGCATACTTTGGATAAGGCAAAATCGGTGCTAAATGTGTGACGTCACACGCATACTTTGGCTAAGGCAAAATCGGTGCTAAATGTGTGACGTCACACGCATACTTTGGCTAAGGCAAAAACTGTGCTAAATATGTGACGTCACACGCATACTTTGGATAAGGCAAAATCTGTGCTAAATATGTGACGTCACACGCAAACTTTGGATAAGCCGAAAACTGTACTGAATATGTGACGTCACATGCACACTTTGGATAAGGCAAAATCTGTGCTAAATATGTGACGTCACACGCATACTTTGGATAAGGCAAAATCTGTGCTAAATATGTGACTTCACACGCATACTTTGGATAAGGCAAAATCTATGCTAAATATGTGACGTCACATATTTACTTTGGCGCTGTGTTGACTCGCGTGCTCAGTTGAAGGTCAGCTGCCGTTGTCAGTTCATCGCGGTCAGTTGCATAGAATAACAAATTTAATAATGGAGAATAAAAATTTGATTAGATTTCGGCAAAACATTATAAAATAAAGAGTGGAAACGAAAAGAGTGAATGATGAAAGAATAAAAGAAATGAAACGAAAACAACGTAATAGGGGTTAATATCAGAAATTGAAACAACGAAAGCAGTTTACAATAAATAACTCCTTTCAGGTAAATGAAGATGCATCCACATCAAGTAGGACTTTGTTAGAAGACAAGAAGAGTAAACCATTTACAATAAATAACTACAATAGTGACAGCCTACCGCCAATTGTTTTCAAAGAGTAACATTACGTTTACTACCATGTTCGTAAAATTCATCCTTGTGATCATATACAGCACGTGTTCTGATGTTCTTGTAAAAATATATAATCGTATAAATTTAGTTTTAATCAATCAACTGACATATTAAAATAAATCTGTGGGTGTGCCTTTGAATAAACAAAATATATATTTACAGACATGATAAAAGCTGTTTGGGCTTATGCCGTGTCAAAAAAATAAGGTGAAATTCTTTACGTTTCACAGAGAACTTTGCTCTGCGTCTTCAGGAGAAAATCTCGACTGTTCACGAGGAAGACTTCTCCGAAAATGAAAGTTGGAATTTAGGCATTACTAATAGAAGTGTAAATGGTACGTTCATCCATCACAAGATGGCTCGCCGCACGCGGTACAGCGCTAGCATTTGAAGCGAAAGCTGACGGCACCATCAGAATCAGTCTGAAAGGGAGTCACATAACAGGTGACCACACATATGAAAGTATGACACTGACACAAGCATGGAATGAATCATCTGGTGATAAGGAAAGTAAGAATTCGGAAAACACCGAAACTAGCGCTGTACCGCGTACGGTGAGCCATCTGGTGACGAATGAACGTACCACTTCCACTTCTATCATTAACATCTAAATTCAAACTTCATTCCTGGAGAAGTCTTCCACGTGAACAGCTGAGAGTTTTCTTCTGAAGACGCAGAGCAAAGTTCTCTGCGAGACGCAAAGAATTTCACCTTATTTTCTTAACACGACATAAGCCCAAAAAGCCTTTATGATGTCTGTAAGTACGGGCCGTGAAAGCATCAATGTTAACATACATATTCGCATTTTGGTACTTCACAGTAAGAGTTTATGGCACGCGGATTAAAAGTTTCTTTTTTTTTTTTTTTTTTTTTTTTCAGGCTCTAACACATTGCCAGTGGCTTGAGCAAGTTACAAGGTACCTCGGCGAAACTACAGTAGGTCTTTGATAAATGGGATTGTACATAAAGGGTACATATCTCTGCACATGGTTATGAGGGCATTCAGGGGTAAAGGAGAGGACATATAAGTCTCTGATAAATCCCCAACTAGAGTATGGTTCCAGTGTATGGGACCTTCACCGGGATTTATTTTTTTTTTTTTTTTTGCAAGTTGCTTTACGTCGCACCGACATAGATAGGTCTTATGGCGACGATGGGACAGGGAAGGGCTAGGAATGGGAAGGAAGCGGCCGTGGCCTTAATTAAGGTACAGCCCCAGCATTTGCGTGGTGTGAAAATGGGAAACCACGGAAAACCATTTTCAGGGCTGTCGACAGTGGGGTTCGAACCTACTATCTCCCGAATACTGGATACTGGCCGCACTTAAGCAACTGCAGCTATCGAGCTCGGTGATTACTTGATTCAAGAACTGGAAAAAATCCAAAGAAACGCAACTCGATTTGTTCTGGGTGGTTTCCGACAGAAGAGTAGCATTGCAAAATTGTTGCAAAGTTTGAGCTGGGAAAGCTGGGGAGAAAAGAGACGGGATGTTCGACTAAACTTTTAGATGATGGTGATGCAGTCTACAATAATTTAAGTTTGAGATGTTTCTTATTCTTATTCTTTTCCTGCCGCTTTTCGCACACCTGTGGATTCGTGGGTGCGGACTGTGAAGCATATCTGGAAGTAGCCCTGTTTTACGGCTGGGTGCCCTTCCTGACGCCAACCCTACTTGGAGTGAAGTAATCACTATTGCGTATTTCTGTGGCGATTGGTAGTGCAGTATGTTGTCTGAATTTGAAGACAAACACAAACACCCAGTCCCCGTGCCGGAAGAATTAATCACTCGAGATTAAAATCCCCGAGACTCGTCCGCGAATCGAACGCAGGACTCTCTGGACCGAAGGCATCGAAGCTGACCATTCAGCCAATGACTCAGAGAGTTTCAGATGATTAGTCCTCGAAAAATCAATCATTTTCCTGCTGTTGACTGGTAGCAAGTTGTACAGCGAGGTGCACGTTGATGAATGTTTCCAACCAACTTAATTCTTATAGCTGTAATAATAAAAGAAGCGTTTTGACAGATCGGGATGCACGTGCTATTGCATTGCACGGTGTTGCCACATTCCTGTATTCCATTCTCCTTCCTTTCGCTTTCGACTCACTTGTTCAGACCGTTGTGTTCTGTTCTACGTAATTCAGAAGTGAGAGGTTTGGTAACTCCAAGCAACACCAGCCGGCAAGCAAGTTTATCTCCATAGCAACCGCAGTGGGTTCGCGCACGTTTCCATGGCAACACATCCCCTCCTCCCTTCTTCGGGGCAGGGTGGTGTAGGTGAGGAGGAAGGAGCATAACGTTAGGACTTGCAATGAAGACGGGCCCGGGTCTAAAAGGGAAACCGCAGACACTCGCAAAAATATCTAAAAAAGATATCTAGCCTAATATCACTCTGTACGGAAATTGTCAGGGCAATTTTGTATTCTTCTTCTTCGTTTCGCCTCATGACTGAGGCATCGTGACTATCATAATATTCAGCCCTCTAGCCGATGAACCATACTCCACCATTCTTCCCTACCTAAAGCTTTCAATGTGGTTACTTTGAGAGAACACTGTAGGGGGCCGTTCACCATGTCAAGCAATTTTGTATAAATCAGTCTAAATAGTTTGATTTACAATTTGTACGTAGAGGCATTGTCATTTGGTTGCATCTAGCAGCAGGTATTACAGCACAGCCATAAACAATGCTTGCCCTTGCCGTCTCTCGTAACACCGCGGTACGATCCTCACAAGACCTGCACCAAATGATTTAAAATTAAAATTAATTACACCAATGAAAACTGATACCAAAATATCACCCGAGATCGTATTGTGCACAAATTTTGCTGAACATTTTATCACACATTTATTCAACAACAATGTATAACATGTAACACTCAGTCAATTCAGTTTCGAACGATCTCTCTTTCTATCAGTTGCCCTGTTTGATATTTTTCAAGCTTCATTTGAACAGTTTTTGTTTAATTTTTTCGTATATTTCCCTGTGTTTTAATCGAATAAATTATTATAACTGAGACTTTGGTATCGATTACAGACTATAGTTGTGTAATTACTGGAAAATGAAACCAATTTTAAGTACGAACAGGTAAATGGTGAATGGTTCAGGAGCTTAACCGTCAAACCATGAAGGCAGCCAAATAAAACATATTAAAATTATATTTGAATAATCTTACAAGGTTTATTCAATTCGTACTTGACATAATTCCTGTTGTTCCTCATGAAACATAGAACATCAGCAAAGCATCTCTATCTAGTCCTGTTGACAGCCAGCCTCTTTACCACACTCCAGGTCTTGCCTTCTTCGATCGCTTCCATGTGAACAGAACTTGGCCACGTTGGCTTGGGTCTCCCTCTCTTCCTTTTACCCTCCGAGTTACAGTCCAATCCTCTTTCCCCCAGAGTTCTCACATTCCACAATCCAAATTTTGTTATCCTTTTCAAGCCAAAAGTTGCCATCTTTGGATCAGTCCGGTTTCTCTTTGTTGATGTTTCTGTAATGGTTTGATTTAAGGTTGTGAGAGTTACTGGCCCACAGCACGCGAGCCTGGTGATGGGGCTGCCACCTGAAGCCTCCAGGCATGCTGTTTTCTGTTGGGGTTGTCTCCCTTAGCCTTTGAAGATCCCTCATCACCACAAGCAGTGGTTTCCCTCTTCATTTAACCCCAAGAGGGAAGGTTACCTCCTCCGCCAACTTTGCCGTACCAAAGGTCTCCTTCTCCGCTTCAGAGCTGCCGTTAAGGACTTCACCAGAGCCCCGTTAGCCGTTACTTTTTAGGATTCCTGTAAGGCCTTCACAGGTACCGTAGGGGTCCTGGGCCACACTAGGTCCCCGCTGTACTTCGCCTTCACAGGCTATCCCCTACTTCATACAGTTGGCCGTCCCCCAAAATGCGAACGACAGGTTGGAGTTATGGGCGATATTTTTTAAATATAATTTGACAATATATTGCATATTAACTACCTGCTGCAATTCAGTTTATTTTAGTTCTTCATAGGTTTTACAAAGTATTTGAGGGAGCCCGAGACAGACATCACATTCGTTACGCCAACAATAAAAATGCGCACAATTGCGACCTCCGTTTCCCTGCCGACATTATTTTTCATCATAACGTCATTCCCACTCACAAGCCAAGTCGTTTTGAAAAAGAACGTGAGGTAGTTACACAACCAGAGTTCAAGATGGTGAAGTGATAATGAGACTAGGAGAGGGGAAATCGAAACGTCTCCTGAGGTTCCTGATAACGAGCAGAGTTCTGTTAATTTTATTAGTTAAGAGCTATAAATCATCTCCGGCCGTGATACGGAGCGCAACTTCGGGGGGAAGCAAATTAACGAAAGATGGAGATACCGATAAAGATGTTCCAACATAAACTAACGGTTAGAAAAACATGAGAGAAGAACAGGGTTTCTGAAAAGTACACAGTATGAATTACAAATGATGTTAATACTGTAGGTCCGATGTTGATCTCCTGAGGAACCCAGATATTAGAGCGATAATAATAATAACAACAATAAAATAATAATATTTTTCCGATTCTTGGTACGAATAGTCAGCTTCCTGGTCTTCGGTTCATACGGACCTCAGCTTTGAATCCTGGCCTGGAGGAATTTAACTGCGGTTTGTAAATTTGCCTGGCTCGGAAACTGGGTGTTTGTGTTTGTGTTTGTGTTTGTGTTTGTGTTTGTGTTTGTGTCAGTACACTCATCTTCAGTCACACAAACCACATCACACTAAAAACCACCACAAAAAGACGCAATAGTGAGTACATCCGGTGGTGGTGATTATTATTGTATTAAGAGGAAGTACAACTGAGCAACCATCCTCTATTAGCACTGGTCAGAGAGAAAAATGGAAGGGGACCGACACTTCGAAAAATGAAGGTATCGACAAAAGAAAAAAGATCAACGAAGAGCGTGAAAATGAAAGACTCCCTAGGCCTCTATACCTAATACCATCGGGGTCGCAAAAGAACAAGAGTTGATCAAGGGAGGACGGATGGGATAGATGAACGTGAGAAGCCTGGCACAAGTAAGTGGAAGTAATACCAGGACTCAGCTAAAGGCTCCAAGGTCGCCAACCAACGTTCCAAAGTTACGAGCCCCCCAGGCACCCTTTAGTCGCCTGTTAATAATAAAGTTATTTGGGCAACGTCCCACTAACTACTTTTACCGTTTTCGGAGACGCCGAGGTGCCGGAATTTAGTCCCGCAGGAGATCTTTTATGTGCCATAAATCTACCAACATAAGGCTGATGTATTTGAGCACCTTCAAATACCACCAGACTGAGTCAGGATCGAACCTGCCAAGCTGGGGTCGGAAGGGCAGCGCCTCAACCGTCTGAGCCACTCATCCCGGCATTAGTCACCTCATACGACAGGCAGGAGGTACCGTGCATGTAATTCCAATTCCCGCACCCACAGGGGGATGTGGACACATTCCTCCCCACAGAAAATGAACCTTAAATACATTATTTTGTAGGACTGCGTAAACAACTCATGCAAACACACATTCCTACAGTGCGGTACGGTAAGGTTCATTTTCGTTTAAAATAAGCATAGGAAAAAGATCACAACGAAGATTGTTCTGGTGGACTGCATATCAGTATGTAGGTGGGAGGCGTGACCAGTCTTAAGGGAAACAATTGATAGAAAGGTTTTGCTCGACAGCGGGTTGAGGCATGCATCACTGCTAATGGAGGGAATTTTGAACATTTCACGTGTTATGCTGATACCTTCTGTCCCTGTGTTTTCCATCTTTAATATACTATGTAGAATTGTAGAAAATGAGTTCTAACATGGAAATAAACCGTTTACGGACCCATGTACAGGTAACATATTGTTACGTGCCGGGCCTGTGGTGGCGCCTTTCGGTACTTCCAGGAAGCGGCTAGTGACAATGAAGACCTAGGATCTCCCAGCAGGCTTATGGGGTGGGACCAGCCTTCCCGTGTATTGTTGTCGTCGACCGGCTTAACTGTGAATTTCTTGCAGATTCAAAGGAAATATTCTACCTCTAGCCACCTCACGAAAATTCTGGCTGAAATCACCCGAGCTATAAAAGGGAGGCTAGCCGCGGACAGGCAGTCACAGTTGGGCTCTGTGGTAGAGTCAGTGTCAGACCCAGTGTGTTGGGGTTCGGTGGCTGGGCTGAGAGCGACAGAGGTGTTGGCTGTCGCTAGTTCCACCGACGTTTGAACTAGGAGCTGTTGTTGTGGTGTCGGAGAGACTAGTCAGTGGGTGGAGACGACAGAACGCAAGACTGTAGTGCGTTTTCGTGTATATCTATGGACTGAGGCTCGGGGTGAGTCAGCGAGGGAAGCCGCTAACGGGAGTGTAAGGGCAAATGGACCTGTATTAATGTTCGCTGTTTTGAGTATTCGCTGTTTTGAGTATCGTGCTGCTGCTGAATACTGCCAAGATATTTAGTTGTTCACTGCATGTGATTGTGTGAATTTCTGGACTGCCTGTGGAGTCGAACTAACGAACAGTCATCGTGTGTCGAGTGGCCCGTAACCCTGTGTTCAGATCCAGCGGTCTACGCACAGCTGCTATATGAGGTGACTGGACTTGGGGAAGTGAAAATAAGGATTAGTGTTGCAGGCATAGCAACGGGCCGGATCACCTACTGTGCCATAAGGAAGAGAGAGACTTGTAAATAGACACAAATTAGTGAGTGTGGCCATTCATGGTTAATTAGAATTGTGTGTCTGTGTGTGAATTTATTGGGTCATCCTGAAATAAAATGGAGTAATGGAACAGACAGAGTTTTATTCGTAACAATATTTTCTTCTTCTAACATGTGAGGAATGTGCTCTGAAAGTTTGCACGTACGTTATTGTTACACCCTGTATATGTCGGCAACCAACTCTTTGCAAAGTTAAAGTAGATAAATAATAATCCGAAACATGGCGAGTTGAGTAGCTCAGACGGTAGAGAGCTGGCCTTCTGCTCTCGAGCTGGCGGGTTTGATCCCGATTCAGACTGGTGGTTTGAATGAAGGAGCTCACATTATGTTAGCCTCGTGTCGGTAGATCTACCGGCACGTGAAAGACCATCTGCAGGACAAAATTCCAGCATCTCGACGTCTCCAAAATCCATTAAAGTAGTCAGTGGGACATGAAACAGATATCATTAATAATAATAAGGCTTGAGTAGCAGTTTAGAGGTTTTGGGAAGCTCCGACTCTTCCCTGCATAATGTTTCCGGCTCCCAAGTAACCGAATGCCTCAATGCGTCGACGAAAGATTGGTTACCTCCTCTTTAAGAAGATGTTAAGAGACAATCTTCGTTCGTACAACTGAGGCTGTTAGTCCCAGAGGTATGATAACAATAATAAATTATGCAAACTCTGTGTTCTAGGCAACGCCGTGAAGAAGGTACATAATGCCTGTCTTTTTCATGGTTTCCATGGCAGTCATGACAAATCGATCAATATGGCTGACACTTAGGGCAAAGATTGCAAACGTGATATCAAGTGCCTTTCTTCGGAGTGTTATCTATAGATCTACTCACACAAAATTTATACAACAAAAATTCATTGTCGATAAGAACAAAATTAAGACACTAGAATAAAGCAATAAAGCCAGAAGTACTGTATGCATCGGAAGTCTAACCCACAACACAAAAACAAAAGGCGAGGAGATGGGGAAGAGAGAAAGGAAACTTTTACGTAAGTTATTATGAGGAGATATCTAGGAGAAAAAATGGAATGAAGAACTGTACAAACAGATTAATGAACTAACCGATGAAATGAGAAAGAGACAACTGAAGTCTGCTGCACACATTCATCGCCTGAGTAACGACAGATTGGCTAAGGGGATATGCAATACCACCACAACCTGGACGAAAGAAGTTATCAAAGCTGTAACTGAACTAGGTCTAAACACCGAAAGCATGTTGGACAGAAACAAATTCCGGAAATAGTTGACAGACACAGGGAATTTTAGAAATCAGAGAGGCAACAACGAACTTTGATAGGCCGACAAAGGGAGGATAGCAGTCAAAATATGGAGAGGTTTTGGGAGCAGAAGAGACAGGAAGCCCAGAAGCAGAAGTTAAGCGTGGTCCATAGAAGGCCAAAACGAATTTAAAAAGTAAAGCTACACAAGACTGAAAGAGCCTATGGCACCACCAAGAATTTTAACAACAAGAAATGCTTATCTAAAAATCTTAAAATAAGGCGCTACAATACAGCGGTGAAACAAGAATGTCTTTACGCAAGTGAATGTTTAGTTTTGAACTAGAGTTTAGATTTAGATTAACTGGAAGAAGAATCATAAGAAAAATCTTAGGTACAATGAAGCAACAGAACAATGGAACTTAAGAAGTAACAAGGAAATATACTAGAACAGGGATGGCGAACCAATGCCACGCGTGTCACTAGGTTACACGCGAACACGATTTCGGTGGCACGCCACATGCACATATTAAATTTTTTATGTACGTTTTGTACTGTAGACAACACTTATCTCATGCATCATATAGTCATAGTGTTCCAGGTTTCTGAAATAAATACAGAAAATCTAAATTCTCGTTCCGTTTGGATGTGTATTATGGTCCGGAAGTCAAGTGAGATAAATGTCAGGTGTGGCTGACGAGCCATTCCCTCACCCACATCAGTGAAGTTTGACTTGTGCGTGGTTGCAAGCATCGCTTAATTATTCTTAGTGAGTAACTGTTTATTGTTTTAAATTTTGTAAGATATAGTTCACAAGAGATTACCCCAATTTCGAGATTTCGAGAAATTATCGCACTTTATTTCAACACCTCATATTGCACAAATGAGTCCTTTTTTTTTTAGTGGATTGACAGTTTAGAAATGGAGTTGACTGAATTTTAAGAAAGCAGTACATTGGTGAAAACGTTCATACAACTTGACGAAGCATAGGTGAAAATCGAATGCGTTGTTGATGGTGAATACTCTTTCCTGAAGCCCGAGAACTTAATATTTGAACAGTGGAACAGCCTCCCATAAATGTTTTTGGCAATAAAGAAACTTGCCACAGCGCTACTTGCTTTGTTTGGGTCATCATACACCTTCAAGAAGCCATTTCCTACAATGAACGTTGTGAAGTCAACACTTAGAAACGGTCTTGGTTCTGATCTAAGTGATTCTCGTGTGTTACTGAAGATAACAAGTTATAAACCTAACAAAAATAATTTTTGAGCTATTGGCCAAATACGATTACGAAACATTCAGTCAAATGTATATATTACATATATATATAATATAGATAATTTGGAATTAGGGATGGAAGTCGGTGGTGGCGGTGGTGAGTATTGGGGTTGGGAGTTATAGCCATTACAAACCAAAATAACAAGTGGCACAGCAGACAGTTGAGAATAATAATCCAGACCTAAAATGGCACACTAGTTGGGAAAGGTTCGCCATCCCTGTACTAGAACATAGAAAATATGACAGAGACAATAAGAAAAAGGAGATTGCTAGTATTTGGGCATATAGATATATATAGAATGCATAAGAGTTATTCAAGTACTTTTGGGAGAAAAAGTCAACGATCTGGGTACAAACAAGTCAAGGAAGATTTAGTAAGAAATAAAATAAGAGAAAAGGAAACTATAGAAAGAGTGGTTTGTAAAAAGAAAGTTGTAAGAATGAAAGGATTCAAAGGGAAAATGGAAAGGAAACCCGATCCAAAGTGGTCTCAGGAGATAAGGATAAAGCATAGGGCAATGATAAAAAATACTGGAAAGAACGGAAGAAGAAACAACAAGGAAGGACGTATTGCAATTGGCATGTGATCCCTAGCAAGCCTCATCGCAAATATTAAGTCAAAACTACAGAGTGCACTCCGCAATGTTAGTAACACGAGGCACCACCATGCGGCGCACGCGAAGTAACTGTCCTTTGCTTAACACTTATGTTTCCACTAGTAACGCTGAGGCAAGTACAATAGCACTGCTGCCAACTGTTAGTTGTTGGTTTGATATGGCTATTTTTCTTTTTTCTTACCGTGCGAACAGTATGCGCCGCGGCGATAGAAAAGAGCCTCTCGAAGGGAGTATGGCCCCAGCGAGGCCACTGTTCTCGTGACCTTGATGTGCAAAAATGCGTTCAAGCTAATAAATGACCTTTATTTGTTGTCGTAAGCCCCGAGATTAAAGGTGGAATTAAAAAAGTGTAAGGTTACCGTCTGACGCCATGACACTTTCAAACTTCGCGGGCCTCTTTAGTTCTTTTTCTTTTGCAATGGTTGGTAACGTCGGTCAATGCCCGTGATCCTTGGCAGAAGCAATGGATAATGGCGCCTGGACCACTACTTTAGGTTATAAAAGGAAATATACTTGTTGGGGCGGGCGCGTTGGACCCTGGCAGGCGTAATGAACACATCTCTCCTCCAGAATCATATCTAGGTAACAGCACTGAAACTAACATATTATGTAATAATCCTTGCGGGGCGGACTCTATATTTCTACCAATACCGACTTCCAGACTACCTATGTGCCCTATCTACAATTTCGACGTTATTAATAACGAAAGGGGAGTTCTACTGGACGATTTCTATGGCTGAATGCGACGTCCTCAAGTAGGATGCTTCTCCTTAAGGGCAGTGATATGCAAGTTCGACGTGAGTAGGTGTGATCAGTCGGAATGCCTATTTCAAAAGTTGAGCTATACGAAAATAGGGAAGACTTTAAGAAGGTTATAAGATATCGTACAGTCGATAGCCTACGCGTCTGCCAATCGAGAGATATGGCGAATTCAAACAAGCGCAGTTAAAAAGTTCAGTTGTAATGTTTAATGTTCTAATATACACATTTTGGTTACAATACATGATTACTCCCTCCCCGGGGATGAAATGAAATGGCGTATGGCTTTTAGTGTCGGGAGTGTCCGAGACTCATGTTTCTTTACACACGCGCATAGGAAAATGAACTCAGCGAAAATTGTTCTGATGGACTGCATATCAATATGTGGCCCGGAGGCGAGACTAGTCTTAAGGAACAGGATTGTCCGGAATGTTAAGGCTTGAGCAAACCCCTTGGTAGGTGTAGGCTATGTGCCGTCACCGGGTTTCATCCTCTCCCTTCCTTCTATCATGTACCACGTAATCCATTTCATTTCATTAACTCCTCTGATGAGGTCGACGTCAGGAACGGCATCCGGTCGTAAAAACTCGAAACGAAGTTTCATCTCACTTTATACCCAACCCCGCATAGAAACGGAACAAGGGTGGGTGGGTGGGTGGGTGGGTGGGTGGGTGAGTGAGTGAGTGAGTGAGTGAGTGAGTGAGTGAGTGAGTGAGTGAGTGAGTGAGTGAGTGAGTGAGTGAGTGAGTGAGTGAGTGAGTGAGTGAGTGAGTGAGTGAGTGAGTGAGTGAGTGAGTGAGTGAGTGAGTGAGTGAGTGAGTGAGTGAGTGAGTGAGTGAGTGAGTGAGTGAGTGAGTGAGTGAGTGAGTGAGTGAGTGAGTGAGTGAGTGAGTGAGTGAGTGAGTGAGTGAGTGAGTGAGTGAGTGAGTGAGTGAGTGAGTGAGTGAGTGAGTGAGTGAGTGAGTGAGTGAGTGAGTGAGTGAGTGAGTGAGTGAGTGAGTGAGTGAGTGAGTGAGTGAGTGAGTGAGTGAGTGAGTGAGTGAGTGAGTGAGTGAGTGAGTGAGTGAGTGAGTGAGTGAGTGAGTGAGTGAGTGAGTGAGTGAGTGAGTGAGTGAGTGAGTGAGTGAGTGAGTGAGTGAGTGAGTGAGTGAGTGAGTGAGTGAGTGAGTGAGTGAGTGAGTGAGTGAGTGAGTGAGTGAGTGAGTGAGTGAGTGAGTGAGTGAGTGAGTGAGTGAGTGAGTGAGTGAGTGAGTGAGTGAGTGAGTGAGTGAGTGAGTGAGTGAGTGAGTGAGTGAGTGAGTGAGTGAGTGAGTGAGTGAGTGAGTGAGTGAGTGAGTGAGTGAGTGAGTGAGTGAGTGAGTGAGTGAGTGAGTGAGTGAGTGAGTGAGTGAGTGAGTGAGTGAGTGAGTGAGTGAGTGAGTGAGTGAGTGAGTGAGTGAGTGAGTGAGTGAGTGAGTGAGTGAGTGAGTGAGTGAGTGAGTGAGTTCGTTCGTTCGTTCGTTCGTTCGTTCGTTCGTTCGTTCGTTCGTTCGTTCGTTCGTTCGTTCGTTCGTTCGTTCGTTCGTTCGTTCGTTCGTTCGTTCGTTCGTTCGTTCGTTCGTTCGTTCGTTCGTTCGTTCGTTCGTTCGTTCGTTCGTTCGTTCGTTCGTTCGTTCGTTCGTTCGTTCGTTCGTTCGTTCGTTCGTTCGTTCGTTCGTTCGTTCGTTCGTTCGTTCGTTCGTTCGTTCGTTCGTTCGTTCGTTCGTTCGTTCGTTCGTTCGTTCGTTCGTTCGTTCGTTCGTTCGTTCGTTCGTTCGTTCGTTCGTTCGTTGTGCATATCCTGGAGCTCAGGATATGAAGCCTGTTATTCTGCAAAATCATAATTATACCTCTACATAAATTAAGTGTAGGCCTACAACACGTTGCTCTATATCTATTTAAAATTAACGTAAAATCTAACATTGACTTTATTAAACTGACAAATTTTGTATCGTGCTCTGATCAGCTTATATCCTTATCGAAAATTATTCCAAGGTTCTTTACGAAGTCTTCCAGTGTTATATGGTGTTTTGCGGATCGTGATAACGGGTATAGTGATAACCCTTTTGCTGGCATCGCACCACCTGATATCCGATAACAGCCCGCAAGCAGAAGACCACATCATTAAAATCCGAAGCTCATCCACTGTATGAACTCCAACCAGCACCATAATGGTTAAGTTCACGCAAAAGTTTCTTGAAGACCACACTGAAACTTGAAGGAACACAACAGCACATAAGACTAGCTTTGTGGAAAGCTAGAATTGATAATATTGGACGATGGAAAACATCTTATGAGGAATTACCAGCTAGACATATGGAGTACTGGATGACATGGCACTCGGGTTTTGCGAGGTGCCAGTGGCGAAGCGTGCTAGTATCCACTGTTACCACTGGTAACAGTTTGAAAATATAAAAATATAGTACTCTTTAATTTAATATATTTGTTTCTTCGCCGGGTCGTGTCACGAGAACTCTATTGCAGTAGATAGCCACCGTCAAAGCTGAGAGAGACTGTTATTGTTGCCAACTCCAGGCAGTGGATACGCGTTGAATCTCTTCTAACAGCTAGGCGAATATTATTGCGCCTGCGCCAAGAAAAGCATTTTTCCTCCCCTCCCCCCCCTCCCCCTGACGTTCTCTCGTCATGTTACCACAATAAAAAGTGGTAACGAATACTTGAAACGTTGGTGTTGAGCAGCTCTGTCCGTTCTTTCCACCGCGCTCAAAAGTGCACTATTATGATTTGTGTTAACTATTGTTTTCGATATAATACCACGCGACTCTTCTTATTAAAGTGTGAATTTATATTTAATTTGGCTTAGGTAAAGATAGCATATAGTACTGCACAACTTATCACGCGTTAAAATGAGTGCTGTCACTTCCACCTCGAAAATGAATGTGTTGGTGTGTGCAGAATGCTCACATGTTTAATGAACACACCAATTTCCTTAGCAAACTTTGAGGATAAAGGAAAACATAATTGAAAAAGTTAGACCCACCACGCTTTCTCTTGAGAATTTAATCAAGGAATCGAAAAGAACAATACGATATTTTCGTGACTCGTGGTACAGCATTGGTCATTTGATTATACAAAAATGAATAACCTGTATTGTTGGCCGTGTGTTTCATTTTCCTCGGGAATAAATGCTTGGAGAAACGACAGTATGGAGAATTTATATAGTTTCAGAGATTTAAAGAGACGCCATGAGCGTCTCAAGCACACATCAACACTTTGCCTATATGATTCAGGTCGGAAGGTCCAGAATGGAGTACAGCTTACAGTAAAAAGGTGCGAGCGACAATCTATATAATTATATGAAATAAGAGTTTTGCCTGTACATTGCTCAGAATTTGAAAATAATGGTATTAATATATCGGTCACGTCCACAGTAACAAGGAAATGCAGTTTTTCCTTGTCTGTCTGTCTGTCTGTCTGTCTGTCTGTCTGTCTGTCTGTCTGTCTGTCTGTCTGTCTGTCTGTCTGTCTGTCTGTCTGTCTGTCTGTCTGTCTGTCTGTCTGTCTGTCTGTCTGTCTGTCTGTCTGTCTGTCTGTCTGTCTGTCTGTCTGTCTGTCTGTCTGTCTGTCTGTCTGTCTGTCTGTCTGTCTGTCTGTCTGTCTGTCTGTCTGTACATGCGTCAGGAGAAAACGGCTGAGGAGAATTTCATGAAAATCGGTATGTAAAGTCGGGGGATGAGCCACTACAATCTAGCCTATGAAACATTTCATTCACGCTGAGTAAAATGGTAGTTTAGGGGAAGGCCTAAAATTCAATTCTCAAATAATTATATTATTAGTGGTCCTATCGATAAATACTACATAACTGAAGTTATAATAATCGTGTGGCCTCAGCTACCGTGTGCAGACAGCAGACATTTTAATCTGACGCCATCTGGCTGTCTGCTCGTCAATTTCGACGTTCCGTTTTACTCTAGGCCCACTAGAGGGCAGACCGAGTAAACCGAAACTCTCTTGGGCGTCTATGGCTGAGATTTAATGAATTTTGTCGGGTAAATACAAAATGTATCACCAGAGATATTTTACATGCCGTCACCGTGCGACATGGAGTGTCGAATAGACTTTTTTCCGCCCTTCAAAAATCCAACTACCTCTGCCGGGTTTGAACCCGCTATCTTGGGATCCGGAGGCCGACACTCTACCACTGATCCACTCTACCAATTATTATAATTACTGAAGTTATATAGTATTAAATTTCCGATCATTTATGTCTTATACATTTTTACCGTACCGGCTGTGATAACACAGATATTCGTGAATTTCGATTTTTGTTGCTAAGTCCACATCAACGCCAAGCCACGAGAAAATGGGTGAACAGAATTTAATGAAAATCGGTATATAGAGTCTGGGAAGAAGAAACTAGGCCTATATTACACTATCACATTTCTGTGTCACAGAATATGATAAAATCTTTGATCACATGAATGTGATCAAATTTGCTCATTAAAGACTTCTTGAGTATATTACACTATGACAAAGCTTTTATCATATGTTATCTCACAGTACTGTAATGATGAATCCAGGCTCCGGGGCCAGATGAGATACTTCCAATACTCCTACAGGAAGGACTGGAGATACTCGTCAACGCCCTGACGGACCTTTTCAGAGCTAGTCTAGCTTTAGGGTACGGCCCGAAATCATGGTCTGAAGCTAAAGCAGTATTCATACCTAAACCTGAAGGGCAAACTATTTCCAAACCAAAGCATACAGAAAGCATGTTTAATCTCCTTCATGTTGAAAGCAATGGAGAAAATTCTGGATAAATATATCAGAAGAACGGTGCAACTGAACTCAACGTTATAAAAACTAATCATAGAAAGAGATGCCTAGATTATGGAACGTTAAGCTTGGTAACACACGCCTCCAAAATTATTACAAGAATTGTTTACCATCGTATGGAGAAAAGAATAGAAGAAAACCTCTCAGAGGATCAATTCGGGTTTAGAAGAAACAGAGGAACAAGAGAAGCAATTCTGAGCCTTAGAACAATTATTGAAATGAAATGTCGTATGGCTTTTAGTGCCGGGATATCCCAGGACAGGTTCGGCTCGCCAGGTGCAGGTCTTTCTATTTGACACCCGTAGGTGACCTGCGTGTCGTGATGAGGATGAAATGATGATGAAGACAACACATACACCCAGGCCCCGTGCCGTAGGAATTAACCAATTAAGATTAAAATTCCCGACCCGGCCGGGAATTGAACCCGGGACCCTCTGGACCGAAGGCCAGTACGCTGACCGTTCAGCCAACGAGTCGGACAGAACAATTATTGAACAAGCCCTATGAATCAATAAGAACGTCCTAATTGTTTTCATTGATTTAGAGAAAGCGTTTGATAATGTTAACTGGAATAGTATGCTTAAAGCCCTTAAAAGTCTGAAAGTGGACTACAGAGATCGGAAAACCATATATCAGCAGTACAAGAACCAGACAGCGCTTATAGGAAAGGAGCAAAGCAACGAGAAATAAGAAAAGGAGTAGGGCAAGGATGTGGTCTGTCACCTCTGTTATTCAATGTGTATTTAGAAGAAGCAATGAAAGAGTTTTCAGCCACCTCCACCCATGGAATAAAAATAAATGGCCAACTATACCAAACAATACGTTTTGCGGATGATATTGCTCTCATAGCCGAAACTGAGAAAGAGATCAAGACCTCACTAAAGAAATTGAATGATCTACTAATACTAATGTGTAACATGACTGTTAACAAAACAAAAAACCAAGATAATGAAATGTACTTCGGATAATAAACAGGATGTTAATGTTTGGTTGGAAGGAGAAAAATTGACTCAAGTAAATCAGTTCAGTTATTGCGGTAGCATCATTACATCTTATCGGAGGTGTGAAAAGACGTCCGTTCTCGAGTAGCCCAGGCTAAAAAAGCTTTCAATAAAAAAGAAACCTGTTGACCTCCAAGGCAATATCCCTACCAGTAAGAAAGCATTTCATTAAGAGTTTCATTTGGAGCATTGCGACCTATGGCTCTGAAATCTGGACTCTATTAAAGGCTGATAAGAAAAGAATAGATGCATTCAAAATGCGGTGCTGGCGTCGAATGTTACGAATACCCTGGATTCACAGGCTAACAAATGAAGAAGTTCTCAAGAGAGCTGAAGAAACCACCAGTCTAGAGAAAATGATCGTGAAAAGAAGATGTAGTTGGATAGGTCATTTACTCCGGCATTCATCATGGTGCACCACACTGCTTAAAGGGAAACTGGAAGGAAAGACTAGAAGAGGACGATCAAGATCAGGGTTCCTCGATGGCATTAAAGGGCGACGTCCATATCAACTAATCAAGCAGCTGGCCAGGATAGAAGGTCGTTGGACGAGGACAGTCATGCTACCCACCAACCATCAGGTTGAGGAGAACGAGAGAGAGAGAGAGAGACAATGTTTTTTGTCAATTTTCAGTCTTCTGTTCCTATTTTTATAATCTTTATGCTTCGAATTATACAACATTTCATGTGATTCATAATGTGAAATAAGAAGTTTTGTGGTTACCACAGACCATGTGCACTTATTACCCGCAATTTTCTTTCTGCCTTGTCACAGATTTGATCAAAGGTGTGATCGTGAGTATAACTTTTATCACACAACTGTGTCACAGCTAGATGTGCATTACACTGTAAAATATTTTATCACATAAACATTATCAAACTTCTGTGACACAGAGATGTAATAGTGCAATATAGGCCTAAGCTATAAACAATTTTATTGGCCCTAGATAAAATAGTATTTTAGGGGAAGGGGCCTACAATTTAATTTCTAAATACATATGTTATTGGTCCTATAGAAAAGTAATACATAACAAAAGTTATAGAGAATACCATTTCCGATCATTTATGTTTTATTCAGTTTTACCGTCGGTACCGACTATGATAAGAGTGGCATTTCAGAGTCGGAAGAAAACTAAATATCGAAAACGCATAACATTGATCATCATTACATTAACCATTGTTTGTTGTGATCTTCTTTGCCTCTTATGGTGCCCTCAACTCCGATAGATGGGATTACTGCTGCGTACCGAGCATAACAGCCTGACTGAATATTGGCGGGAAATAGCTGGGGAGTTAGAGAACTTTTGTCTTTAGCATGCCATTCCTCTGGTTCATACATTGTCTGATACTGTTGGTACGGAACACACTAGTTCATCATAGTATTTCAGCTTTTTGATCCCTACTTTGACGCGCCGTTTTAGAATGAACAGTGTGCACATTTGGCAGAGGCTCACTTAGTAGTAGTAATAGTAGTAGTAGTAGTAGTAGTAGTAGTAGTAGTATGACCTGGCCTAGAATTACAATTTAGGCCTATTCCAAATTATAGCACCACAATTCACTAAATAATTCAAAATTCAACCCTGAAAAGAGTCGTTTCTTAATAAAAGCGTCTTCCTCTTCACTTTTATTTAATTCTACATTCATATTATTTCAAATTAGCACTGAAGAGGGGTTTTCTCTGCTGGCTTGGAGGAAAAATTTGCCTCCAAGTCAGATAGATTTTCCGCCGCCAGTGTAGTGAAATGAGATTTTCCGACTCATCGGGTACTCCTAGGAAACATTAGTAAAAGCACACAGATTTGCCTTGGGATTCTTCGCTATTCGACCCCCCCCCCCTTTCCGCCGAAAAAGGACGAGGAGTGTTCACGGATCACGGCTGTCTGCGGCTTGGTCATTCCAGCATTCCAGCTCTGGAACTTTGGAATGTTAGACCGGCAGCGTAGTACTGTTCGTTAAAAGTGAGAAACAGCGTGTTTTTTCATTTGATCGAGTATTTAATCTTGGCATTCTTACCGACGTCATTGTAATGACCTATGTTCATTTCAGTTGGGAAAACCACTAAGACAGTCTTTCTGAGGATGTAAAAAAGCAGATGGAGAGTGAGTGTCTGCCATTATAATGAAAACCATCCAACCTGATTTTGACTGATGGTAGGCAAGCGGGCCTACCATTACAATGAAAATTCCCTAACCCAGTCTTCATATGAGAAAAGACGTTTGGTGACTTCCCCGTCGCGTTTCTAGGGTAACATTAAGAGCTATGCCATTCAATACAATCTTGCTCACAACGTGTACACTACCTAACCTAGAATTCTGTATACAATGCAGAATTCCGTAGCGAAGCACGGGTACATCAGCTGGTATACTCTAAAGGAGTAGTGTGGTATAGGGATGGGCCACTCGATCGCCTGCTCGAGCAGGCTCGAGTGCTGACGTCACGAACTGGTGTGTCGAGCGTGGTCGAGCCAGATCGAGCAACACGGAATTCCCTCGTGACGTAGGCTTGCATGTGCGCTAAGCAGGAGTGTGTGTTAGGGCTCGAGCCACAATTCCGTCTGCACTCATTCACGTTGATATTCACCTTCCGGCACTACGCGTAGAGTAGTAGTCATTAGCGATAACGTCCATTCTACAGAAATACAAACGTACCGTAAGTCATAGTGGACACATCGTTTATTAAATCCATATATGCACAGAATTACTTTTTTTTAATCAAATGGAAGTGACTGCTCGACATGGCGATGAGCTCTGCATAGTGATAGTATTTGTATGGTTTTCCTTTCGTTACTTGGTCGCTACTTCCATTTTTGGTTCTTCTGAACATTGTATGTATCATTTTAATAATATATTCTGTTCAGTTTTATTATAATGCTATATTTACTATTTCTCCTACATAATAAACAAATGTGAACAGACCTGAAGTCCTGCGTTCGATATAATATAACTGGGTTTTTTGCTATTGGTTTTACTTCGCACCGACACAGATAGGTGTTATGGCGACGATGGGATAGGAAAGGTGTTAGGAGTGGGAAGGAAGCGGCCGTAGCCTTAATTAATCTACAGCCCCAGCATTTGCCTGGTGTGAAAATGGGAAACCACGGAAAACCACTTCGAGGATGGCTGAAGTGGGAATCGAACCCACCGCTACTCAGCTGACCTCCAGAGGCTGAGTGGACCCCGTTCCAGCCCTCGTACCACTTTTCAAATTGCATGGCAGAGCCGGGAAACGAACCCGGACCTCCGGGGGTGGCGGCTAATCACGCTAACCACTACACCACAGAGGCGGACTTACTTACATATTACGCCGTTTCATTTCTCAGGCGATAATATTACTCTAGGATAACAACCATATAATCCATATACTCCTATGTTGTGAAAGGGATTCAATGTATTCCGTTAATAATGTTAAGGCGTTATCATTATAAATATTATTTTCATGGTACGAAATGAAACAAGCTATTTCTGGAATTGCCGGGTGAGGATATAGTTTGTTCAGTTGTGTTCATGTACACACACTGGTTTCATTTCAGAGCAAAGAAGATAGCTACTCATCTGATTTAGTACAAGGTAATCACTCATAGATGGCAGGCCATACTCCTGCTCGAGTACTGCTCGACCTAGATCGAGCAGTGACGTCATCAGCTCGAGCCGCTCGAGCTGCGCTCATGCCCATCCCTGTGGTAACAGTTTTCAAAACGTCACGCGTCGCCACTGCTAGGTGCAAAACCAACGTGCGCAACTCTGTGCATTCTGTTTTATGTGACTGTGGTGAAGTGCAGACTACGGCCCATCTGCTAGATTGCCATTTTTGTCCTGCCACATTTACTGAGAAAGAGCTGCTTGAGGAGACAAGGAATGCACTCGCTGTTGCTAATTTCTGGTGCACCACAATATGAATCTTTGGTGCACAGATTACTTTGTTTTATTTTTTATAGACATCACTTGTACATCCTTGTACATGATGTATCATAATCCATATCGTTAACTGAAACAGCTGTAAGTACACGATACTAGAAGCAAAAAGTCTTAGTAAACATGGGTCCGCGAACGAGCTGTTTGCGAGATGATTTAGAATTTTTGGTTGCCAGCCACCACTGATTTGATTGTATGCAAATGGCATCCTCCTTTGATACCAATAAAACAACAAGAAAAGTTATTAGATACTTTGGTAGAAGTGTCCTTGTTTTAATGAAAAAGAAAACAGTCTTACTTAGTATGTTACAGTTATATGTTACAATGATTGTACAGTGTAGTTACTCGCAGTTAAAGGAAGTGTTCAAAGTGCCGTCCTTGTATCGCGATGCAGGCCTGTTCTCGTCACCGCATTGAGTTTCTAATTCTTTCAAACGCACCTGGATCATTCTAAAGTTATTGACAGTTCTCTGCTCCAATGATTCAACCGTGTTAACCGGAGTGTCGTCTTATGGGGCCGTACATTTTACCAAAGAAATTCAGTGGACGGAATTACCGTATTTACTCGAATAATACCCGCATATTTTTTAAGAAAATTGAGGCACGAAATTGGGGAGCGGGTTTTATTTCAGTCAATGTTAGAATATTTTTAAATATGCCTTCCTAAAGTTAGGGTGCGGGGATTATTCGCGTAAATACGGTATTCTCCGTTTCTGCGGTATCTTCTTCCTTTGCCTTTCACAATTCCTTCTTTCATAAACAGTCTCTCCTCAAACAATGTCCGATGCAGTTGATTTTCCTCCTTCTAATGATTTGCAACATAGTTCGTTCTTCTCCAACTTTTCATTCCTTACCCGATCTTCCCATTTCACTTATTCTGTTCTCCCCCATATCCACATCTCTAGTGCATCCAGTCTTCTTTCGTCTTTCTCCTGTACTGTCCAAGTCTCTGCACCATACAGCGCAATGCTCCAGTCTTTTCCTGAAATCTTTGTTTAACGGCCCACGAAGTAATGTCTATTTTCTTTTTTAACCCTTCTGTTGTCATGGTCAGTCTTTTCTAAATTTCTTTTGTGTGGTTCATATCTTCCATTAGCATACTTTCCAATTTACTCGCTCAATTTCTTCACCCTCTATATTGAACCCGAGTGACTTAGGCCCATAATCAATCATGATTTGATCGGTAAAATAATATGGTACATTTATTGAAATACAGAGGAGTGTATTTGAAAATAATTCGTTTATGTAATGTTGAAATCAGAGCGAAGGAAGGACGACAGACTGGAGCCTGACGGATTAGCTCAACCCGACAACTTTTAGCTACTTCACAGCAGGGAATATCATTAGTTGGCGTACAAGGAAATACAGAGTCCACAAATAAGTCTTGGTCAGAAAGAGGAAGGGGGAGAGTCATACAAAGAAAACCCACCACATGAGTAAGACCTTGGGATATTTTTGGTAGGACGGAAATTCCATGACCTCATGGAAAATTACAGCGGCTGAGTGTACGTTCGCTAGCCTAAGTTCGAGCAGGTGGAGATTTAAATCACGTGACCGCTTGCCGGCCAATAGTAAAAATTTGATGGGAGACTCAGTGATACCATCTTAAGGAATGAGGGATGAGATATTTTCGTAACTACAAAAGTATTCAGTAATAAATTAATATGAGTACGCGGATGAATGTACTGAATTTATTAGATGTCACGCATGGAAAAATAATCAATACTTAATGGCAAATTAAATAAATTGAAGGCTGGATTTCTTGGAAACCGGACAGCTTGAATCTCATTGGCTGAAAGAAGACCACGTTGTCAGGGACGCTTACAAAGGCGCGAAATGTGAGGAGCGAAATCCATCCATATCTCCTAAATCTGTGATCACCTGGAGTTCATATTTTATCCAGCAGATATGCTAGCGGAGTGGATTAATTTGATGTAAATTTTAACTTCCAATTCGGAGTGCAAGTACCGATATTAAAAATCCACCCCCTCCCTAAGGGGCATGACGTCAACAAATCCGCGGGAAAAAGGCTTCATCCATATATACGGAGCTGAATTGACGGTCGCCAGCCACTTGTCTTGAATCGTTGGAGCTGAATTGACGGTCGCCAGCACACGTGAATTGAATATCGGGAGTTGAACTGTTGGTCGCCGGTAACTTAGAATTCTACGGACGTACAGTCATTTAATGGCGCGAGCATCCGCCAGTGTTTGTAAAGTGTGATCGCGCTCAAGCAACATGTTAAATTTGGAAATAGTTAACGTAGGATAGTGTTTGTTATTTATGAATAATCAGTGACGTAAAGTAATTACCCTGCAAGAGAGTAGTATAAAATATATCACCATAAGTACGTACATAATAGACTGTGTGACGAACAATACTTTAAGGAAGTAGTAGCCTGTACTTAGCTATACCGAACCGATGTCATGAACACGTCAAGAATGCCGTATAAATCGGGCGTATCGCGACGGGCGAAATAGTTGACACCTCGTCGTACGTGTCCAGGTCCATTGTGCGGTAGGTGGACGAAGATTAAAGAGTGTAAATATATTAAATTCTTGGGTCTAGGATAGAAATTTGTTGTATCCAAATTAAAGTATACAGTGTTAACGTAGTAAATGGTGAAGGTTTGTGGAAATCAAGATATGAGTGTAAAATAATAATAATGTGCCAGGAAATCTTTTGTGAAACTACGCCATCAAGGATGGAGGGGTAAAACGCAGAGAGGGGCTGGATGAAGCCTCTCGTCTGCAAAGCTGCAATGGAATACCGATAACTAAGATGAGTACTAAACTGTAAAATATATTTGGGAAATGTTATCGTGATGGGAAAAATGGGAATAATTTGGTCATACTTGGTTACCTTCTGTAACAAGATGGGTCGCTTAACGACCCCATCCTAAATTTGTAGCACGGACAGTAGTAAATCATAATAATGTAAATAATCGGGTCTTTTATGTATTCAGTTTGTTGGAGATGTAAATTTGTATATATAGTGTAGTACGTTAAGTCATGCATGCATTCATATTTTCTTTGTAGTCGATAATTTTCTTTACATTTGATTTTGATTATGCTAGTTAAATAAGACCCGATATGTGCTTTTATGTTTGTCATTTTAACGAGCCATTTAATGACATGGAAGGAAAATCCAGCTTCGCCATACCAAGTGTGTTTTGTTGAAATTAATATGGTCATATTTTCAAAGTGAAGTTGTTAAATTTGTGAGATGCGATTAATATAATATTTCCAAGTAAATCATATCTGGAGTGTTTAGTGCCAGAATAAATCGACTTTGTACAAGGGGTTATGCGTTAAACATAATAAGAGTGGACTACCGAGTTACAGGCGAAATTATTATTTTTTTAAAATAATAATAATAATAATAAATAAATAATATAACTATTTTTTTTAAAGAAGATATTTTTTTTATATGGTTCGGGGATAATAATAATTTATGTGATCAAGTGTTGAGTTTATTGGGAATCATTTAATGACGGGAGGTCGTTTTAATTTGGAATTAAAGTGCGTGATAACTTAATTTGATCGATTAATAATATTGAAATGTAGATCGGTGTTAATAATCCGTACATGTTAATGAACGTGTGGTTTAAATTACGGTCCAATATTTTTTACGTATAAATGTCGCGTTTTGAAGTTGCGATTCATTAGCCGGAACATGTAGTGCTAATATTACGAGACCATGATTGTCAAATTTTGGTAAATATAATTTCAAGATGTTACGATTATTTGTGGAGAATGAACTAAGGCATAGATCCAAATGAAATAGAATATGTGAAAGAATTTGCAGTCAGATAATAAAAGGTCGTACGATGTCCGAAATGAATAAATAAGTCAGTTGATAATTCTGTGAGGAATAAATAAATGAATCGAGGAATATTGAGATAGAGAGAAAAATAAATTCCGTACGAGAGACACTTAGGATATTGATATGAGTGTAAAATGTACGGGCAGTGTCACAGAGAAATACTGAGTTACGCAGCGGGTAGAATTCGAACCCGTGACAGCATGTACGAAATAAATAGACTGCACAGTTATTCGTTGAGATACAACGGATCTAAGGATAATGAGAGTTCAGATTCCACAGAAATGGTCGTATATTGTATTCATTGTAATAACGAATGAGGACAATCATGATGTCGTGGTAATAATAATAATAAATATTGCAGATAAAGGATTGGACCGCCTTAATTAATTGAGCGTTGATAACGATGTTAAACGGGAATCTAATTGAGAATATGCAACCGATAATAATAACAATGTAAGGACGATGTTAAATCACCGCGGTCGGATTAATAATAATTGTCATAATAATAACTGTAATGATGTCGTTGGTTGATCAGTGAATTAATTTGTAATTGCGACCGATATCTTAATATATAATTTGGCGGAAGTGACCGGTCCATTAATAATAATAACCTCTTAAGTGACGTGAATAATAATAATATCTTGAGTCACCTATTCATTAATAATAATAATAACCACGAGAGGGATATAATAATAATAACAGTAATAACCATTTGTGTTTGCATCCCGCATAATAATGATGATATTAATCAAACGTGACAGTGCCAGGAACCGTTGAATAATAATAATAATAATAATAATAATAATAATAATAATAATTTCGAGGATGATAATTTTGTGGATTAAATTATTTGGTGACAACGCCCCTCTATTCGTATGTTGAATAATGAGTATGATAATATTAGAGTCTTTTGGTATCTTTTTATTGTACGGTTTCCGTACGGGACGATGTTACAGTCATACTTGCGTGTTTGTTTACTTCGCTCGCGATGCGAGGGGGGCCATGGCCACGGTATTTCCCACCGCTTCTCGTTATCTCATCTGTGGCAGTGGTCTACTGAAGCTAACTGGTGACAATTCAGATCACATGTAAATAAAATGTAAATGCTAATTCATTGGTATGGTATCAGCTGGATATCGTAAGATAGGAACTGTCCGTGGAATCCAGTTTTCGCATTTCACGAGAAACATTACCCAGTCCGAGTACCGGTCTCGGAAAAATGTATATAGCCGGAGTACATCATCTTAGTTAAATCGGGAAGCCGACCGTAACATGGGTTATGCTCGGGCTCCCGATAGAAGGAAGCTATATCCTTGAGTAACGGTTCGATTCAAATGGAATCGATCCGTAAATTATACCTCCAAAATGTCATTTTATTTCAGAAGCAACACAGCAAGATATTGATACCACTTGCGGTATGGCAAGTGATTTATATATGTAACATGTGTGTAAATTCAAATATTGTTGCCACGTGTATCAAAGTTTTATACGTCAAATGGCGTAATAAACCGCTCCTTCTGGCAAATTATTTCAAAGGAAACCACTCTCATAATCTTTTTATTGTAGTTAGATGATGCCCTTTTTAAAGTAACAGTCACTTCCTAGTCCTATCATGGAGTCCTTAAATTCAAGTTACAATCGAGCCTTCCCCCTTTTAATTTTAAGTTGCTCCGTTCATCCCCGTGTTCTATTATGCCGTTATATTTATATTTGATGATTTAAATAATGAACCGACACCCCTGAGATAAATGCTAGTCTGGGACTCGGGAGGTGGACGGGTGCAATATTAATAGACCATCTTCTAACTCTTCCTCCCCTCTCCTTACCGGGCGAGTTGGCCGTGCGTGTAGAGGCGCGCGGCTGTGAGCTTGCATCCGGGAGATAGTAGGTTCGAATCCCACTATCGGCAGCCCTGAAGATGGTTTTCCGTGGTTTCCCATTTTCACACCAGGCAAATGCTGGGGCTGTACCTTAATTAAGGCCACGGCCGCTTCCTTCCAACTCCTAGGCCTTTCCTCTCCCATCGTCGCCATAAGACCTATCTGTGTCGGTGCGACGTAAAGCCCATAGCAAAAAAAAAAACTCCTCCTCCAATTATCATACTTTCTTTAAATCTCATCCCTTATTCTTCTAGAAGAGAATACTCCCATCACCCAGTGTCCCTCTCCATGGCTAAATGGTTAGCGTGCTGGCCTTTGGTGACAAAGATCCCGGGTTCGATTCCCGGTAGGGTTGGAAATTTTAACCATCATTGCTCAATTTCGCTGGTATGGGGGCTGGGAGTATGTGTCGTCTTTATCATCACGACACGCAGGTTGCCTACGGGAGTCAAATCAAAAGACCTGCATGGCTTTTAGTGCCGGGAGTGTCCGAGGAAATATTCGGCTCGCCAGGTGCAGGTCTTTTGACTTGACTCCCGCAGGCGACCTGCGCGTCGTGATGAAGATGAAATGATGAAGACAACACATACACCCAGCCCCCGTGCCAGCGAAATTAACCAATGATGGTTAAAATTCCCTACCCTGCCGGAAATCGAACCCGGGACCCCTGCGACCAAAGGCCAGCACACTAACCATTTAGCCATGGATCCGGACTATACCCCAGTTTCAAGTGATCTCATTTATTGTAATCCAAAATGTATTTTGACACAACATTAAACATTACAATTGAACTTATTAACTATTTCGATCTAATTTCTAAATTGTAGTTTTTCCTTTAAAGTTTATTTCTTCATTTTGTCGTAGACGTTAACAGAGTTATATAGTCTAACCGGGCGAGTTGATCGTGCGGTTAGCGGCGCGCGGCTGTGAGCTTGCTTCCGGGAGATAGTGGGTTCGAGCCCCACTGTCGGCAACCCTGAAGGTGGTTTTCCGTGATTTCCCATTTTCACACCAGGAAAATGCTGAAGCTACACCTTAATTAAGGCCACGGCCGCTTCCTTCTCACTCCTAGCCCCTTCCTATCCCATCGTCGCCGTAGATCTATCTGTGTCGGTGCGACGTAAAACAAATTGCAAAAAATAGTTATATAGTCTACGACAGACAAGTATCTTACCCTCCATAAGTTGTATTAGTGCTTACTTTTGCGTCATCAGTCTTTATAGAGTTACCCTACAACTACAACATATATTTTGAATGTACCCCTCGGCTTATTCCATCCGCCGTAACATGCTTCAGACAGTATGCATGCGTAAACTGTATGAAAACGTTGTACGTACTAGAAGCGAACGTTTTCCCATTGGAAAATATTGTACGTGTGTCAGCAACACCCTAAGTCGGTCATCCTTAAATACCGCCTCAGCTACAAACATAAAATGCTTAACTTAATTTCTTATTTTTGAATTAGGACATTATTTTGACGTCAGACGTATTCAGGAGAAACAAAATCTCACAAACATCGCACTCTACTGCGGACATTCATCCCTAACATTCGTAAGGTTATTTGTGTTTGTACCAAACATTCGGTATACTGGCAACTCTTTTGTATCTGTAAATACGGCAGCAATGCAAATGACTTTATGAATTAGAGTACTTTTGAATGCTAAGACCAAATTGGGTCCAGATGTAGGAACTAATGATAATAATAATAATAATAATAATAATAATAATAATAATAATAATAATGCTATTTGCTTTACGTCCCACTAACTACTTTTACGGTTTTAGGAGACGCTGAGGGGCCGGAATTGAGTCCCACAGGAGTATTCTATGTGTCAGTAAATCTACCTACGCGAGGCTGACGTATTTGAACACCTTCAGATACCACCAGACTGAGCCAGGATCGAACCTGCCAAGTTGGGTACAGAAGCCCCAGCGCCTCAACCGTCTGAGCAACTCAGCCCGGCAGGAGCTAATGGCAAAGTCCAATCGACAGATTAGAAAATAGAAAGAATCTTTTAATCATGGATTGAACGTACACAAAACCTAAGCATCTGCAAGCCAGTCCTTCAGTTCGGAACACTGTCGACACAGAAATTCCCATTTGTATGGATAATTTCTTCAGAGTACAAATCCTGTCTTCTGTCAACTCTCGACGACTGGCGTGACAAAATCTGTCTTTCCGATAACGGATACTAACTGACACCTCTGTGAGAGTGAACGGCGGACGTCCTCTCTGCGACAGTTCGACAGTTGCTATGGGTCTTTGTTTGAAAAAGCTTTTATTAGCAATGCATGACACTGACGTGAGTTCTACTACGGAGAGCTGCAATTTACACGTATGACCACTGTTCAAACCTCCTTGAAGCACGGCTGATACGTTATAAACTAGCCACCAAGCTCCCTCAATGATATAAAATCGGGGTTTATGGTCACGGTAGGATACAAATCTAGAGTTTATTAACTCTTCTCTTATGACTGAAATCTTTCGTGAGAAATGGAAAATGCAATCATCCGACCCTTATAGGAAATAGTACCCCCAATAAGCTATTACGATTACTGCGCTTTTAGTAACCTCTTTTACAAGGAGATCCATCTCATGGACGTGTTGAGAAATCTTTGGAATGACAACTTTAAAGATGGTGGACTAAACATCAGTAAAGCGAAAACCGTTGAAATGACTATCAACTTCAAATACCTTGGAAGTATAATTTCCAAAGATAACACAGTAAACCAAGAAATAGTTAATAGGACTTTCAAAGCTTATCAATTTTATTTTCAAGTGAGAAATGTACTCTGCGATGATAAAATAGCCTAGAAATCAGAACTGACCATACTTCATACCTACTACTTTTCAAATCTCATCCATTGACTCGAAACAAGTACCCTACATAACAAGTAAAATCCAGTCAAAAGAAATGAAATTCATCAGAACAATGAACCACAAGACCAAGAATGAGGCAAACAGTAAGGAGGCTGGCATCAAATTACCTGTTAGCGAACTTTCAGAAAGACGCAGGCTACAGTAGTTTGGACATGTTATGAGGATAGGTAGAAAGAAAACAGCAAGGAATTACTTTGACAGAGAAGAGAGGCCAGTAGGAAGGCCAAGGAATCGATGGATAGAGACAATGAAATCAGAGGTCAATAAGAGGAATGTCAAGTGGGAGGACATGGAGGAACAGAAACTATACTTTGAGAGAAAGAAGTGGCGAGCGCTTCTAAACCACACTCTGGAAAATGAAGCTGGAAAATTATGATGATGATGATGATGTATTCAAGGCCCTGCCGCTAACCATAGAATAACTATGTACACTTACCTCTAGAACACTCTGTACATGAGAAAATAATGGAGATGTAAGTTGGAGTTCCAAGAATATGGGCTCCCTCCACTGCTAACAATTTATGCGGAATAAACATGAACAAAGACGAATAAATCTGCTTCTTTTGGAGCTTCATATGTATTTTTAACAATAATCCGTCCTGTGCTCACTCAAGGATAACTCCTGAAAATTTAATGAAGTTACTGTATATTTCAGTCGTTGGGATGTGATTGTGGATCAAGCAGATTTTTCTTCCCTTGACAACAGAAACACAAGAACGTAATCTGGACTGCGGAGATGAAAGGATGAAATGTGATGGGAGGATTTAGCATCAGCGGGAGGAGAGAATGGTAATACCAAAGGGAGAAAGTGGGAGCCTTCTAAGCTACTGTATGAGGGTAATCAGGTTCTCCAAACGAAATTGGACTGTATAGGAGAGTAAGCTCGAGCTATTTGTAATATTCAGATACATTAAAAAAAAGGAAAATCCCACAGCCTGTTTCCAGTCATTCGACTGGGTCAAGAATGGAATGAACAAAGCCCCATGTAGCGGCGAGGATAGAAATTGTGCCGGCTGCCGAAGCCTGTTGCACTCTTCTGGCAGATGAAATGAAATGATATTGGAGAATACTTCTGGAATGAAAGATGACATGGAAAACCGGTGTACCCAAATAGAAACCTGTCCCGCCTCCGCTTTGTCCAGCACAAATCTCACAAGGAGTGACCGGGATTTGAACCAAGAAACCCAGCGGTGCGAGTCCGGGGCGCTGCCACCAGGGCCACGGAGGCTATTCAGATACATATCATTCTCAATATTTGGGCAGGTAGTTGGAAAAGGCTAGTACAGTATAATGTGAGAGCAGAAATATAGATCTTAAGATTAAAATTATATCAATGAAAAAATAGAGATACTAAAGGATTTCAACCTCCTTGGTTTTAAAATTCATCGCGAAGGTGACTGCATCCCCAAAGTCAAGCGATGGCTTGCACATGGAAGGAGCGCAATGATTCCCAGCGTATCTGAGAACATCCGAGAATTTGTATAACGCGACCCGACAAAATGTGTGACGGAAGTGTAACCATAGCAACCGGACGGGTAGTGATGTAAGGTATGGATGAATGGTCAGACAATGATACCTAGCAACCGTGCAGGCTATGTCTTATGGCCGGCTGTCGTATGAAATTAGCAGCCGTTGACAGAAGCCGTGATTGGGAGACATACGTGAGTTTTTCTCATCGGTTGGCCATCTGATGCGCCCAGCTTATTTGCCTCCCGTTGACTCATTACTACCCGCTCTGCGGCATAGCAATGAGGTCAGCACGTCGCTCACTTTATCTGTGCGTGACATGGGATAACATAATTAAAATTAAGAAAATTAGTAATTAAGAATTAAGAAAATAAGCTCGTACTTATGACAGGAGATGTTGGATATGTTCTCCTGCATACTTATATAGTCTCAATATTTTAATATTTCCGTAGTCCATCATGCTGAGCTCTTCTAATCTTTAATTTACTTTTTCCTCATTAAGTACACCTTCGCTTCTTATCGAGTAAAGAACCAGTGCCTTTCAATTTGTTCACGAGTTCCCGCACGGTCTCCCTGTGTGGAAGGCGTACGCTGGAACTAACGACTTCCCTGCAAGACTCTTTTGTCACATAATTATCGTACATAAATATCCTTTCCTCTACCATGTACACATGTGGAGGCATCATGAGAACTATACCCCGAAGTAACACTTCACAACTCGAGAACAGTTTGAGCGACAGATCAACATTTAGTACACGTTCTAAGCGCGAACCTGAACTGGGAAGTGCGGGCATTCCTGTGCTGTCACTGCACTGCGCAACGGGAGGTGATGAGTCAACGGGAGGCAGATAATGTGGGCGCACCTGTCGGCCGACCGATAAGAGAAACTCACTGTATTTATGATCATCCAACTTTCGCAAAGGGAAAATCGGTGTTTATCAAAGCGCTTAAGTTAAATTATGTGAAGATTTTCTGTTGTATGTTAGTTAATACTATACGCTAAATAAATCTGGCTGAGAAAGAGTCTTGTCAAGGCCTATTGTTGACCACCTCAACAACGTAAGGACCCCTCGCCGACATTGGCCGTCTAGCGAGACTTGTATATCACTTTAGTTTGGTATTATAAAATCAGACGATCGTTATTATCTCTCTTGAGTTAAATTGCTCGCTCTAAGCATTTCTCTCTGGAGCTCAACGAGGCGTGCAGACAGTTTGACCCAAGGAAAGCCCTCTCGTCAGGAGTTCAGCTCGATTCAAAATCACAGCAGTAGAAAATGATTGGGAGTTCTCTTGATCCTCCATTACTACGTCAGCGTCTCCCGGACTGTAGAACGTACAGGCTCGTGAGCTCATCCACTAGAGACGAACTAGAAACAGCATATGAAACGACTGCACTAATTTGGTGGTGGTGGTAATTGTTATTTAAAAAGGAAATTAAATACCAAAACCACCTCTTCTTAACTCGTAACCATACGAGAAAGAGAAGTGAGAGTCCTGTTTGTTTGTTTTTTTTTTTTTTTTTTTTTAAGATTTAACTAGACAAGAGCTAAGCCAAGTAGCTGAGCCTAAGCTGGCTCAGTCCAGTGGTATCCGCCAGCCACGTGGTCCTAGAATTATATTACCTGCACGTAAAGGGATTCCTGAGGGTTTGGCACCTAGGCGTTTTTGAAAACAGTAAAAGCAATTAATGTGACCTAAAACAAAAATATTACCATTATTATTATTATTATTATTATTATTATTATTATTATTATTATTATTATTCATGTCGTTTCGGCCAACTAAGGACCAGGTCATTTTAACTGTCTCCTTCTCCAGTATTCCCGCATTCGTTGCTGGTGTTGTTCCTTTCTGTCTACGGTCCACGCCTTCCCTGTTTTCAGCTTCGGCTTTTCTTGGAAACTCTTGTGGTCTTGAAGTTTCTTTTTTTAAGTGAATGGCGCTTCACTATATGATCATGTATTGTAGGTATTTTTCTATCTCACTGAACCATCTCACTTGTCCAGCTTGATCAGCTTGGTTGACCTTGCAGGACTCATTCTTGTCACGTGACTACTGAAAGCAATGTTTCTCTTCCGCATCGTATGGGTTATCTTTCCTACGTAGAAACAGAGCTCGTGGTTGTGCCGTCTTTTATATTCGCCTTTGTCTTTGATGGGCCAAAGATTTTCTTCAGCATCTTTCTTCTTTTGATGTCAAGTTTTTGAAGTTTATTAATAACAGTAAGGCCTTTTCTGTTCTTTGCAGTGCACTCCACTGTCCGGCTCCATGGCTAAATGGTTAGCGTGCTGGCCTTTGGTCACAGGGGTCCCAGGTTCGATTCCCGGCAGGGTGGGGAATTTTAACCATCATTGGTTAAATTCTCTGGTACGGGGGCTGGGTGTATGTGTCGTCTTCATCATCATTTCATCTTCATCACGACGCACAGGTCGCCTACGGGAGTCAAATCAAAAGATCTGCATCTGGCGAGCCGAACTTGTCCTCGGACACTCCCGGCACTTAAAGCCATACGCCATTTCATTTCATTTTCAGTGCACTCCACTGCACAGACAGCCTCCGGACGAATGGCTGTACGATACTGTGAACTTGGCGTTCAACGATATTGATCTATTGTATCATTGTACAGATAACGTACGAAAAGTGTTGTTGTTGTTGTTGTTGTTGTTTTTAGTGGCTTTTACGTCGCACTGTCACAGATAGGTCTTACGGCGACGATGGGATAGGAAAGACCTGGTGTGAAAATGGGAAACCATGGAAAACCATCTTCAAGGCTGCCGACAGTGGGATTCGAACCCCCATCTCCCGGATGCAAGCTCACAGTCGCACGCCCCTAACCGCACAGCCAACTCGCCCGGTACGAGAAGATCAGAAAGAGAAGAAATTAGGGGAAGATGATGTGTGGGATAGGATAAACTGGAAAAGACTTGCCAGAAACATCGACCCCACTTGAAGCGGGATAAGATGAATTATTATTATTATTATTATTATTATTATTATTATTATTATTATTATTATTATTATTCTTTCGAATGGGCCACCAGAGGACCACGTGCCAATTTAAATTCCTTCTTCTTTGTTCTTTCCTTTTCTTCCAGTACGCTTTCATCTGTTCACTATGTTTCTTCTTTCTGTCTTCAGACCACTTTGAACCAGTCTTTTTTACTTTCCTACCTTGGAATCCTTCTATTTTCAATACTTTTTCCCGAAAGCCTTCTCTATTATTTATTTCTTCTGTTGTTATATTTTTTTTTCTAAATCCTTTCTTACTTCATTGACCCAGCTTGTCATTGATTTCTTACCCCACAAATATCTGAAAATCTTACTGGTTAATCTACTATCTTGCATTCGATATAAATGTCCAAAAAACATAAGTCTCCTTTTCCTCATTACATCTGATATATTTTCTATTTTTTGATATATTTCAGCATTACTTCGTAATTTTCAACCTTCTGCTGTGTTTTGTGGGCCTAATATTTTCCTCATGATTCGCCTTTCTAGTATTTCTAGTTTATCTAAATTATAGTTTAATGCCAGACATTAGCTTGCATATAGGCATTATTATTATTATTATTATTATTATTATTATTATTATTATTATTATTATTATTATTATTATCTTTCTTTCTTTCTTTCTTTCTTTCTTTCTTTCTTTCTTTCTTTCTTTCTTTCTTTCTTTTGAATGTCAGATTGCTGATACAAAGCTGGAACAGGTAGATATTTTCAAGTATTTAGCTTGTGGGTTCTCCCAGGATGGCAATATAGTAAGTGAGATTGAATCAAGGTGTCGTAAGCTAATGCAGTGAGCTCGCAGTTGTGATCAACAGTATTCTGTAAGAAGGAAGTCATCTCCCAGAAGAAACTATCTTTACATCGGTCTGTTTTCAGGCTAACCTGGCTTTACGGGAGCGAAAGCTGGGTGGACTTAGGATATCTTATTCATAAGTTAGAAGTAACAGGCACGAAAGTAGCGAGAATGATTGCTGATACAGTCAGGTGTAAACAATGGCAGGAGGGTACTCGGAATGAGGAGATAAAGAGTAAGTTAGGAATGGACTCGATGGATGAAGCTGTACGCATAAACCGGCTTCGTTGATGGGGTCATGTGAAGCGAATGGAGGAGGACAGGTTACCTAGGAGAATAATAATGGAGTCTGTTATTGAGGGTAAGAGAAGTAGAGAGAGACCAAGACGACGATGGCTAGACTCAGTTTCTAACAATTTAAAGATAAGTGGTATAGAACTAAATGAGGCCACAGCACTAGTTGCAAATGGACAATTGTGGCGACATCTGGTAATTTCACAGAGACTTGCAGACTGAACGCTGAAAGGCATAACGGTCTTTAAAGATGTATGTACGTATGTATTATTAGTATTATCTTTATTATTTTCTTTCCTTCTTTCTTTCTTCCTTTCTTTCTTTCTTTCTTTCTTTCTTTCTTTCTATCCTTATTTCTTAATCCGTTTACCCTCAAGCGTTTGTTTTTTCTGAGACTCAGCGAGGGATCCCACCTCCGCCGTCTAAAGTGCTATGTTCTCAAACGGGAGAATTTCGGTCTGGGCTACAACTGGGGAGGATGACTATTACCTCGCCCAGGCCGCCTCACCTGCTATGCTGAACAGGAGCCTTCCGGGAGCGATAAGAAGATTGGAAGGGATAGACAAGGAAGAGGGATAGAAGCGGCAGTTGCCTTAAATTAGGTACTATCCCCGTATTTGCTAGGAAGAGGAGTGGGAAAACACAGAAAACCAATTTGAGAATGGCTGAGGTGGAAATCGAACCCACCTCTACTCACTTGACTTCCCCATGCTGAGTGGACGCAGTTCCAGTCCTCGTACCACTTTTTAAATTTCGTGGCAGAGCCGGGAATCGAACCCGGGCCTCCAGGGTGGCAGCTAATCGCACCAACCACTACACCACAGAGGCGGACTTTGAACTTATTTAACAGATGAATTTGCTTTCTTCCCTTCCCAGAATCTATTCATCCTCTCGCTGTGCTTTTCTTCCGTTCTTCCGTCCATGCAGTGGTATTTCTCATCTTGGAGTTTTCAGCAAAATGACGTTCGCTCACCAACGTTCTAAAGCTAGGCCTGCCCCATAAAATTTCATCTGTTACGTTGATTTCTTGAAGGTCTTTTTCAGTTTCCATTATACAATTATTCTTGACTTTTAGTGAGGTAAGTCTTTCACTGTCCATTTTTTGAATATGGCCATAAAATTCCACTCGTCTTTTTCTAATATTGTCTGATATTTTCTCAGAATGATGGTATAATTCTGGAGACCTCCTTTTCAACCACATTCCTTCTATGCATACTGGGCCAAAGATTATCCTGAGGAATTTTGGTTACCTAGCAGAATAGTAGACTCTGTTATGGAGGGTAAGAGAAGTAGAGGGAGACCAAGACGACGATGGTTAGACTCAGGTTATAACGATTTTAGGATAAGAGGTATAGAGCTAAATGAGGCCACAGCATTAGTTGCAAATAGAGGATTGTGGCGACGTTCAGTAAATTAACAGAGGCTTGCAGACTGAACACTGGAAGGAATAACGGTCTATAATTCCAACCTGTTACAATAACGTTCGGTGAATGAATTCAGAACGGTCGACACACAACGCAGCACCTGCGTAGCAGCAGATTTTGACCACCTGCTCCTAAGTTGTTCAGTTGAGCATCGTGTGTGTACCGTGTAAGACCTGTTTGACACAGTGCGTGTTTAGTGCGTTGGTTTTGAACTGCGAACAGGAACATGAACCACCAAAAGATCAATGTACAGTTTTGTTTTAAGCTTGGCAACACACCGAAAGAAACGCATGTGACGCTGGTACGTGTTTATGAAGATCAAGCAATGTCCTTGAAGTGTGTGTACGAGCGGTTCGTCCGTTTTCGAGGAGGCCGGGAAAGTGTTTCTGGCAACCCCCGTAGCGGAAGACCGGCGATCGCCGTCAGTGACGAAAACATTGAGAAGGTGAGGACAGTAATCACGAACGATCGGCAATTAACTGTGCGCATGATAGCGGATGAACTGCAAATTAACCGTGAATCCGTGCGACAAATCGTTATCCAGAATTTAGGGAAGAGGAAAACGTGTTCTTGTCTTGTGCCACATCACTTGACTGACGATCAGAAGCAGGCACATTTAGAGGCTTCACAGGATTTTGTCGAAAGGACGGGTGCGACACCGAATTTCCTGAACTGTATTGTCACAGAGGATGAAACCTGGTGTCTCAGGTAAGACCCTGAAACGAAACGGCAAAGCATGGAATGGCGTTCTCCGGGATCCCCTCGTCGGAAAAAGGTCAGAGCCGAAAAGTCACGCATCAAACTCGCTTAGAAAGGTAGGAGAGATTTGACGATATTCCTGACATCCAACGAAACGTGACGAGGCTTTTTGAACACCATCCCAAAGAAAGCCTTCTTCCAAACTTTCCAGGACATGTATCGCCGAACTCAGCAGTGCATAGTTATGGGAGGGGATTATTTCGAAAAACAGTAAGGTCACTGTCGTGCATTGTTCATCTACTGTATGTTGATAGTACAGGACTATTCATCGAACTTTATTGTCACAGGTTGTATGATGTATGTTTCTCTTTCTTGTTTTTCTAAAGTTTTAGCTAGTGATGTGCCTCCAGTGATCAAGGTTTCTGATGCGTGTACTGTTTCAGGCTTAATTACCGTGTAGTAGTGTTTTAAAATAGCTTTCAGAGAATTGATTTCTTGTTGTGCCTGTTCCATATTATTATATAGGCTTTTGTGTAATTTAGAAATGCTCTCTCATTTTGCTTCAGGATTTAATCCGGATAGTCAAATCATTTCCTCTAAGTATTTGAAATTATGTACTTTATTATTATTATTATTATTATTATTATTATTATTATTATTATTATTATTATTATTATTACTGTCTCTCGTTTAATGTTCCAAAAGAATTACGGCTTACAATTTGTACAAAGTTTCATAGACCTGGGTGTTTTGGTCGTTAGGGGCGTTTAAGCGGCATGAAATGATTTAGCAGCCCCGCCAGAAACTGGATGACATTTCTCCATTCCCCTAGAGAGAATACATTACCAAGGGAGATTAGAGGGGCGCCGTGAAATGTGAGACGGGCTCCTAACATAATCACCTCCAATAATAACGCCAATGGATAAATGGTCACACGAGAAAAAGCAGTATTTACAACCCTCGACAATGTAATCAGATTAAGAATTCATTTAATCATAAAGTATAAAACGGCATTTTGATCTGTTCCTCTCTCGGGCTGTACAAATACACAGTTGTTTTGACAACAGTAGGTTTATCCGCTGTCAATGATTCGTGCATAAATTGCTGGCGTTTATGAACAAAGTGAAGGTTATTAAGTTGGCTTTCTTAGCACAACCGACCGAGCTCGATAGCTCACTCACTTAAGTGCGACCAGTATCCAGTATTGGGGAGACAGTGGGTTCGAACCCCTACTGTCGGCAGCCCCGAAGGTTTCTTTCTGTGGTTTCCCATTTTCACACCAGGCAAAGGTACGAAATTTCGGAAGAAGAAGCCGTCAGACGAAGCCAACAAGTTCAAACGTGCTCTTTAATTAAGGTTACTGTCACTTCCTTATCACTCGTAGCCCTTTCATGTCCCAGCATCGCCGGAAGACCTGTCTGTGTCGGTGCGACATGAAACAACCTGTAAAAAAATGTTAGTACAACCTAACTGAGTGGCTCCGGGGTAGAAGAGCTGCCCTTCTGAGTCCAAGGTCAGAGGTTCGATCCTGAGTCAGTCCGGTGTTATTTCCAGGTGCTCAAATACGCCTCCTCGTGCACAGTCAGTGCTGTGCCGACTAGCATAGTAAAAGAACTCTTGTAGGACAGAATTCTGGCACCTCGGTATCATTATTCTAATTATTCTTTCTTCGTTATGCTCAATTAAGGAACACGTTTGAACTTGTTGGCTTCGTCTGACGGCTTCTTCTCCCGAAATCTCGTCATGAAATCGCTCTGGTGTTTTTTTTCGTTCTTATTATTGTACGTACAATCTGGTTTATGCCGCACCAACAGAGATAGGTCTTATGGCGACGATGGGACAGGAAAGGTCTAGGAAGGGGAAGGAAGCCTTAATTAAGGTATAACCCCAGCATTTGTCTCGTGTGAAAATTGGAAACCACGGAAAATCATCTACAGGATGGTGCCGACAATGGGGTTTGAACTCACTATCTCCCGAATTCAAACTGCGCGCCCCTAACCGCACGGCGAACTCGCTCGGTTCAGTAGAATGTTGGCCGGCAGGGCAGGAGATGTGGTGGTATACAATAAGCAATCACTAAATTGTGTGCCAAAAGCTTGGATTAAATTCCAAACCTCTCCGCAGTGCTCATATGGAGTGAGGGCATATGGTGATTCGTCCGTCGGATGGAGACGTAAACCCTTGAGCAGACCCCTTGGTGCTATTCGACAGGAGTAACCTATGTACCGGTATCGGGTTTCACCCTCTCCTTCCTACCATCAAATATCACGTAATTCATTTCATCTCATTATACCTGTGATAAAGTTGATGTCAGGAAGGGCATCTGGTCGTAAAAACAAGCTACGTAGATTCATCTCACTTCGTTGCAGATCCCGTAGAGTAACGAAAGATACATTTATTCATTCTATTCATTTATTCTTTCGATTAGGCCATCTTAGGGCCACATAAAACAGTTTCTTTCTTATTGTCTTCCCTAAACTTCTGCATCCTTTCTCGCTGTTGTGTTTCTTTCTTCCATCTATTCACTACCCGATTTCTTCTTGACTTTCTCTCAAATATTGCTTTCCTAAATTAATTTCTATTTTCATTTTGTTCTTTCTTTTATGGTAAGTAGTTCCAGAACCTCTTCGGCTTCTTTGGAAAATGCTGGTGTGGTTTTCTTATTCGCATTGTGTTCAGATATCTACAATTCTAGCCCTTCAGGCAAGCAAGTCAATGTTGAAAACATCCTAAGGATATGAGCGACGAATTAGTAAATAAAATATAAGGAAGTATGAGAATATGTTCTTAATTTATTCATAAAAATTACAATCCTTTTCTTAATCATCGTTATTCCGGTCGATTAGCTTAGCAGTCGCCCTTTTTCTACCACTACGAGTGCTAATGTGAGTCAATGCATTGTTTCACTTAAGCACCACTGTGAGTACTAATATGAGTCAATGCATTGTTTTACTTATGCACCACTACGAGCGCTAATGTGAGTAAATGTATTGTTTTACTTAAGCACCACTACGAGTGCTAATGTGAGTCTATGCATTGTTTCACTTAAGTATCACTGTGAGTACTAATATGAGTCAATGCATTGTTTTACTTATGCACCACTACGAGCGCTAATGTGAGTAAATGTATTGTTTTACTTAAGCACCACTATGAGTGCTAATGTGAGTCAATGCATTGTTTTACTTAAGTACCACTACGAGTGCTAATGTGAGGAAATGCACAGTTTCGCTTAAGCCCTTAAAGGAGGGGTGGCGATAAGAACCCCACAGACCCTACCGGGCGGGGGGCCCATCGCTTGTGAGGAACCCATGACTGTTTCTTCAGCAGCTGAAGAGTGACTTTACATATTGATAAAGCTACAGAACACAACACAGTATTATTTGTATATGTATACAGAGGGTTATTCCAAACTTAGGCCGTCGTGGTGCAGAGCTTCTTTCGTCAATAGGAGTACGGTAGTTATTTCTGAAAGTTTGTGGGTTTCTCAGCCTGTTCCAATAATAACCATCCCTTGCTGCCACCCACAACAATCAACAGGTTTTTTGCAGTAATTAGCCAGTTCTGAGAACTCCGTAGTCAGCGAAGATGGGATAACGAAGACATCCTCCTTATCTAAACCATAGCGAATAGAAATAGAATACGCTATGTCTAAACTCTAAATACTGAAGTTTCGAGCCTGTTTATAACTCTCAGCAGTCAGTGTAGCTAAAAAGGCTAACGATGGACCATTGAGATGTAAATTATTTGGTCCTAGGAACGAGATTATTTCTTAATATTGTGACGATCAGCGTCTTTTTGTTACTATAATTGGTAGGACTATAGCCTATGCATGTGTGTGTGTGTGTGTGTGTGTGTGTGTGTGCGTGTGTGTGTGTTCGGACCATAAAGGTGTATTACTTTAATTCCTTCCGATATGAAAACACAATTGTGTAACACATTATTATTATTATTATTATTATTATTATTATTATTATTATTATTATTATTATTATTAATATTAATATCGTTGTTGCTGTTCTGTTCTTTGTAATAACACACAACCTTGTACTACGAAATAAACTTGCAACGTTCCTTATCAAGAAACGAGGGACTCATTTTCAATTATTGCGGGGGGGAGGGGGCGAGCTTCTTAGCGCCACTACTGCCTTATAACTACATTCCGTGTAGATATTTTTCAAAAAATTAAAAACACCTGAGGGTATCGAACCAAGGAATATATTACAGAAATAATTATCTAAATGAGTTAATTTGGCTGGGATCTGAATCAAAAAGAAAATGAGCGGGCGAGTTCGCCGTGCGGTTAGAGGCGCGTGGCTGTGAGCTTGCATCCGGGAGATAGTGGGTTCGAATCCCACTGTCGGCAGCCCTGAAGATGGTTTTTCGTGGTTTCCCATTTTCACACCTATCAAATTCTGGGGCTGTACCTTAATTAAGGCCACGGCCGCTTCCTTCCAACTCCTAAGCCTTTCCTATCCCATTGTCGCCATAAGAACTATCTGTATCGGTGCGACGTAAAGCCACTAGCAAAAAGGAAAAGAAAATGACTTTAGAAATAGCGATTTTAGGCAATTTTCCGGAAATGCATTTAGGCCGGAAGCTATTTTCGAAAATTGTTCTTTCAGTTTGATAGCGCTATACAAGACTCAGAATCTGAAAACTTTCTGGGCCCTTTAGCCCTTTAACTTTCGCCACAAATGAGGAAATTGCTCAGTTTTACGTTTTTCGTCGTATGGGAACCCCTACTTCGTCTGCTAGGAAATGTTTTCACTTTAAGATTTGTTTTGTGAATCTGTCAGTGTCCAACCAAAGAATCTTAATCTTCTTTTCTTGAAAACGTTCCCTATTTTCTGATGCTGTGTATAAATCTTGTTCTGGACTCAATTTATATAGTATCTGACATTCTTTCAAGGAGATCCCATAATTTTCCTTAGGAATCTCGTTTCTGTTTTTCTTATTCTTCTCTCTGAGAAGGCATTCAAATACTCTTTCATCAATCTTCGCCAGCAGTGAATTAACGATTTTCTTCCTCTCCTTGCCAACCGGTCTTTCCAGTATCATATTTTCACTACGTTCCCTCCACCTTTCCTCGGCACAGACACATTTCCTTTGCATCTTCTCCTTTTCTTGGAGTTCCACAAACACCTTAAACCCTTTTCTGAAATTGGCTCGATCTAATATCACGTTTCTTGTGACACCACATTTCAAAAGGTTCCTTCTTTTTGGAGTAGTTATCGTCCATATTTTACTTCCATACAACGCCACGCTCCGGTGGAATGTCTTCAAAAGTATCTTCCTAATTCTTATATCAGTGCTCAAAGTGAGCAAATTTCTTTGCTTGTGCTAGTCTGCATGTTACGTCTTCCTTACTTCTGCCATCGTTAACTATTTTACTACCCAAGTAACAATATAGGCTATAGGACTTCATTTACTAATCGAATATTTCCTGCATCACCTGACGTCGTTCGACTGCACTCCATTACTTTTGTTTTGGACTTATATTATCTGAGTCCACATATTATCTGGAGAAATTGCCGAATGGTGCGGACAGTCTTCGGGAAGGAGTATAAGATTAGAACAAAATAACAAAATCATCGGAAAATCTCAGAGTTTTAATTTCCTCTCCTTGGATTGTGATTCCCTTTCCAAATTCCTCCTTGATATCCTTTACGGCTTGTTCTATACAAATTTTAAATATTCAAAAGGAGGGGGGGGGGGGGCAATTCCAGCCTTGCCTGACTCGTTTTTGGATTGCCACTTCATTTTTTAAAACGTTCGATTCTTACTACTGCATGCTGATTTTTATACAGCTTGTAGATAATTCTTCTTTCTATGTATCTGATCCCGATCATCTTCAAAATCTCAAACAGCTTGGTCCAATCAGCATTATCGAATGAATTTCCTAGATCTGCAAAACCCATGTACGTGGGCTTGTCGTTCTTAATTCGGTCCTCTAAGATCAAAAGTAAAAGCAAGATTGTTTCACATGTTCCTACATATCCTCTGAAGCCAAATGTCTTTACATGTTGACGATAAACTGCTTCTGAGGTGAGTTAGTCTATAATGGAATCATTGGTGCGAAATGCTGGCCAAGGTATGCGTAACATTCTTCGCCAACACCACATTCCAAAAAATCGATTTTCCCCAGGTCTGTAGTACGAACAGTCCACGTCTCAGCTCCATAAAGGAAGACTAAAGCTTGAATTCGGGAGATAGTGGATTCGAACCACACTGCCGGCAGCCCTAAAGATGGTTTGCCGTGGTTTCCCATTTTCACACCAGGCTATAGCTTAATTAAGGTCACGGTCCCTTCCTTCCCACTCCTAGCCCTTTCCTATCCCATAGTCGCCAATAGATGTATCTGTGCCGTTGCGACGTAAAACAGACTGTAATCTTTTTTTAAAAGGAGAACTGAAAATACCAGACTGGCCACTACCCTCATTGACGGTGGTAACATGATAGAGCGATCCTTCGGTATTGGAACAAATTCGTCATTACATTTTTGGCCATACATCCTTTTGTCATAATCTCAGGAGCACAGAAACCTGAAAAGAAAAGTAACGTAGACGAGGGTAGCATTTCAAACAGTGTCGCATTGGCTAGCCGTCTTAAACATCCTTGACTCTATAACTAATGCGAGCGTTTTCAGGCCTCCCTGTATTATTTCCCCTTGCCTTATTGATGTTGAGGAAATTAATGGCTGTAATTCTTATCCTTGCCGTTTTGATTGCGTACATAATACCAAATACTTCACTGTACCAATACCAGACAGTACTGTGTCTAGACCATTGATTAGTGTGCGAACAGCCATGGTTGTGACATCTATCGGTAATGTGTGGCAACTGCGTACTCTTCTTTGCTACAGTTGTGAGAAATGTGTCTCCATTCACTGGAAATATTTGTTAAATTAATTTACAATCGTGCGCCTCTGTGGTGTAGTAGTTAGTGTGATTAGCTTCCACCTCCGGAGGCCCGGGTTAGATTCCCGGCTCTGCCATAAAATTTGAAGATTGGTACGAGGGCTGGAACGGGGTCAACTCAGCATCGGGAGGTCAAATGAGTAGAGGGGGCTTCCATTCCCTCCTCAGCCATCCTCGAAGTGGTTTTCCGTGGATTCCAACTTTTCATCGAGGCAAATGCCGGGAAGGTACCTAACTTAAGGCCACGGCTGCTTCCTTCCCTGTTCCTTGTCCGTTCGTTCCAATTTTTCCATCCCCCGCCAAGGCCCTTGTTCAGCTCAGCAGGTGAGGCCACCTGGGCGAGATATTGGTCCTCCTTCCCAGTTTCATTCCCCAGACCCAAAGTCTCACGCTCCAGGACACTGCCCTTGAGGCGGTAGAGGTGGGATCCTTCGCTGAGTCCGAGGGAGAAATCGTTTAAGAAAGAATTGAACAATCTTAATAATTAAGAATACACTTTTAATATGTGGAATATCTCCTTCATAAACCTCCAAACGAGCGTTATACAAGCCGTGCCCTTTGCTATGTCTTAGAAATTGGAAACATAATTCGTTTGAGGATCCACCTAGCCTCCGGAAAGAATACATAACAACAACTCTCTCCCCTTCTTTCTAGCCTTTTCCCAGTTATCTGGGATCAGCATGTGGTATGGACTTAGCCTAGTTTTACGCCAGGATCCCTTCCGACATTAGCCCTACGTCGGGGATGTTTTCTCTATTATGTGTTTTTGTGCTCGTTCGTCGTGTGAATTGCTGTGCGTATTTGAAGATGCTTATTGAAACGAACAGAAACCCTACTCTCCGAGCTACAGAAGTTTATCAGACCCGATTAAATGTCCCGGCTCAGCCGAGAATCGTGCCTGTGATTCTCTGAACCGGAGGCAGTGCGCTGATCATTCAGCCAAAGCGCCGTACGGAGAAGATAACAACATACATCCTTTATTGTGGTTTCGCAAAAGAGAAGCTGTAATTTAAGAATAGAAGATGAGTCCATTACTTCTTTCACTTCTTCTTCTTCTTCTTCCTCTTCCTCATTCTTCTTTCCTCACCCCGGACTCAACAGGAGGACTCACCTCATTCTGCTATCTCGCTTTTGTTATAGTTTGAATTTTCTGACGACGGAAATAAATAATATCCTATGTAATTACACATTGGAGTTACGTGAGGATATTGGCAAGGAGGAAATTTTATGGATTTCCTAAGGTCACTTCCACAACTTTATGTATGAAGAATTATCGTACTTTCTTCCTTTCTTAGTCCGTTTACCGTTCATGGTTGGTTTTTCCCCGAACTCATTGAGGGATCTCCCCTCTAGGGTAGTGTCTTGTAGGTTGAAACATTTTGTCGGGGGGAGTACAATTGGGGAGAAGGCCCAGTACCTCACCAAGGCACCTCACCCATTATGCTGAACTGCAGCCTTGTGGGGAGGATGGAAAGATTGGAAGGGGCAAGGAAGAGGGAAGGAAGCGGCCATGGCCTTCAGTTGGGTACCACCCCGGCATTTGCCTGGAGGAGAAGTGGGAAACCACAGAAAACTACTTCGAGGATAGCTTAGGTTGGAATCGAACCCCCTCTACTCGGTTGACCTTCCGAGGCTGAGTGGACCCCGTTCCAGTCCTCGATCCACTTTTCAAATTTCGTGGCAGAGCCCGGAATCTAACTCGGGCCTCCCGGGGTAGCAGCTATTCACAATAATAATATTAACAATAATAATAATAATAATAATAATAATAATAATAATAATAATAATAATAATAATAATAATGATAATAATAATAATAATAATAATAATAATAATTGTTTCACGTGCCACTAACTAACGTTTACGGTTTTCGGAGACACCGAGGTGCCGGAATTTTGTCCCACGGGATTTCTTTTACGTTCTAGTAAATCTACCGACACGAGGCTGACGAATTTGAGCACTTTCAAATACCACCGCACTCAGCCAGGATCGAACCTGTCAAGTTGGGATCAGAAGGCCAGCGCCTCAATTGTCTGAGCCATTCAGCCCGGCAATCACACTAACGACTGCGCCAGTGTTTCTTATACTTACGCATTACATTTGTTGTATTTGGTCTTCAGTCTTATGGCAATAATACGTAGAAATAATTTCCTTACACTAAAAAGAAGTTGAAGCCATGCATCTGAACCTCACACCCTTCAACTTCAAGGCGACCGCGATATTACACTAGAGGCCCACTATCACCAGGTGATAAAATTTATGGTACGTAACACTACAAACCCACAAGAGTTCAATAGTTGTTCATATTATTGGTGTTACGGGGATATCCGTGGAGCAGAAAGAGCTGAAAGAAGATGCTGGTGTTGAATGGGTCTAACTACGATATCAAAAATTAATTTTACTTTAAAAAACAAACATAACTTTTCACTTAGTGAAATAACAATGACAAATTTGGGGATTAAAATAGAGAACCCCAGAATAAGGAATTTAACCATATTGGGCTTCAAGCCCCTAGTTTACACGTTCACAATTTCAAAGTCCGCCTCTGTGGTGTAGTGGTTAGCGTGATTAACTGCCACCCCCGGAGGTCCGGGTTCGACTCCCGGCTCTGCCACGAAATTTGAAAAGTGGTAAGAGGGCTGGAACGGGGTCCACTCAGCCTCGGGAGGTCAACTGAGTAGAGGTGGGTTCGATTCCCACCTCAGCCATCCTGGAAGTGGTTTTCCGTGGTTTTCCACTTCTCCTCCAGGCAAATGCCCGAATGGTACCTAACTCAAGGCCACGGCCGCTTCCTTCCCCCTTCCTTGTCAATCCCTTCCAAACTTCCCATCCCCCCCACAAGGCCCCTGTTCAGCGTAGCAGGTGAGGCCGCCTGGGCGAGGTACTGGTCATCCTCCCCAGTTGTATCCCCAGACCCAGAGTGTGAAGCTCCAGGACACTGCCCTTGAGGCGGTAGAGGTGGGATCCCTCGCTAAGTCCGAGGGAAAAACCGACCCTGGAGGGTAAGCAGATTACGAACGAACGAACAATTTCAAAAGTGGTATTATTCAGACAAAGATAGAAAAATTCAAGAGCACTTTGCTCCAACAAATTTACAGCCTTCCAGAGGCGCACCTCAATATTGCAGTTGAATTTAGAAAACAAAAAGAGCTTACATGCTCTCCAACTTTACTAAATTTTAACAGCCCGCTCAAGGCAACATTACACAAAATTTTACTATCTCTGGCCTCTCTAGCCACAATTGACAATATAAATTTCTTTTACATAGGGGCATCTATTACCCAACCTACTGGGCCTTTGTGGAAAAAGAACAGGTTAAATTAATGGCCCGAATCACAATCTGAATGGAGGCGTACACTTGCGCTCCCCGAAACTTTAATACAAAACCCTAATTGGGCTCTCGGCTCGATGATACAGAGGCTAGTCCCAAGCTACTGAGGTGACTCAAATGAAAATTAATTTAATGTATTACAGAAGAAAAAAGGTTACAAACTTGTAGTCACCTCAAAACAAGCTGAAGGGGAACTCGAGAGGGTAACTCACTTTCTATCCCCGATTTACACTTCAAGATTTTATGAAATTTTAGCCGAAAGAAAATTTACATTTCAGAAAACAGGTTACATAGTTAGAAATTAGTACCTTCCCCTTGTGTAAGCCTGCGGAGGTACCTACAGAGAAATAAGATTGATGGCCATTACCTTCCTGGCGAAGAATGAGGCGCCCCGCCTCCTAACTTGACACACACACACTCAGAAATTCGGTGATCCAAAGACAAGGTAGCCAGAAAAGCCGCAGTTTATATACCTGAAGGGGAGGTTCGAGAGGATTATGGACTAATCCGGACACACCCTGTCATTTTATTGGCAGAATCAAAAGTTACACCCAAAAAGCAACAAGAAGCCTGTGATAGGCTGAAAAATAATTACAGAAAATTCCTTATTGGCTAAATTCAAAAACTGGCAGAATGAGAACGAAGTGTTGCAAACCTTGAAATATAAAAACTAAATAACTGAAAGTTAATTTACTTAAGAAAACCTATAAACACAAAATTTATTTCAATAACAAGTTATTCCACTTTGCACCAGAGTGCGTGATTTCAATTTTGTAGAGGCATCTATGGAGAAAAGTTCAAACTTCTTGAGAACAAACACAAAGCAAATAAATCCAGTCAGTTTAGGTAGATAGAGTTCATTAAGGCGCTTCTTTTGAATGTGCGTAGTTGAGGTGTACATCCCGGTACAATTGGTATTACGTCCCACTACCTGCTCGGTATTTGTTTAACTTCTCAATTTAAGGGGCATAGTTAATCAGAAGGTACGGGTAAGCTCAGTACAAATGTAAGGTCATGATGTTTAATACTGGCGGACATAATCAGTTCCCTGATAATTTGTTCAGCGCACAACATTTTTCTTGGTATTTCTCCGCAATGTAAGTCTATTTAGTGTTAAAGTATCATGAATTTCAACCGGGCGAGTTGGCCGTGCGGTTAGGAGCTCGCAGCTGTGAGCTCGCATCCTGGAGATAGTGGTTTCGAACCCCACTGTCGGAATCCCTGAAAATGGTTTTCCGTGGTTTCCCATTTTCACACCAGGCAAATGCTGGGGCTGTACCTTAATTAAGGCCACGGCCGCTTCCTTTCTATTCCTAGACCTTTCCTGTCCCATAATACCTATCTGTGTCGGTGCGACGTAAAACAAATAGCATGAATTTTACACGTTCGAGATTGTGCACCCATAACCTAATGTTGTTGAAGTTGGAAGACAGGAGTTTCGAATCCAGTTAGTTTCAGATGTTTTCACTCTAAGAAAATTGTTCACGGTATTATTGGCATATGACGGAACACCAATCCAACAGATGTGATATTATCAGTATGATAATAGCCGGCCCGCCTCTGTGGTGTATTGGTTAGTGTGATTAGCTGCCACCCCCGGAGGACCGGGTTAGATTCCCGACTCTGCCATGAAATTTAAAAAGTGGTATGAGGATGGAATGGGGTCCATTCAGCCTCGGGAGGTCAACTGAGTAGAGGTGGGTTCGATTCCCACCTTAGCCATCCTCGAAGTAATTTTCCGTGTTTTCCCACTTCACCTCCAGGTAAATGCCGGGATGGTACCTAAATGAAAGCCACGGGCGCTTCCTTCCCTCTTCCTTGTCTATCCCTTCCAATCTTCACATCCCCCTACAAGGCCCCTGGTCAGCATAGGAGGTCAGGCCATCTGGACAAGGTACTTGTACTCCTCTCCAGTTGTAACTCCCTACCCCAAGTCTCACGCTCCAAGACACTGCTTTTGAGGCGGTAGAGCCGGGATCCCTCGCTAAGTCCGAGAGGAAAAGCCCAACCCTGGAGGGTAAACAGATTAAGAATGAAAGTATGATAATAGCCCGCCTTTGTGGTGTATTGGTTAGTGTCATTAGCTGTCAACACCGGTGGCCCGGGTTCGATCCCCGGCTCTGCCACGAAATTTGAAAAGTGGTACGAGGGCTGGAACGGTGTCCTCTCAGCCTCGGAAGGTCAACTGAGTAGAGAGGTGTTCGATTCTCACCTCAGCCAAATTATCCTGCAAGCAAATGCCGAGATGGTATCTAACTTAAGGCTCTTATTCAGCATAGTCCTCCGCCCCAGTTATATCCCCGACCCAAAGTCTCACGCCCGAGACGGTAGAGGTGGGATCCTTTGCCACGGTATACTGATTAAGAAAGAAGGAAAGTCCAACTTGATTGTATTACGTACACACAATATTATTCATTTCTGTCTTCAGAAGTCGCGGGTATGAACTGTGTCGCATATGCAAATTGCGTCCTGTTTTACGGCAGAATGCCCTTCCTTCCTCCATTTCTCTCTGCAGAGGTAAAACAAAACTCAAAGTAGAACATAAACGAGATAGCAGCGTGAGGGTAGTTCCCTGTAGACTCCGGGGAGATGGACCGTACTGAAGAAGGAAAATGATAAACCAGAACTCGTATTCCTTAAAATTACAGCTTCTCTTTTCCGAAACCTTAAAGAAGGATGTATGTTGTTAAGTTATCTGCCCCGTTCGGCGCTTTGGCTGAGTGGTCAGAGGTTCGAGGTCCCTCTCTGCGCTCTTCGAAGAATCGGACGTCTTCCGTTCTCCTTCTGATTGGTGATAATAGACGATCATTGCGGAATGATCAGAGTTCTGGTCTTCGGTTCAGAGAGTCCCGGGTACGATACTCGGTTGAACCGGGGAGTTTAATCACGCCCGTTAATTCCTGCAACTCGAGAGCTGGGTGTTCGTGTTCGTCTTAATATTCATCTTAAAATACGCACAACACATCACACTGCAAACAACTATAGAAACACTTAATAGTAAATACATCCCTCCAAATAGGTTGGTGTCAGAAAGGTTATCCTGCCATAAAACTAGGCTAAGTCCATACAAAGTGCTGTCTCCAGGTAACTGGGAAAGGGCCAGAAAGAAGAGGAGAGAGTAATTGTTAAGTTTTTATCCCAGAGGCTATACGAATTATCAAATGAATTCTGCTTTCCATTTTTTTAAGACACAGCAAAAGGCACGGCTAGTATAATGCTCGTTTGGAGGTTTATTAAGGAGGTATTCCATAGTTTAAAATTTTACAATTATTATGATTGTTCAGTTATTTTAATAAATATTTCTAGTGAATGGGGACGTATTTCTCACAACTGTACCAAAGAAGAGTACCCAGTTACAACACAGTACCGCTAGATGTCACACCGTCGCTGTTCGCACTCCACCCCTTAGCTCCACCCAATGATCTTCTTTTTTTTTTTTTTTTTTTTTTTTTTTTTTTTTTTTTTTTTTTTTTTTTTTTGCTAGTGGCATTACGTCGCACTGACACAGATAGGTCTTATGGCGACGATGGGATAAAAAAGGGCTAGAAATTGGAAGGAAACCACCGTGGCCTTAATTAAGGTACAGCCCCTGCATTTGCCTGGTGTGAAAATGGAAAACCACGGAAAACCATCTTCAGGGCTACCGACAGTGGAGTTCAATCTTTCAAACGTAAGTTGCAGTCTTCCTCTATGGCACCGAGACGTGGACTCTTCGTACTACAGACATGAAGAAAATGTATTTTGAACTGTGGTCCTGGCGAATAATGATACGCATACCTTAGACAGCACTTCGCACTAATAATTCCACCTCAGAAACAGTATGTAAACAATTTTGGCTTCAGAAGAAATGAAGGAACACGGGAAGCAATCCTGACCTTACAGGTCCGAATTAAGAAGGACAAGCCCACGTACATGATGTTCGTAGATCTAGAAAAGTCATTGGATAATGATGAGATGCTGAAGTTGATCGGGATCAGATACCGAGAAAGAAGAAGTATCTACAATCAGCAAAAAAAAAAAAAATCAGTCTGCAATGATAAGATTCGAAGGCTTTGTAAAAGAGGCAGCAATCCAAAAAGTAATGAGGTAAGGTTGCAGTTTGTATCTCCTCCCGTACTATGTTTATACAGAACAGGTGGTAAAGGAAAGAAAGAGAAATTTGGTAAAGGAATCACAATCCAAGGAGAGTAAATCAAAAGTCCGTGATTTGCAAATGATTTTGTTATTCTACCTGAGTCTTCAGAAAATATGGAGGAATTTATGAATGGTTTGGACGGAATCTTGGAGAAGAAGTACAAGATGAAAATTAACAAATCCAAACCAAATGTAATGAAGTGCAGTCGAACGAAGTCAGGTGATGCAGGAAATATTAGATTAGGAAATTGAATCCTAAAGGAAGTAGATGAATATTGTTACTTGGGTGTCAGAATAACTAATGATGGCAGAAGTAAGGAGGACATAAAATGCAGACTAGCACAAGCAAGGAAGAGCTTTCTTAAGAAAATAAATGTTCTCACTTCGAACATTGATACAGGAATTAAAGAGATGTTTCTGATGACTTTCGTCTGGAGCGTGGCATTGTATTGAAGTGAAACATGGACGATAACTAGCTCAAAAAAGAAAAACAATAGATGTTTTGGAAACGTGGTGTTAAATTACAATGCTGAAGGTGAGATGGATAGATTGAATTACGAATGAAGACATACTGAATCGAATTTGTAAGAGGAGATCGATTTGGCTAAATTTGACGACAAGAAGACATAGAATGATAGGACACATCGTAAGAAACCGACGATTTGTTCAGTTGGTTTTTGAGGGACGTGAAGGCGGTAAGAACGGTAGGGGTAGATCAAAACTGAATATGAAAAACAGATTAGAGTAGATGTAATAGTTACGTAGAAATGAAAAGGTTAGCGAAGGATAGGGTTAGATGGAGGACCGCATCAAACCAGTAGCCTATATGGACTGATTGATGACCGAAATAACATTATTAGTATTAACGTTGTTCTATGCCCTTTAATCTTCTTCAGTTGTAATGCCGATTGCTTTTCTTCTACACTGCCAGACAACGGTTCACCAAAAAAACATAATCACCGGGCGAGTTGGCCGTGCGGTTAGAGGCGCGCAGCTGTGAGCTTGCATCCGGGAGATAGCGGGTCCGAACCCCACTGTCGGCAGCCTTGAAGATGGTTTTCCGTGGTTTCCCATTTTTACACATGCTGGGGATGTACCTTAGTGAAGGCCACGCCCGCTTCCTTCCCATTCCTAGGCCTTCCCTATCCCATTGTCGCCATAAGATCTATCTGTGCCGGTGCTATGTAAATCAAAGTAGCAAAAAAATCATAACCCCCTAACCCCGTGGCACTACAGCCCTGAAGGACCATGGCCTACCAAGCGACCGCCGCTCAGCCCGAAGGCCTGCAGATTACGAGGTGTCGTGTGGTCAGCACGACGAATACAAGAAAACATAAGGTGGTATAATAAACCACAGAGTCTCTCTCTCTCTCTCTCTCTCTCTCTCTCTCTCTCTCTCTCTTGTCTTTCCGCTTAATTCTGAGGATCGTGGTCACCGAGAAGAATAGTGGTCAGTTGTCTCCATCTCTTCCGAACCTCGCCCAGAAGTGCTGCACCAAAATAATTCAACCCAATTATACTCTGGATCAAATGTTAAAGGAGCAGAGTACAGCCTAGCAGCTCCTTGCACGGCTCGCAGTTACAACTACTTGTCGTATTCACACGTTAATCTACCCTCAAAACTAACCGAACAAGTTCCAGGTGTCTTAAGATGTGTCCAATCTTTCTATCTCTTCTTCTCGTCAAAAATAGTTTCAAAAAGGCTCAAAAATTTGCTTGATTAGAATTAATTTCATACTCGTAAAATCAACCATAACAATTATTAAGAATCTGCTACAGAGTATTAAACACGTGTACTTAATTGTACGTACCAATATTTATGACTCTGTGTCATCTAGATCACAGAAAAGCAGTGTTTTTTTCGTTAAAAATTTATATTTCCTTCATTGCTCACTGGATCAATCAATCCCTACTAAATTCAACAGATGTACAGTATATCCACAACACAAGTCATTGTAACAATGAATACTTCAAAATATCACAAAGATTGTTCAAGTACGGTAGTTTGGATGATATTAAGGGATTTATCGGACCCGTGTTTACACTACCCGGTCCCCTCAAACTGAGGAGCAAGGCAAGGCAACCTGAACTTAGAACCCTAAATGACTGAACCAAAGTAGCATTTATTACTGTCGCATTGCCTCGCCATGTTAAACATCTGTGACTCTATAGCTAATGCGAGCATCTTCAGGCCTCGCCGTATTCGTCCTTCTTGCTTTATTGACGACGATTAATTTTATGGCTGTAATTCGTATTCTTTGCCGTTCTGATTGCATAGATAACATCAAACACTTTATTGTACCAATACCGGACAGTTCTGTGAGTGCACTGAGTGGAGTGCGAACAGCGACAGTTGTGACATCTAGCGGTACTCGGTGACAAGCTCGAAAACAGCATACACATCTTTGCTATACTTGTGAGATATGCGTCTGATTCATTATAATTATTTCCTGAAAGTAGCGGTGGTGATTACCGTTTTAAGAGGATGTACAACTAGGCAAGCATCCTCTATGAAACAGTGATCAGAGGGATAAAATGGAAGGGATCTGAGACTTCGAAAAATGAAGGTATCGGCCAAAGAAACACAAGGGCCATGAAGGGCACGAAAAGGAAAGACTCCAGTGTTCTAATACCGTCGGCGTCGTAAAAGAACAAGAGTTGACCAAGGGAGGTCGGATAGGATAGTTGAAAGTGAGGAGCCTGGCACAAGTGGAAGCAATGCCAAGGCTCAGCTAAGGGCTTAAGGGTTGCCAAGCCACGCTCCAATGTTCAGAGTCCCTGGAGCCCCTATTAGTAGCTTCTTACGATAGGCAGGGGATACCGTGGGTGTTAGTCTACCATCCCCACCCAAAGGGGATATTTCTTAAAATAACTCATCAATCATAATCATTACGAATTACATTTTAAAATATGGCATACCTCCTTCATAAACTTCCAAACGAGCGTTATGCTAGCCGGGCCCTGCAATTAAAAGCACCAGATATATTTTACATGCAACCATCGTCGAATAGAATATTTTCCACCCTTCAAAAATCAGACTAATTTTTCCGGCTTGAACCCACTATCTTGGGGGTGGAGGCCGACACTCCACCACTGATCTACTGCAATACCTGTATGTGCTGCATATGATGTAGTGAAACTTACTGAACTACCTTACTAAACATCGTACATCTTCGCTATCGTATTTCCAGTTTCATTTGTATTGTTTTGCTGTCGTAATTGTTGGCAATGGGTTCGTAATGAGATGTTTGTTTGTTACTGTGAGTTGATAGTTATGCGCTAATTAGTTTGTTTGTTCATTATGTAATGTAGTGATGTGGTTTTCTAAATTATTGTGTTTACAAATCTTGGAATTTGTGATATTGTTGTGCGCCTTTTTGTACTTCGAACAGAAATTTCCTGCAAACAAGAACTATAAAGAGTGGCTCAAAGCGATTTCTCGCCGTAACTTCATCCTAAATAAAACCTCCTTTAAGCACTAATTCGTTTTTGAATTGTGTAATGATTTGTTTTCCTTTAACTGTGTTTGCAAACATTCGAACATGCCGCATTGCTGTGTACCTTTTTGTACTTCAGACAGGAAAAGGAGCAAAGGGACACTATCATTTCACGAATTCCCTGTAGACCAGGACAAAAGTAAGGAGTTGCTCGAAGCAATTTATCGCGACAACTTTGTCCCTAATATTAATATCGCTTAGAGCCTCTGTGGCTAAGGCGCCAGCGCGCTGGCCTCTCACCGCTGGGTTCCGTGGTTCCAATCCCGGTCACTCCATGTGAGATTTGTGCTGGACAAAGCGGAGGCGAGATAGCGTTTTCTCCGGGTACTCCGGTTTTCCCTGTCATATTTCATTCCAACAACACTCTCCAACATCATTTCATTTCATCTCTCATTCATTAATCATTACCCTAGAGAAGTGCGACAGGCTTCGGCAGCCGGCACAATTGCTATCCTCGCCGCTAGATGGGGGCTTCATTCATTCCATTCCTTACCCCGTCGAGTGACTGAAAACAGGCTGTGGATTTTCATTTTCACCAATTCTGCTTCTTCTGTTGTCTGTAACCTTCATTTCAAAGATACGATTATTCATTGGTAGGCAAAAGTAGGAGAGTACTAAAGAAAGGTTCTGTACCATCTGTGTTTCCCAACTATCTTAGTTATAAGTTGACCAGTTCCAAGAGTCCCAGAAGAAAAATTACTAAAACAATACTACCAGAGAGGTAAGTAGGTGTGGTATTCACATGTGTTCTGAATGTCTTCTTTTCTGAGTTCATTAGTTTCTGAAATAATGGTATTAGGTGGTAAAATTTGTAATCTTTCAGGGAGTCACTTCGAAGTTTTTGCACTTTTCAGAAATCATTTATTACTTGCCTCCCACTAGAACTAACAAGCTGACACTAAGTTGAGAACACTAAGTTGAAATTTATGAAAACATTGTCTGATGAGTTCTGCTATTGTCGAGATTTACTTACAAATTCATTTTCAAATGTCAGTTTCACTGTAGAACAATTAGTACAAAGTGAAGATATGCCTGAAGCAGAAATCACAATACAAGCACAAGGACAATTGAACACCTAAGTTTGCATTAAAGCTCCCTACTACCACCCTTAAATTAGTACTTTCATCTTAGTTTTCCGTTTCTGTTTTCGGGTATTTACTACCCCTAAACCTTCTTTTATTCAATAATCCTTTAGACAGAGTCATATTTGTCACATGACAGCAGCACAACGTATTTTTGTCCGAGATAACCTGAACTTCAACATTTGAACACAGACAAGTAGGAACCATTACTGTTATGACACTAAGGCCAACATATGAAGCAAAATGTTACCTGTGCAATGAACAGTTTACCAAGTATTTACTCAAAATAATTTTCTCTCAGTGAATATTTATGTAAAGCTTTTATGCAAAGTATGAATGAAGTGTAATCTGAAACTATATACTGAAATTAAAATTTAAACATGTTTGAGTCGAAATATTTCTGTTATCCATACAGCGAATAATTAAGTAGAAAAGAAGGAAGTAGTATTTTATGCTTCGACCACACCCACTTCCTGATAGCAGCACTTGAACAATTTCATAACTCGAACTGGATAATGACAGTTTATGTCAAGGTTAATATCAGAAGAATTGACGACATTATTTTGGCAAATATCAACGAAAGTATCTTTATGGATTAATAATATTAACAGTGTTAAACATTGTAACATACTCCTCCATACCTCAAAATTAAGATAAATTGGCAATCAGTCAATATCTTTTCCACAGAAGATTATGCATTTCTACCGCGCAACCTTAGGCCGCACCGAGCAGGATGGACGGACGGACGGACGGACGGATGGACGGATGGACGGATGGACGGATGGACGGATGGCGTAAAAACGGAATGTATTGCGAACATTATACCTTCGAGGTCATCCCCCTGTGGGAGAGAGCGGCAGAATACCTCCTCCTCCTCCTCTGTTGTAAGAGGTGGGAGGCATGGGCTCTCAACTTTGGAGCATAGGTTGAAGACCACGGTTCTCCTACGTGAGTCTGGAATTGCGTCCACTTACTTGTGTCAGGCTCTTCGCTTTCATCTTTGCTGTCCGACCTCCTTGGGTGAATTCTCGTTCTCTTCCGACCCCGACGGTATTAGATTTTCTAGGACTAGGGAGTCTTTCATTTTCACACTCGTGGCCCTTCCCTTGTTATTCCGATACCTTCATTCTTCGAAGTGTAAGACCCCTTAAATTGTCCGGCTCCATGACTAAATGGTTAGTGTGCTGGCCTTTGGTCACAGGGGTCCCAGGTTCGATTCCAGGCAGGGTCGGGTATTTTAACCATCATTGGTTAATTTCGCTGACACGGGGCTGGGTTTAGGTGTCGTCTTCATCATAATTTCATCCTCATCACGACGCGCAGGTCGCCTACCGGAGTCAAATCAAAAGATCTGCATCTGGCGAGCCGAACTTGTCCTCGGACACTCCCGGCACTAAAAGCCATACGTCAATTCATTTTACCTCTTACATTTTCCTTTTGATTATTGTTTTCTTTCAATTGGCTTGACGTCGCACCGACACAGATAGATCTTATAGTGACGATGGGATATATAAGGGCTAAGAGTGGGAAGGAAGCCTTAATTGAGGTACAGCTCCACTATTTGCCTGGTGTGAAAATGGGAAACCACGAAAAAGCATCTTGTGGACTGCCGACAGTAGGGTTCGAAACCACTATCTCCCAAATGCAAGCTCACAGCTGTGCGTCCCTAACTCGCTCGGTGTTTAGTGTTATATAGAGGATGGTTGTGCAGTTGTACTTCCTCTTAAAACAGTAATCATCACCATCTGTTCGAGGTCAGAAGAGTACAAGAGTTGACTAAAGACGTGGAGCAGACCAGAAGACAACCGGGAATCTGGCCCTTTTAAGTGGAAGGAATGATAAGCTCGGCCAGGAGACATTTGTCCCTAGGCCCGACAGTTCACGAGTTGGGATTCACTGGCAGAGAACCATTCAACGAATAAACATGCAAATAGCTACCTTTTAACCATTATAATCATTGATCTCCTTTCAAATGAACTGTACATTACAGTTAACAAGTGCCACTGACATATCCAATAGCCTCCTAATGCGAAAGCCTTTGACCGCAGCTGCAATATCTGCAGATAATTATCAAATTACGATATCTGGTAAATGGTGGATACTAAAAAGCTTTGATTTATAAATAACATTCCGGGATCCGGGCAGTCGTGCTACTCATAAATATTAATATTTGCGTGGTTCTTCTCTACCTCACTAACTTTAATCTGTTTTACAGCGTACACAGAGGGCATTCGACTGTATGTGACAGAATATGAAACTTATTGTTCACAATTACTGCGGGTAATACGATTTTGCTTATAATTCCCATCACAATTAGTAGTACATGGTAAACTCGATCGGACCTAACATTATGATGTATGGATTGCGAGGTAATTTCAAAACAGCGTCATATTTTAACTCCATCTGCATTTGAATAATATTACTCGTACTGTGTCGCTTATATTACCAGCTATTACGTAAAAGGATCAAATATGTATTTCCTCTCTTCAACAGCGTTCTTGCGTAAGGTTGCTGGTAACGGTGGCAATTATTGTTTAAAGAAAAATTACGATTGCGTCGATTACTTTTAAAACCCCATAAGTTAGCTAAGAAACACCCAGCTTCGGTTGAAAAATCGAAATACAGATTATTGGCGTTTTTACATATTTACCGGGTAGAGGTCCGGCTCAATGGCTAAATGGTTAACGTGCTGGCCTTTGGTCACAAGGGTCCCGGGTTCGATTCCCGGCAGGGTCGGGAATTTTAACCATCATTGGTTAATTTCGCTGGCAAGGGGCTGGGTGTATGTGTCGTCTTCATCATCATTTCATCCTCATCACGACGCGCAGGTCGCCTACAGGAGTCAAATCAAAAGATCTGCACCTGGCGAGCCGAACATGTCATCGGACACTCCCGGCACTAAAATACATACGCCATTTCATTTCACCGGGTAGAGAACACAAGTGCGTTGGAAAAAATTGCATTATTATGAAAAGTGAGTATTTAAGGAAACTTTAGTCACGGAAGTGATCCTTAGAAAGGCACTCCCACTTTTACAGAATTTTACAGTTGAACCTATTTCTAAACTAATATATTTCTGAACTCAATTCCGTTTAACTCAGTAAAGCGCAATATTTTTGTTGGTAATCACGAAAACTTCTGACATCGTTTGTTCGTATTTACCAAATCTGGTTACGTGAATGATGTTGATCCACGAAAAATCACTGTAATATTTGTCACAAATGGAAGATAGTAATTACTTTTACTCAAATAAAGTCTCAAATCGAAGGTTGATTACGAAATAATACGAAACATTTTACTTTATAGAATACATACTTTACTGCCTTACAACTATTTCGGCTACGTCGCAGCACTTTCGTAAGTGTTTTGTTTGTCCAACACTGTCGTCTGTGATGTCTTTGCTCACTGAAGTTCTTTGGTGTCGTTTTATTGATTTTTCTCCAACGAGCTAGTTTTTCTCATTCGATGTAATTTGATGGGCTGTCACTTCATGTGCACTAACTGTTTCATTAAACGATTTATTGGTCAAGGGATCATGCTTCTTTTTTTTTTCAACAAAATACCCGCACTCCCATTCATCGGTGCCAGCGGTGCCAGACCTGGACCTCAAGAAAAAACAAACGACGGCGCGAGCAGCGGAATGCAAGACATATGGACAAAGATAACAAAAATCACAGACATGTGTGTGTTTGAGTCATCAGTCCATAGACTGGTTTGATGCAGCCCTCCATGCCACCCTATCCTGTGCTAACCTTTTCATTTCTACGTAACTATTGCATCCTACATCTGCTCTAATCTGCTTGTCATATTCATACCTTGGTCTACTCCTACCGTTCTTACCACCTACACTTCCTTCAAAAACCAACTGAACAAGTCCTGGGTGTCTTAAGATGTGTCCTATCATTCTATCTCTTCCTCTCGTCAAATTTAGCCAAATCGATCTCCTCTCACCAATTCGATTCAGTATCTCTTCATTTGTGATTCGATCTATCCATCTCACCTTCAGCATTCTTCGGTAACACCACATTTCAAAAGCTTCTATTCTCTTTCTTCCTGAGCTAGTTATCGTCCATGTTTCACTTCCATACAATGCCACGCTCCACACGAAAGTCTTCAAAAACATCTTTCTAATTCCTATATCAATGTTTGAAGTGAGCAAATTTCTTTTCTTAAGAAAGCTCTTCCTTGCTTGTGCTAGTCTGCATTTTATATCCTCCTTACTTCTGCCATCGTTAGTTATTTTACTCCCCAAGTAACAATATTCATCTACTTCCTTTAAGACTTCATTTCCTAATCTAATATTTCCTGCATCACCTGCCTTCGTTCGACTGCACTCCATTACTTTTGTTTTGGACTTATTTATTTTCATCTTGTACTCCTTACCCAAGACTTCATCCATAACATTCAGCAACTTCTCGAGATCTTCCGCAGTCTCCGATAAAATAACAATATCATCGGCAAATCTCAAGGTTTTGATTTCCTCTCCTTGGACTGTGATTCCCTTTCCAAATTTCTCTTTGATTTCCTTTACTGCCTGTTCTATGTAAACATTGAAAAGGAGAGGGGACAAACTGCAGCCTTGCCTCACTCCTTTCTGGATTGCTGCTTCTTTTTCAAAGTCCTCGATTCTTATCACTGCAGACTGATTTTTATACAGATTGTAGATAATTCTTCGTTCTCGGTATCTGATCCCTATCATCTTCAGAATCATAAATAGCTTGGTCCAATCAACATTTTCAAATGCCTTTTCTAGATCTACGAATGCCATGTACGTGGGCTTGTCCTTCTTGATTCGATCTTCTAAGATCAGACGTAAAGTCAGGATTGCTTCACGTGTTCCTACATTTCTTCTGAAGCCAAATTGATCTTCTCCCAACTCATCTTCAACTTGTTTTTCCATTCTTCTGTAAATATACGTGTTAAAATTTTGCAGGCATGAGATACTAAACTAATGGTGTGGTAGTTTTCACACCTATCAGCACCGGCTTTCTTGGGAATAGGTATAACAACATTCTGATGAAAATCGGATGGGACTTCTCCTGTCTCATACATCTTGCACACTAAATAAAATAGCCTTGCCATGCTGGTTTCTCCTAAGACAGTCAGTAATTCAGAGGGAATATCATCAATTCCAGGTGCCTTGTTCCTATTTAGGTCGCTCACAGCTCTGTCAAACTCTGACCTCAAAATTGGGTCTCCCATTTCATCAGAATCAACAGCTTCTTCATGTTCCAGAACCAAATTATCTACATCTTTACCTTGATACAGCTGTTGGATATGCTCCTGCCATCTTTCTGCTTTGTCTTCTTTCCCTAGAAGTGGCTTTCCATCTGAGCTCTTAATATTCATGCACCTAGATTTCCTTTCTCCAAAGGTTTCCTTGATTTTCCTGTATGCAGCATCTACCTTTCCCAGGACCATACAGCCTTCGACATCCTTGCACTTCTCCTTCAGCCATTCTTCCTTAGCTACCTTGCACATTCTATCCACTTGATTCTTTAATCGCCTGTATTCTTTTCTGCCCTCTTCATTTCTAGCGTTCTTGTATTTTCGTCGTTCATCAATCAGGTCTAGTATCTCCTGAGTTATCCACTGATTCTTAGTTGATCTTTTCTTCCTTCCTAACATTTCTTCAGCAGTCCTACTGACTTCATTTTTCATGACTCTCCACTCTTCCTCTATAGTGTTTCCTTCAGCCTTTTCATTTAGCCCTTGTGCAACATGTTCCTTGAAACAATCCCTCACACTCTTTTCTTTCAACTTGTCTAGATCCCATCTTTTTGCATTCTTTCCTTTCTTCAATTTCTTCACAGACATAGCACTCTCATTCATCGGTGCCAGCCCTGGACCTCCAGAAAGAAACAAAAGACGGCGCAAGCAGCGGAATGCAACATAATGGTTTCCTATTTACAGCCAGTAGTGTTTAAGAACCTTGACGTATACATATTTCTTGCTAGTTACGACGGTATGTCTTAATCAACCTCCGATTGGAGACTTTATTTGAGTAAAATCTATGATTATCTTCCATTTGTGACAAATGTTACGTGACAAATATTACAGTGATATTCGTGGATCAACATCATTCACATAACCACCAAATCTTATTGTATGCCGTGGTGTTGCGATATTGTGTTTTCCTAGCACATAATGGCTCGATCGAAAGCATCTGGTAACAGAAAGTAGTCTATAAGGGAAATCCTTATACGTGGACATGTCGCCGTGTAAATGAGCTTAGTTTAGGTGGAAATTCGAATGATTCAAATGTGGAAGACAAAACATCGCCATATCACCATATGTTGAACATGACGCAAGTTCTTCAAAGATAATGTTTAATTCTCAGCAAAGATCGAAGAGATGACAAATAGAGGAAGAAGAAATAAGAGCTAAAATTAGCCCAGGAGGAAAAAGACTAGAGTATAAATCAGGAATATTCTAAGAATTCTCTGAAGTGAAAAACTGCGTTGTAAAACTTTAGTGATGGTTTTCCGTGGTTTTCCATTTTCACACCAGGCAAATGCCGGGGCTGTACCTTAATTAAGGCCACGGCCGCTTCCTTCCAATTCCTAGGCCTTTCCTATCCCATCGTCGCCGTAAGACATATCTGTGTCGGTGCGACGTAAAGCAAATAGCAAAAAAAAAAAAACTTTAGCCTCGTTTTTCTTGTTTGTGTACATGTTTCGTAGTTTGGTTCCATAATTAAGAAAACTTCTAATGCTATGTTCCTGAATATATTTCTGCACATGTATATGACCCTCATGAAAAGCGATTTTTCTGTAATGCCAAAAAGAAATTAGAAATATGCTTGGCACATTTTAGGTAAAAAATTGCACCTCCTAAAAAGTGCATTCTAAACAGATATTTTCTTTCGACAAGTAATTATTATTATTATTATTATTATTATTATTATTATTATTATTATTATTATTATTATTATTATTATTATTATTATTATTATTATTATTATTATTATTATTATTATTATTATTATTATAGCTAAAGTTGCAAATAATAAGCGTCAAAAGTTTCAAATGGCTAACCCAAATAGATTTTGAGAAAAATGTACCAGAATTTTGAACATTTAGAATGGTTGGGATAGGCACGTGTTTCTCATCTTATGAACTGTAAACTTGGGGGGAAAACGAAAGAACCGAGCATTAATAATGTAGGGTATACGATTTCTTTGCTTCTGAAACTTTAATTTGCATTGGATAAGTCATGGAAGCATGTAATGGAGCTGTGTAACATGTTACTTACTTCTATTTCCTTTACGTCGCACTGACACAGATAGGTCTTATGGCGACGATGGGGCAGGAAAGGTCTAGGAATGGGAAGGAAGCGGCCGTGGCCTTAATTAAGGTACAGCCCCAGCATTTTCCTGGTGTGAAAATAGGAAACCAGGGAAAACAATGTTCAGGGGTGCCGACAGTGGGATTCGAACCCACTATCTGCCGGATGCGAGCTCATAGCTGCGCGCCCCTAACCGCACGGCCAATTTACTATTTTATTTTTTTTTAGACTGGTTTAGAAGTTCGATAGGAAAAGGCAAGGTCTTGTCTTGCTAGGCTTTCGTGACAACGCCGCCTGGCATAAGTCTTTAAAACCAAAAGCACGTTAAATGACGAATTCAGAATAATTTGTGGCCGGTCATAACTACAGTACGGTGTGTTGCGTCAATAAATAAAATAAGTAAAACGAGATAAGAACCGAACTGATTTTATTTTAGCGACTATTATGTTATTGATGCTATTTATTGCGAAATGACTTACCTGGCTGGTTACCCTCTGACACGGATGACTAATTAATTGTATAGCGCGAGCTTATGTTTCAAAGCATCTGGTAATCATTATTTCGTACACGACGTAAAGTCTGCCCTAATAGTCCTAGTTCCATCGCTATAGTACCGTTATGTCGGGCAAAATATTTTCTTATTCATTGAAACACATCAAGGGTTGGAGTTTAAAGTCAGAATTATTCTCACATATTCGACACCCGTAAGTATGCTACCAATTGCCATGTTTTGTCACGTTAGTCGTCTCCGCAATTTTGTTCTAGCACCTAACTCTATGCTAGCGCCTGACATTCAGGAGCCGTCTTCGGCCAAGTTCGTGCATGATCGTTGTGGCAGGGCAGGATATTTAGCCACAACCTCTCTCCGCTTTAGCTTTTCAAAACAAAAGGATTTTCACTTTCCTCGAGCTCAGTGTATTGTGAACAGAATTGCAGTCTCGGTGATATAACTGAACGCTCACTATGCTATTGCGTGCCTAGTTTATAATTGGTTCTAATGCTACTTGGTATGCATTCATTATTTCTAACATCTTAAAGAGAAAATAAGTGGCTAATATTATTATGAAAGACATACATCTACTTACAGTTGGGCCCACGAGAGTTGAAGTCTGACGTTTAGCGCCACCGGCGAGAAAAAGTTGACTGACGCTGCTCGAAAATGGTCTGTTGCTAAGGTAACGATAACAGAGATGCCACATTTAAGAACGCTATCGGCACGTGGGTTGGCTTGCTCTCAGTCTCTTTTGTGATATTATTCGGAGTAGTACTGTGTTAGCTGCGTTAGTTGTTGCTGGTTTATGTAATAATTTAAGTGTTTGTTTCCTGATATTATTTTCGTTGTTATTTTATTTTTTGTAAGTTATACAGTGGCTAGTTGTACAGTTTTATTCTCTATTTGACATGTGCATTTGTATATTTATCGGCAATGACGTGTTCTGTCATAAATGCCGGAATTATTAGCACGAGCTTAGGAACGGGTCAAAGTTTATTGAATTGCATTTGGCCAACATAGTTGATTAAATACTCAGCCTGTATGAAAGGGTGATATGCCTCAGAGTGAGGTAACTATGATAACGCAGCGTACTTCGTAGTTATTGCTTTCGCCGCTCAAATATCAGACTTCAACTCTCGTGGGCCCAACTATGTATATATTCATATTATCATAGCATTATGATGGAGGCCTATATAATATTGTAGATGCAGAAGACACATGTAAATATCACTGCTTTACGTGAATGTTCCGTCTTAAAATGACGATTCAAGTTTCTTCTATAATTAAACGATTTAGAACATACTGAGCGCACCAAGTTATTCATGACTACCTTAGAATTGAAATTATATAATAGCTTAATTAATAATTTTACTACAAGCTACATAAAGACATACATTTACTTACATATATCCATATTACCATAGCATTATGATGGAGAATTAGATCTTCGGGAATGCATATACCACAAGAAAGGAAAGAAAGTCATGTCTATAATTAAAGGATGCAGCGGCAGAACATACTGGGCACACGAAATTATTCATGACTATTTTATAATTATATAATAATAATAATAATCGTATGGCCTCAGCTACCGTGTGCAGACATTTCAATTTGACGCCATCTGGCTGTCTGCTCGTCAATTTCGACGTTCCGTTTTACTCTAGGCCCCCACTAGATGGCAGACCGAGTAAACCGAAACTCTCTTGGGCGTCTATGGCTGAGATTTAATTAATTTTATCGGGTAAACACCAAATGTGTCACCAGAGATCTTCTACATGCCGACATTGTACGACATGGAGTGTCGAATGGACTTTTTTCCGCCCTTCAAAAATCCGACTACCTCTGCCGGGTTTGAACCCGCTATCTTGGGATCCGTAGGCCGACACTCTACCGCTGATCTTAATTAATCATTTCACTCCAAGATTCTCAAATAATCAAAGGTGAGCGGGACTTGTGACATGATGCCTTCAGCTCTATGAGCCGAGTGACGGCGAATATAGCCGATGACGGCTCCGTGTTTCAGCAACACCTCCTAGATATATAAGGCCTCACAACTGTTCTGGGAATATACTGTGACGTCAAAATCGGGAGGCAAGCTTGAACCTTTTCAGTAATAACACAGCAATGAGTTTGGCCATGTAACGCTGAAATTAGAAGAGTTTTAATTCGTTTAATGGTGCCAATTGTTAATACCGTTGTACGTAATGGTACTGATGTGTTGCGTACTCAACTTTAAGGAGAATTCCGGCAGTGATAACGAAGTGCATGCATTAAGTTTACGAAAGACGAGGTTATGCGGCAGTTATGTTTACGTGCAATTCCAAGACAAGACTACATATTTACTAATAACTCAATGGTGAGTAACTATTATTATTACATTCTCACACAATCATAATGAGTATAGGCCTTTGACGTATTTAACTACACGCAACAGCTGGTGATATGTAGGCATATTTACTCTTTAATGATATAAGGTTATGTTAGCTCACAATCATGGGATACATTATTTCAACGGTATTATTATTATTATTATTATTATTATTATTATTATTATTATTATTATTATTATTATTATTATTATTATTATTATTATTATTATTATTATTATTATTATTATACGCATTAAAACATACCACCTACAGGAGCTGCTGGTGTAGGCCGATTCACTCTGTAAATGCACGAATTTCGCTCACGGTGATACATTATTTTACAGGTATGCCACAGACATTTCAAAGTCGGTGATATTTTATGGGAAGTAACTGGTACTGATCCTGCCAGAATGTGACTATAAATATGATAGGCAGTTGGAAAAGATATAAGCCACTGCTGTCTCTGACAATCATGGTCTTGGAAGAGGAGTAGTTAAAAGAACCAGGCAAAAATGTAGAATAGAAAGGAGCAATAAACAGAGCCATTGAAGATAGTACATATCTCATACACAGAATTTCAACACAGCTGAAAAGTACAATAAACACGTTGTTACCTGATGGTTGTTGTACTGTGATGAAGGGAACGTAAGTAATTTTTCTGTACGTCGATACATCAAGGCAACCATACTGCATGGCATATGTAATCATCTTATAAGACATGGCCTTTATTCTAAACGGGTTTTATTAAAGTAAAAATATTTCTAATGTATATGTGGACAATATTACTAATATAAATGCGGTATATTCTTTAGTTACAAAACATCATAGCTGCATCACAAGGAATGAGTGTAACAATGTGTAGAAAGATTCAATAAATAAGTTAATTCTAGTCCTAGTTGGTGAATTGGACACCGAGGATGATGTCCCCACAGTTAATTTAATAGCCATAGTTAAAACATTTCTTAGTTCATAAAGGAGTATGTGCATGATTTTCTTGTTATTTGTTCAACCTTCTGTCTGATATCTCCTCATGTTTACAAATTTATGGCCGACCCCGTGGTGAGGGTATATAATACCTGCCTCTTGCCCGGAGGCCCCGGTTCGATTCCAGGCCAAGTCAGGGATTTTTACCTAGATCTGAGGTCTGGTTTGAGGTCCACTCAGCCTGCGTGTTTACATTTGCGAGCTATCTGACGGTGAGATAGCGGCCCAGGTCTAGAAAGCCAAGAATAACGGCTGAAAGGATTCGTCATGCGGAACCCAAGACACCTCGTAATCTGCAGGCCTTCGGGCTGAGCAGGGCTGTTGCGCCGTGCGATTTTTACAAATTTATGAGACAGTAGCAATTTAATGTTGCCACAATATGTCAATACCGGTACTTTTAAAAGAGTAGGCTCCAGTCCGAATGGTAGTCCAATATTAGGTTAGAAACTTACATACTTTCTGGAATACATAAAGGTTTCGAACAGAATTACAAATTAGTAACATCGATGGCAGGTGAAATTCTCATTAAACCATACATGAACTTCAAGAGAGGAAACATTGTAGGCTCATGTGCAAATATTGCCAGTGATGCTATATCAGCTTAGATGTTAGGCCTATGCTAATATTATACGTGCTAGTTTTCTTTTAAGATCACGTAATACCTATTTAAATTGAAATATGTTTGTAACATTCTGTTGTGATGTTAGCAATTCGGCCTAAGTGAGTTAACATTGCAAAATGCTGTCGTGTTTTACAACTGTCTGCTGTTTATCTCTAATGGCAGAGTCACTAAAATACGGTAATAACGACAGTATAATTCAATGTCCTTCAAATTTGAAACGCTATTTGTTAGTAAATAAATTATTCCATTGGCAAAAAATATTAAATTCATGTCTGTGTTTAACTATGTTCCGCGTTTCTCTGCATTGCCATCGCCTCCGTAGCGTGACGTCACTACGCTGTTGTTAGGCCTTATTATCTAGGAGGTGTTGGTTTCAGTCGCTAGACGGAAGTGTCTCCGCAGGCCTTGGACACCATAGAATTAGTAAATGATACACTACAGGTAGCACTGGCGCCACCGTCTACGAGAGAATCACTGTAGCGAAAGAAGCATGTTGAAATTGCAGCTGTTTGGCAAAAAGCTCACTCCGCAGTACTCATCAGTTTAAATAGGGGGCTTTTAAAACTGTGTGGATATAGATAAGGTTTAAAATTCTTACATGTAAATATTCTCAGATACTACAGTATACTTGCGATGCTTCTTTCCAGTAGAAAAAAGAAAGCCCAAAAGGAATTAATACAGGACTAAATCCGTGACGTAAAAGATGCCGGTGTTCAGGTGCAGTTAAGTAACACAAAATCAATTTACTGTTCATATTAAGTCTTCTAACAACATACGTTTGTTTAGAAGGAGAGCACATATATTTCGCTTATTTTTTGTGTAAAATTGGTATAATTCTGCCCAACGACCGAAAATCTCCTCTCTCGTTCGAAGCGGATGAGCGAGTTTTTAGGCCTTAAAACGTTGGCGAGATTTAGGGGTAAAGTAGACAAAATATTATCATCGCCTGTTTAGGTCCTAGCTTTCTGAGCCCCAGTTGGCAGGTTCGAGTCTGGCTCAGTTCGGTGATGCTTGAAGGTGCTCAAATATGTCAGCCTCTTGTAGATAAATTTAGCGGCACATGAAAGAACTCCTGTGGGAAAAAATTCCGACACCTCAGTGTCTCCGAAAACCGTGCAAGTATTTAGTAGGACGTAAAGCCAATATTATTATTATTATTATTATTATTATTATTATTATTATTATTATTATTATTATTATTATTACTGTCGATGTTTCCTAAACCTGATTACAAGTGGAAATATGACACTCAGTTATGATTTCAGCCTATTATGGAGTTTTTTATTTAGCTTTTCCTGAAATGTACGATTTGCTTTAAGATTTTAACTTGTAAAATGATGTCTGTTAATGGAAAGGGGTAGTGGTAAAGTATATGATTGAAGAGAACTGAAAAATACGTACAATAATTTTTACAATTTGCTTTATATCGCACCGACACAGACAGGCCTTATGGCGATGATGGGATAGGAAAGGACTAGAAGTGGGAAGGAAGCGCCCGTGGGCTTAATTAAGGTACAGTCTCAGCATTTGCCTGGTGTGAAAATGGGAACCTTGTAAAACCATCTTCGGGACTGCCGACAGTGGGGTTTGAACCCACTATTTCCCGAAAGCAGGATTACAGCTGCGTGGCCCTAACCGCACTTCCAAGTCGCTCGGTCAATAATTTATTGTGCTTTTATATAACTTAGTCCTAGCCTATATGGCATTTAATTGAATAGTAATATTGACGAAAGTAAAGGACTCAAATGTTCACATGGTGTTGCACACCTAGTCTCTAAATTGTAAAATCTGGTAAGGGGACTGCTACACGTACTGAACGAAGGAAAAGCAAAAAATGTATAAGTTATACAGAAAATATATTCAACAGCTTTTAATAGGCCTACTATAAATACACGCAAAAAGTGAAAAACGGACCACAATTCCAGGCTATCATGCACATTTTTCTTATTTTCTTTTGTACCAATTCGCTTTACGTCGCGCCGACGCACATAGGTCTTACGGCGACTATTGGTCAGGAAAGGGCTAGGAGTGGGAATGAAATGACTGTGGCCTTAATTAAGGTAGGGGCTGCCTGGCCGAGGCGGTAAAGGCGTGCTCGGTTCGCCCGGAAGGACGTAGGTTCGAATCCCCGTCAGGAAGTCGTAAAATTTAAGAAACGAGATTTCCACTTCCGGAGGTGCATACGGCCCTGAGGTTCACTCAACCTACACCAAAAATGAGTACCAGGTTAATTCCTGGGGGCAAAGGTGGCCGGGCGTAGAGCTAACCACTCTACCCCATCACGTGCCGAGGTTAACAATGGTGGAAGCCTTTACCTTCCACTCCTCCAAGGGCCTTCATGGCCTGTACGGAGGTGACTTTGCTTTGCTTTTGCTTAATTAAGGTACAGCCGCAGCATTTGCCTGGTGTAAAAATTGTAAACCATCTCTAGGCCTGGCGACAGTGGGGTTCAAGCTGACAACTACGTGACCTAAAGTCTGCACCCACTCGCTCGGTGTCATGCACATGATTTTTCTGGATATTCGCTTTCAAAGGTATGGCCATTCAGTGAAAGGAAAATGTAATCCTTTATATTTTGTAAAACATGAAATTCAGTCTGCAAGGTAAGATCCAAAGAATCTCATTCACGCCGACACGAGAATCAGTCACGAAATCATCCCAAGTAGGTCAATTCACATGACAATAAGTGTCACGCAAAGTATTATTTTATACGCAGGGAAATGAATTTCAAGAAAATACATGTGAAATGATACGCCATTGCCCTTTATGAACCTCTCTATGCAGCCATAAGCTGCACAGGAGACTGGCGTTTTCCTTCAGAGAAGTATATACTTCAGTTTATCGGGAAGCTTCAGTGGTGACAGTGCCAAACAATCCACCTTTTGCCAAACAGCGCGCTCACTCAACTTTGCACGTTACTGCAGCGACAATACTACCTCTAGTGTATTATTTACTAACTCTATGGTTAAGAGGATCTATATTCTGCAATTAAATGCAATAAACGTATGCAGAATGATAGTTTAAACGTATTGCGTTCTTATAATGTGTATTCATTTTTCCTAGCTGTATTATTCATTCCCTTACCCACTTATTTCTTTTTTTGGATTCGCAATGCCCAACTAAGGAGCACGTGTGAATTTATTTAGCAAAACGTTTCTTCTTGTCTTCCCAAAATTTCTTCATCCTTTCGCTGTGCTTCTTTTTGCGTTCTTCCGTTCATCCTGTAGCTTGTCCTTTAGGTTGATCAGCAAATTTGTATTTGTTTATGATATTTCTGAATTTTTTCTGTCTTGCAAGACTTCTTCGTTTATACCAATTTCCTGAAGTTCTTTGTTTATTTCTGTAAGCCAGTTGTGATTTTTTAGAGATAATGCGAGATTTAGTATTTTCTTTGTTAGCCTATTGTTGTCTATCCTGATCAGGTGACTATAGAATGTTAATCTTTTTGTTCTAATGGTGTCTGTGATTTTTTCTGTTACTTGATAGATTTCCTGTGATTTCCTTTTCATCCAAATACCATTTTCGTATTTAGGTCCTAGAATTTTCCTGAGAATTTTACTCTCTTGTTTTTCGATCTTTTTTGTTTGTGATCTGCCTCCAGTTATCACAGTTTCTGATGCGTAAAGGGCCTCTGCTTTGACAACTGTGTTGTAGTGTCGTAATTTTGCGTTTTGGGATATAGATGTTTTGTTGTATCTGCTCCAGACAATTGTGTATGCTTTTTGTAACTTTGTAAGTCTTTCTTTGTTTGCTTGCTGATTTATCCTGTTTGATTGTATAATTTCGCTTAGGTATTTCAGTTTATCTACTTGGGAGATTTTCCAATATCTAGTGATTAGAGGATGGTTGTTAAATCCTGATTTTGTACCTTCCATATACTTTGTCTTTTCATATGAAATTTGCAGGCCTGTTCTTGCCGCTATTTCATGAAGTTTTTCTACGGACTAGAGTGCTTCTTGTTTGTTGTTGGAGAGGATTGCCAAGTCATCTGCAATGGCGAGGCAATCAAGGTGAATTTTGTTTTTGAGAAGTCTACCAATATTGATCCCTTTAGTTTCATTTCTCCTTTCTCGAACCACTTCCTTCAGAACTAGATTGAATAGTAGTGGTGATAATTCATCGCCTTGTCTGACCCCTGTTGTAATTTCGAATGGCTCTGAAATTTCTCCTAAAAATTTAACTTTCGCTGTTGTGCATGTGAGAGTTTGCTTGATCAATTCCCTTGTTTTTCTGTCGACTTGAAGCTCCTCAAGTGTGTTGAATAGAGTCTGTCGGTCTATCGAGTCATAAGCTTTTTTGAAGTCAACAAAGATAATTATTGTTTGTTTTGTTCTACGAATTTGTAAAATAGTTTTTAGGTTTAAGATTTTTCTGGGTATGCTCTTCCTTTTCGAAACTTTGCCGTATTCTCCAGTGAGGTGGCCGGTTTATTTTTCTATTCCAGTCTTCTGGAATTTTCTCAGTATTCCAAATGTTGTTATTATTATTATTATTATTATTATTATTATTATTATTATTATTATTATTATTATTATTATTATTATTATTATTATTATTATTATTATTATTATTATTATTATTCAAGTGCCATATCCGGTTGCCCAGACGTCGGCGATTACTCTGGAGAAAGTTTTTCTGTCTTCTGCTAGTCGGAAGAGTCTCTCAGTTGTCTCAATTATTATTATTATTATTATTATTATTATTATTATTATTATTATTATTATTACGAAACTATCTTTACATCGGTCTGTTTTCAGACCAACTTTGCTTTATGGGAGCGAAAGCTGGGTGGACTCAGGATATCTTATTCATAAGTTAGAAGTAACAGACATGAAAGTAGCAAGAATGATTGCTGGTACAAACAGGTGGGAACAATGGCAGGAGGGAACTCGGAATGAGGAGATAAAGGCTAATTTAGGGATGAACTCGATGGATGAAGCTGTACGCATAAACCGGCTTCGGTGGTGGGGTCATGTGAGGCGAATGGAGGAGGATAGGTTACCTAGGAGAATAATGGACTCTGCTATGGAGGGTAAGAGAAGTAGAGGGAGACAAAGACGACGATGGTTAGACTCTGTTTCTAACGATTTAAAGATAAGAGGTATAGAACTAAATGAGGCCACAACACTAGTTGCAAATCGAGGATTGTGGCGACGTTTAATAAATTCTCAGAGGCTTGCAGACTGAACGCTGAAAGGCATAACAGTCTATAATGATAATGTATGTAATGTATTACTATTATTCACAATTTGTTTCAGGTGCAGGACAGCTTCCTGCGCTTCTTCCCCAGCGAGCAAGTAGTCCAAGGAGAACACCTCAGTTCCTCCACGGTACAACTTACAATGCCGGTAGAGGATAACGACATCGGAGCTGACGGCCGTCTACAGCTCGTCTGCGTCTCCACCATCCCAGCCTTCCTCAATGCCAGAGCAGGCCCACACGAATATGCCGACTACAAGAGTCAGGAAGCTTCAGGTACAGGAACAGGAATTAATTCTAAAGCCTAGAAGGCACTCTTTTTCTTATCTTTGAAGTCTGCTACACACATTAATTTTCATGAGCGTATTAAATTGCTTTTTAGTAGTTTTATGGAAGGACTAGCAAATCATATTCATCACCATTGTGTGGGTACAAGGTAAAATCCTGCGTTATAACCCATGTTCTAATCCTTTATTATCTGCCTCTGCGGATCAGTGGTAGTGTCGGTCTCCGGATCTCAAGATGGCGGGTTCAAACCCGGCAGAGGTAGACGTACGATATCGGCATGTGAAAGATCTCTGGTGACATTTGGTGTTTACCCGACAAAATTCATTAAAATTTCAGCCATAGACGCCTAAAAGAGTTTCGGTTTACGGTACTCGGCCTGCCATGTAGTAAGACTCTCAACGGATATACCATTAGACACAGTATTTTAATGTTGTTATCTATCTATTTAAGGAGTGTAAATGGTTCCTTAAAATTAGCACGGGCCCACGCACAGACGTCTCGGCAATTGTGGGCAAATCTCTCCTACAACTCAAGCATCATCCCACTAACAATCCATAAACGGTGACAGAGTTTACGTAGTATTTCTCCATGATATAACTGGATACGGTAACGTAAGTTGCCTGCTCTTCGGAGTGCACATCGTGTGGCCACTGTTCGCTTGATTCTAGCTGTTCGGTTAGGTCCAGCATTACAGAACGATCTTCCTGTTTATCGATGGCTTAAAATATCTACTCTCCTTGTGCTACCACTACCATTTTCAACTAAGCACTTCGTGGTATACCTCCCACCTGTTATCGCGAAAGGTTTTTGCAATAAGGCTGCGAATTGTGTAGTGGCGAGTATTCCTCAGCTATGAGCCGAATGGACAGTAGCCGAGAACATGTCCCGAAGTTTCAATCTCACCGCAGGCACGCCTGCAGTGGTTGTTCTCCTGGCTTCTACCATACAAGCTTCTTACTTAAGCCACGCCAGCTATCAATTTGATTGTTTTTCAGTCCACTCTGACGTTAAAAGGCCTATATTGTCTGCGAACCGTTTATTACCTTGAGGGTGCTTTTGAGGAAAGGAGCGTCATTGTTTTAACTCCTCGTTTCTGAACCTTTCCCTGATAGCTTTGTTATTTGTTGTTGTTGTTGTTTTCCCTCTGGTATTTCTCTATGATGTGATCTCCTTATCATCCCCCAATCACTTCCCTGTATTTTGCCATAGAGGAGAGACTCACCCTGTTGATTTAAATCTGTGTATGTTGATTTATTAATTTATCGGCCACTAATAATATCACATACAATGTTTACAGTGGAAGTATTACTACCAGAAATTAGCATCGATGCAGGCCAGTCGGTACCCAGACCCCACGTCAGTCTCGTAGTGCTACTGGTGGCGATTCTTGGATTTAGCCACTGTTCAGTATGGTGAGGTACTAGTCAAGAAGAAAGAAAATTTTCTCAACCATCGCCAAAACTGCTCACGCAAGAGAAAAAGATATATCCTTGAACAACTAGGCTAATAATTGTACAATAACAGATATTTTAAAAATACAAATGTCAATCCTATTATTAAGATAGTACCAGTGTTGGTGCATGAATTATAATGTGTACATTTTAAATTGATGGAGATGTTAGAGTTAACAATGTAAGCAATATTTTCTTCTCTGATATAATATTAAGAAATGAAAAGTGAATTTTGACCAAACACACTCTTTCTATTTACTTGAGGGACCTGGATGTCATTAAGAAAAGTGTAGGACACTCAGGAAGCTACATTTCATCATAATTCAATCATCCATATTTACATTCAAAAGTTATTTTGTGTGTGTGTTCTAATGCCCAGGCAGTTGTATATGAAGCCATTGGCCATGATGATAGATGGTTTGTGATGTCCTTTGGTGAAAATCATTATGAGAATGTGTGTGTGAATTTTAGGTTCATTGTGATGACTGCATTTTATGTGTTATGTATTGTGTGATAATGATTGGGGAGAGGGTGAAACCTGGTATCAGCACATAGCCTACTCCTGTTGAATGACAACAAGTAATGTGCTCAAGGCTTAACGTCTCCATCTGACAGACGAATTTTACCATCAACGTCATATACACTCACTCCATAGGAGAAGTTCCCTCTGTAGATCAGTGGTAGATTCCCGAGATCATGGGATGATATACAGCAGTAGTCAGATTTTCAAAGGGCAGAAAGACATTAGTTCAACACTCCATGGTATGTAGAAGATCTCTGGTGACACATTCAGTGTTTACCAAAAAAATTAATAGAAACCCTGCCATAGCTCACCAAAGAGAGACCCCTTCCTCTGTCTTCTCATTAAACAAACATCAAAATTGACATACAGGCAGCCTAATTGATGTCAAATAAAAATGCCTGCACATGGTAGTTGAGGCCATAATATTAGAGCCTCTGTGGCTCATGTGGCAGCACGCTGGGCTCTCACCATTGGGTTATATGGTTTAAAACCCATTCACTCTATGTGAGATTTGTGCTGGACAAAGCAGAGGTGGGACAGGTTTTTCTCCAGGTAATCTGGTTTTCTCTATCATTACTCATTCCAGCAACACTCCCCAGTATCATTTCATTCCTTCTGTCACTCATTAATCATTGACCCAGAGGAGTGCGACAGGCTTCGGCAACCAGATGACGACTTCATTCATTCCATCCCTGACCTGGTTGAATGACTGGTGGTGGTGGTGCTGATTATTGTTTTAAGAGGAAGTACAACTAGGCAACCATCCTGTATATAACACTAATCAGAGGGAAAAATGGAAGGGGTCCGACACTTTGAAAACTGAAGGTATCGGCCAAAGGAAGACGAGGGCCACGAAGGGTGTGAAAATGAAAGACTCCCTAGCCCTCGCAAACCTAATAGAGTCAGGGTCAGAAAAGAACAAGAGTTGACCAAGTGAGGTCGGATAGGATAGATGAAAGTGAGGAGCCTGGCACAAGTAAGTGGAAGCAATGTCAGGACTCAGATAAGGACCCCATGGTCGCCATCCCACGCTCCAAAGTTCAGAGTCCCTGGGGCCCCTTTTAGTCGCCTCTTAAGACAGGCAGGGAATACCATGGGTGTTATTCTACCGCCTCCACCCACAGGGGCATTGAATGACTGGAAACAGGCTGTGGATTTTCATTACTATTATTTATTTATTCATTTATTTACCTTTCCCCAAAAAACAGTAAAGAAGAAAAGTATCATTTTTCATTATCTTCTTTCTATTAAATCATTCAGTTACCTACCAGTTATTTGAATTTAACGGAAGGGCAGTTAATATTTACCAGTTATTTTTCTCCTTGTTAACTGAATTAATTCACTAATATATAAACATATTCTTACCAGCTTTACTCTTCAGTGATATCCAGGTGCCCCTAAATGGTGAGAGAAGAGGAAATGATTTTGTACTATAATATTTCTAAACATCTAAATCTGGGAAGGAAATATTGAACAAAGATTTTGTTTCATTGTTTGGGAAGAAAAATGTGAGTGAGTGTGATATAATGAATGAAAGGGACAGTGTTCTGCCAAATATTTCAAAAGAAACATAAAGAAATGTTGCTCTGAAACTAGAAGAATTCCCTTAAAGTCATTAAAATGGTATACAGTTCTTACGAAGAATTGTGTATTGTATTATGCTGGGCCCAACAAAGTTATGTTAGTGGCATGAAATGACTAAGCCATTGTATTGCTCCTTGCAACAATCATTCTTGGTGTAGTAGAAATAAAAACCAATAATATGTAAATTGATATGCAATCTTACATTGCATAGTACAGTAAAATAGTCACTACAAATTCCTTAACAAGGTGCCCTATAGCATTTAATACTGAATCAGAGAGATTTAGCAAAGCAACAGAAATTCATTTTAAATGATGAAAGAATCTTGAAGATGAACAATGAGCCTTAAGGACTCTTCCTTTTTTTTTTGTCTATACATCTGTTACTAGGGACATAAGGACCTGGATGTTAAAAACACTAAGTACTTTAAGATATTGTACAGTAATTATGTAGAGAATTGCTTCCTTTCTTTTCTTGGAAATTGTTTTGGAGGTTTTTTCTTCTTACTGGGAGGAGTATGAGTTCCTACTCTTTACTATCATATATTTTTATCTTCATAACAGTGTACTTTAATAAGACTTGTTTACAAACAACAGATATCCAATGTAATTTGGTGCTACTCTAGATAAAACACTGTATTTTAAAACTCTGCTGTCAGGCTAAGGCAAGGAATAACATCCACTAGAAACTATGTGGAACAATGTAAGGGTCAAGTGCAACTATTCTTTCTTTATTCTTCCTTGCAACTTATATATTTTGGGCCTGGATACTGGACACCAGTATGGTTATACAGTCCTTATGTGGAGAAGTTTGTTACTTCCCAGTTCACTGGCTTCCCATCCGAAGTCACATCTCTGCACCACATCTTTGCAGATGCAATGCTCTAGTTCCAGACTATTCCAATATAATTAAAAGCCAACAACCGGCCATTCATGAAGATCTGTCAGGCATACGCATAGGTGAAAACCCCTTGCTTCAACCAGCTAAGGACCACATTGGCAAGAAGTCCGACATAAACAAGCGATGGTCATGTGAGTGGCAAACAGTCTCATCTCTAGAGCTTCATGACATGCCTTGCATCAGGGAACTTGCTGCTGAATTTGGTCCACATCGAGGAGTTTTAACTCTTAATTGCATACAGACAAAGCAAGGACTTAATCCAGACTTTCTGTATAAATGGCAACAAAGAAATCCTTATCCAAAACGGTCCACCACATTGCTCAAGAGTGTGTCCTACACGCCTACACAAGGGACCCAAAGGACTTTCTTTCAGCAACACGCTTGGCAGCTGATTATATCAAGAAAGTACATTTAAAATTTTAATCGTTATGCACTGATTTTACTGAAAGCCATATACTTAAATAAATAAAAACTAGCATGTGGGACTGTGGTGGATGGTGATAAAAATCAATATGCTACATAGTAGTCTGAACAAGTACCTAGACCTATCTACCAGTGGTGGTTCATGAGGTTTTAGCTTGGAAGGGTTGCACCAGAATTTTCAATACAAAATATATCATAGTAACAGAATTACCGATAGCAATTAAAAAAAATAAAAAGGACAGTATTAAAAACACAGTAATATAACATACTGTATCCTATAACAGTGCATCAGTAATAAAAAGAAAACGTGTTTGATATAATTCTAAGCTGCCTTTGCTGGCAGGATGTAGTATTTACAGTGCACTATGTCTTCTGGTATGGGCTAGAATAAATTTGTTACTTTCATTGACCTGTCTCAGTCTCATCCTTGGCTTTGACAATATGAAAGTGACCGAGGTATGAGCGATGCCAGTAATGCCATCTCTTATGCAGCCAGTCCCTGTTCTAAATGGTGTGAAAATATCGCTCATAGGGTCGGTTGGTGCATGCATTTCAGTGGGCTTGGCAGACTGATATGCAATAGCAACTTCTGGCTCAGTGAGGAAAGCAATGGGAAACTACCTCACTCCTCACTTCCCTAGTATGCCTCTTCAGTGACACCTAGGCTATCTATGACAGCTGTTGGTGGAGCTGTAGAGGATCAAACCAGCCTTCGGGCTGAATACCCAACATACATACATACATAATTCTAAGCACACAGTACAGTACACCATGAAAAAATGCAATATCCCTCCCTACTTTGTACACATACAGAATGTTCATCGCCTGGGTGTACTGAATGCAGTCCCAATTTATTGTATTCACAAAAGTTGTCCCTCCCTAAATCACTCTCATACGGGAAACTACCTCACTCCTCATTTCCCTAGTATGCCTCTTCAGTGATGCCTGGGCTATCTATGATAGCCTTTCGTGGAGCTGTGGAGGATCAGACCAGCCTTCAGGCTGAATACCCAATACCCAACATACAGAAGCCACGTGGCAAATGTGTGGCAAAGTGTGCACAGTCCACGACATAGAGCTTCACAAAAATACTTCCGGCGTTTTGCTGAAGGTGAAATTATATTACTGTGTATGTGATATATAACTATTTTATATACTGTACATAAGCATATCTTTTAAGAATGAACATAATTTTCTAAAAAAACATAGGTACATTTAAATATGACACTTAAAGTTCCTAACATTTGAGGGAGGACTGCAGTGCTAGAGTCCTCATGGGGGAGTGCTACTGCTTTCTGCTACAAAACTTATTGAGTCTTTCAAACCCCTTAAAACTTCAAACTTTTGTTGTCTTTTTAAAAAATATGTGTAAGCTAAATCTTATTGATAATTAGCCTTACAGTCTAAACAATCACAGTTATGCTTTCATGGCAGAATTTCATAATTGAATATAAATATATTCTCATGGTTTAAATCACACATAAACTTAAGAACAATAGCTAGCGTATTCCAGGTTTCTTGGCATTGATGAGGTAGGAAAGGGCTGAAACTGAGAATGAAGCAACCATGGCCATAATTAAGGTTTGCCTAGCATGAAAATGGAAATCTATCTTCAGAGTTGCCAATTGGGATTTGAATCCTCCATCTACCAAAGACAGGCTTATGGCTACTCACTTGGTAGCACTTGTTTTTTCTAATCACTGTAGTGGAATACTACATCCACCGCTGTCAACTTGTTCGAAAAAGAATGCCGCAGACATCAAGAGGCCAAGCGACAAGCAAGAAAGCTCCGTCAATTACAACCCATGTGTGATTTGTGTGCGCTTATGTTTTATGCCAAGATTGGTCTGTTTAGTCATCGCAATCACGTCCATAAACTGAGTTGAACTGCTCACTTTAAGCAGGAAGAAGTTATATATACTTGGATTGAGTTACAGCCAACGAAGACCTAATCTTACTACTTTGCCCTTTCATTTACTACATTTCATGAAACACAGAAAAACCATCGTTTTTCAGTTCTGTTACATCAGCTAGCACTTCTTTCTCAACTTTAGGGTACTTTCCTCACTTTGGACTTCAAAACAATTGGCACATGCATTTTCCTTTCATTAATTCTTCTTTCTGAGTCCTCCAGTAGTGAATTATTTTGGTTCTACACCAAACTCTATAGCTTTTATTCTTTTGTGTCACATTTCACTTTAGAAAATTCCTTTACCATTACTTTGAGAGACTGATCGCTACTACGGTACCGTACTTGTTTCTTTTTCACTGGTCCTGCCAGGAGGGAGGAACAGGAAACAGGTAATTGGAGGGGATAGTTAACGACCTTGGATCTTCCAAGCACAATGGTATTAGTGCAAGGGGTGTCCGATTCCTTAATACAAGATACAAGAAAAATAGGTCCTAAAAATCTGGGAGGGGATTATATAAGAAAATATGGTAATCCTACTGCTTTGCCCTTTAGAACAACTCTATAATCATGCTGCCAATGATTGGTACTGTGACATCATGCAGGGTGTCTATACACTGCATGTTCTATATATCGTATTGACATAAAAGACATCACCGCTGATGGAAAGTATATAGAATTCAGAGCAAGTTGTCAATAAAAATACATAGGCCTATGTTATATATATTGTATTACATACAAACAGGCTTTGTGGGCAATAACATGTTTGGATGTGGTCGTCAGGAAAGATACATTTGAATATAACAATCTCCTTCCTAGAAACATCTGATTCTCCATGCTATGTAACTTCATTCAAATGACAGAGTTGCCTATTTCCACATTTCTTCTTTGCCTAGTGCTCCTTCATTTGTTGCTGGTGTTGCTCTCTTTTTCCTCCATCCATGCCTTTCTCATCTTCAACTTTGACCTTTCTTGAAAACCCTGGTGGTCTTTTAGTTTCCTTCTGAGTAGGTTGCATTCTTGTATATTTTCATAAGTGATTCCCATCTCCTGTAGGTCCCTTTCCACCTCCTTGAACCAGGTTGGCTGAGTCTTCTTGTCTTAAAATAGATGATTATCAAACCAAATCTTTACCTATTTCCACATTTATTTATTTTAATTACTTTTTAGGGATATTGTTTCAGAATTTTTGGCTTATCTTCCAATGTCCACTTGAACTAAATATTTATATGTGGGGGTATGATATTTGATATTATTTGATACTGATATTATTCTAACAACATCTAGGTCTTAGGTCCCAATACCATATTGATATAATTACTGAATAATTATAACTTGACATTGCTTGAAACAGAGATATTTATTAAATTGAGACAGAGAAACATAATGAAGCAGTCCAATCATTGACTTGTGGTTGTCTAACAAATATTGTGCACAAGAATGTTTGTTGCTCATTTACATTACTGTATCTGTATTTTAAAAATTTCTACTGACAATGACATATCAGTTTCTACCCATATCCTTCTTCAAATACCTGTTATATTTTAACATGGAATGAAAATGATATTACCAAATACATTCAATTAAATGAAAATATTCACGGATAAACTGAAACTTAGAAACTTATTTCTACTACCTAATTACTTGAGTCATTTAAAGACAGGAACATGAAATGAAACACATAACAGTATGAACACATTGTACGAAGAGGGAACAATGGAAAGAAAAAACAAGGACAAATGTAAAAAAACAAAAAGACCAAGACAATCTCTACATCTGTTTGTCTGTTTCATGCCCTAGATCTCAGGTCCCAGTTCCATATTGATATAATTATTCATTTATAAACTGTTATATATATTGTTTAGGGGCTGCCTGGCCGAGGCGGTAAAGGTGCGCTCGGTTTGCCCAGAAGGACGTGGGTTCGAATCCCCATCAGGAAGTCGTAAAATTTAAGAAACCAGATTTCCACTTCTGGAGGTGCATTTGGCCCTGAGGTTCACTCAACCTACACCAAAAATGAGTACCAGATTAATTCCTGGGGGCAAAGGCGGCTGGGCGTAGAGCTAACCACTCTACCCTATCACGTGCCGAGGTTAACAATGTTGGAAGCCTTTACCTTCCACTCTTCCAAGGGCCTTCTTGGCCTGTACGGAGGTGACTTTGCTTTGCTATATATATTGTTTAATCATGTTTAAAGTTAATTTGTTGTGCTATTAGTACAATATTCTCATTATTGTATCTGCAATTGAATTGGTTGGTGGAGAAAGAATTAAGTACTTTTTTCTAAGTTTTCAGGAGAAACAAAAGCTGAATTGTGAATAAATTATTATTATTACAGTATTATTGTTTTTTAACCATTTGATATATGACCTGTCACAATTACGATGCAATTATATGTTTAATGAGGCATTAGTTAAATAGTTATTTTTTAAAAATAACAGATCCTTTCTCCTGTCGCTAGGCTTCGGCAGGCGGCAAAATTCCTATCCTTGCCGCTTGATGGGGGCTTCATTCACTCCATTCTTGATCCGGTCGAATGACTGGAAACAGGCTGTGGATTTTCATTTCATTTTCTTTCTCCTGTCACTGTTGGAATTTAACATATTTCAAGTAACTTACTCATATAAACCATGTATTTTTACCACAATATTATTTATTGATTAAATACATGAAAATACATGTGGATTTTCATTTCATTTTCTTTCTCCTGTCACTGTTGGAATTTAACATATTTCAAGTAACTTACTCATATAAACCATGTATTTTTACCACAAAATTATTATTTATTGATTAAATACATGAAAATTAACATGAAGTAAACTTAATCAATTATTTTATTACATGATCATCTCCCAAATTGAAAAGAAATTCCAGGAACTTATAGAAAAAATCTAAACATTGTTACGATGCTTGCTAAGTGTTTTTCAAAAGAAAAGTTTCAATAAGATATTCAGGTCACTTCACAACACAACTGAATCAGTGCTACTTGCAGTTGGCCACCTTAGTATCTTTTCGTAAAAGGAGCTGTGCGTCTTCTCCTTGAAGGTATTTCATCAGTTTCTGAATATCTTTGATTTGATTTTTGTTTTCTTCACATTTACTTCTTAATAAACTCTGTTTAATGTCTTAGGAAATTCTGGAACCGTACCTTACGTTTTACCAGGTTAAAGGAATGATTAACGCAACTGTTTATAAAAATATAGGCAGTTACTGTTCCAGATTTTGTTGAGTCATACATATAATGTTTAAATCGTGATGCTCTGAAGCTTTGCTTCTCGTTGCACCATACATCCTTGTGTGCTCTTTCTCTAGAAAGCACATTTTTCTTGTAATGACAAGTCTTCCATGATGATCAAAGTTGATATGAGCTTTCTGCCCTTGGAATATGCCGCATATAGTTTCTTCTAACACAGGATGATATATAATGGTCAAGTTAATAATAATTCATGGAAATACGAAAAAGTGCAAAACGTGACTTAGTTTGTTTCTCCACCGACCGATTCAATTGTAGGTATGGAAAGACAAGTACTGGTATACTATTCCTGTTCCTTTCCATGTTCCTGTCTTTATAAGACTTGATTTGACAATTGGTTGTTCCTTTCCAATACTAACCTCATTATTTCAACTGGTTACAATTCAACATATCACAACGGCAATAATAATGTCCTTGTTGAAGTAGGTTGGCAAGTGTTGAATTTTTTTTATTCAACAGGACTGAGAGAACTGACCCATTGTGCAATAAATTAATCAGATTCTTCTCATTTTTCACCCTCTTTAAAAGATAGAACCTGGTTCTATTCATCTCTGGAAGAAATGATGACTTTTAGAAATGTAATAATAATTATTATTATAACACATATCCATGTTGTTTTGTATATAAAAGTGCAGGATGAAAGCTGTAAATAAGGGAACTTTGTTTTAAGAATTTTGAAAGTGAAATACTGTATCATCTCAACATCTTATGGTTGTCCTTAAAAGGTATACATCTTCCTTACAGGAATGACAGTTAACACTGCAATCTCTACTTCAATTAATGTTTACTCTTGAAATGTGTTACATACTACAATAATGACTATATACCTAGGGTTGCCATACATCCTGAAAAAAGCAGGATTATCCTGAATTTTACTTTTGAAAAAGATGTTCCTCCTGAATTTTAATTTCTTGCAATTATCCTGAATTTTTACAATTAAAGAAAAAAATTAAAGCTGCTGCCTGAACACATCATTATTGTGATGAGTATTTTTTTAGTTAAAGTGATCTTCAAAATCCAATCAAAATTTTGTTTACATTCATGCTTTCACGGCCTGTATTTGTAAACATGTCATGTCAAGAAAACAAGGTGAAATTCTTTACGTTTCACAGAGAACTTTGCTCCGCGTCTTCAGAAGAAAATCTCGATTGATCGAAAATCTCAAAAATCTCACGATCAGTCAAGATTTTCTTCTGAGGATGCGGAGAGAAGTTCTCTGCAAAACATAGAGTTTCACCACTTTTTCTTGACACAGCATAAGCCCAACAGCCTATAAAATGTCTAAAATTTTGTTTATTAAATTTATTTATTTATTTATTTATTTATCTATTTATTTATTTATTTATTTATTTATTTATTTATTTATTTATTTATTTATTTATTTATTTATTATAGAATGTCCCAGTGAGCTAGTGGCTTGAGGAGGGACTGCCCTTTACAATCACAGCTTGGCAGCTTTCAGTTTCAGTTAACAAATAAGGCATAGGCCTACATATATAACAAGGAATGTTTTATAAATATTGATTTACAGCATAATATCATTGTTTTACATGGAAAAAAAGAAGATATTCAAAATAAAATAAACATAGGTGGAAAAATAGGTACACAGTGGTTATCAAGTTATTCTCCAACATGTTGTTCAAGGAAGTACCTGCGTACTTCTTTCTTAAGTCTGTACAACTTATTGATTTGTTTCAATTTGGGAGGTAGATTGTTAAAGGCTGTGCTTGCTGAATAAGAAATGCTTTTAACACCATATTTGGTAGTGTTTGTGGAATCTTTGTAAAACTGGTTTGCTGATCTTGTGTGATGGTTGTGAATATCTCTGCTGTATCGTAGTTCTGTATTAACAGAAATCATATTATTTTTATACCTGAAGATAAATAAAGCTTGAGAGTATTTAATCTGGCATTGTACTGGTAATATGTTTGTTTCCTGAAAAACTTCCACGGATGGTTTTAGCAACCGTGGAGAATGATCTTGTTATCACAGAGTGCACAGAGTTTGTGATCTGCTTCCAAAGTCGCAAGAAACTCAATTCCTTCTTTCTGTATGATTGATTCTAAATTGATAGACATCAGTAAATGCTAACAGTGTGTATATGCTTTAGCATTTTTTGCTTCGTCCATTCTACTGAAGCTTGTTTTCTCTCTTCTTCATGCTTGTTACTTGTTCATTAAGTAAATAAATAACTTCTGTTAAGCAATCTTTATGGTAATACTTCGTACAATTTAAAACATGACATTTTCCATTTCATGATCACCTTTTGAATAAATATGTTTTATCAATAAAGGTATCACAGTCTCATAAGTATGACTGGTACTCAAAATGTGACAATGTGTAACTGTACAAAATAAGTCCAATTTAAAGTTAATTTGTTGTGCTATTACTACGCTATCCTCAAATATTGTCATTATTGTTTCTGCAGTTGTAAGTATGAAAAGACATGCATCAAAAGGTTCTGAATTCTTATGTTACTGGTATGGCAACCCTAAATATAATCTGACTTGATCTTTCCTATAAGGAAAGGAGATATGATATCAAAGTTTCTTTTCAATTCTCTGTGGCATACTTTTTTTTTTTTAGGAGATATAGGTGTATAATATAACCCACAGAAGGTTTTCACAATTTCTTCTTAGTCTAGTTCTTTCTACCATGTATATTTCAAAATATACTGGATGTTAAAATATTTATGAAATTACTGTAAATTTACATGAAAAACAAGAGAGAAATATTTTTAATAATTAAAATACTGTCACAGATTGCATTTTGAAATGTTACTACATAAAAGATTATGGAAAGGAAGATATTACCCTGCTACAACATATATAAATCTCTTTTTTAATTACAGTGTTTATAAAACTGACATATATAAGCATTTGAATGTTTATGCTTAATAAGTTCTGCTAATATTCTATGATTAAATATAAATGAATATTTTATGTTTCATGTATTTCTTAACATGATTAAGTAATATTATTATAAAATATAACATTAAATTAATTGTGGATAATATAATACAAGGAGGTATACAAAATAATGGGATTAGCAGTATGAGAAGTTTTCAAAATAGCCTCCTTATCCAGAATAGGTGAGATATGATCCATATGAACAGAGTATTATGCTTAAACAGTGAGAGTGTCCATGTTCACCTCATTGTTTGATACGATTATTCTTCCAGTATCTGGAGTATCCCGAAGACCATCATCCTCCTGAAATTAATGCCATCCAAACACAAATCTTCCTCCCCATAACCTTCCAGTCTGTTACACATTTGATCAGAAAGAAGTAAAATCTGATTCCTAACTTTAAATCCATCCCTGGTACTATAAACATCTCCTGAAGGAATTTTGCGATGATGATCGTATCTCATTTTCCTCGAATGTTGAAGCCACGACCTGCCAAATCTCCTAGCCAGAGAGAAGGCGTGGTCCACCCCTGCATGTCGGTGGTTGCAGAGTAGCCTTTGACCTACAAGTGGCCACGGCTGGAATGAGGCCCATTCATTCTGCACTCCAATCAACCAACTGAGCAAAGGACCGGTGACCATGGCCCTACCGGGGCTTTACACCTCTGCAATTGAGAGACAGAGAGGGGTTAGTCCCCATGGTCAGCTGTCCTGAGAGTGGTTTGCCATTCTCCTGCACTAGAAGAGTTCCCATTGTGGGCCATGGCCGCCAACCCCCCTCACCTTCACCATACATCTCATTGGGCTGAGAGAAGGTGTGGTGTGGAATGAAAACAATTTTAGTAGTAGTACTTGAAATGAAGTAGCTACTATAGCCTTGTAACTGACTGCATCAAAATCCTCATGCTGAGTTTCTATGAGGAATTTTGGGCATTGATACAGATGTTCGATGTTTTGAAATGCACTGCAAACACTGACACAATTTTGTGTATAGCCCCATTTTTTTGGGTGGCCCTAGTTCTTATCCTATTAAGCATGTTCCATACTAGACAAGGTTGTGAGGCATGAGTTGACTTATTCCAATTCTGTAGAGTCAATTGTTTCTGCCAGTATTGGTTCCTGAGCAAGCTTGATGCTGAAGAGCTCTTCTGTGCTCTGATACGGTATCCGAGTGCTTGGCTGTCATTAGAGGATGAGATTGCTGTCTTTTGTTTCAGTTTCTCAGTTCCAGCTGCTACTTGCTGTTGAACATGTGTGGATGTAGTATATTTTTTGACGTTAGTTGGTCTGAGGAATCCAGAGACGATATGGCACATTTTATTCAAGGTAGTACCGACTTTCTTGGAATACACAGAGTTGGCCCTTACAGGATAAATATACTCAGATGTAGAGATAGAGAGTTTGTGATTGATGTTTAAAGGGGCATAACATCTTGGTCATTAGCCCAAAAAAGAGAGTGCCAAGGCTGTGGTTCAAACAGTTACTTGATGTGCCCCCCAAGTAGAACCTGTTAACATCCTAACTAAGCTGTTCCTTGCTCTACCCTTTATGCTGACGGAATGGCAGTGTCATTTAAATGTGAGCAAATGACCAAGCTGAACTCCAAAGTACTTGGTGAAGAACTCAAATTGTTTTCCATGTTTATGGTTTGCAGCGTGGAACAGTGATTTGTGATTTACTGGGATTTTTCAACCTGTTAATGATTGTATAACTACAAAACAGTGATGCACATCACATAAAATCATTTCAAAGTAAGGCCCCTCTATAATAATAACTGACAAATTTCTTCTAAACCAAATTATATCAAATCCATTACATTTTATGCATCATTGTATAAAATATGACATGGGTATTTTAACTTTGAATTGATACTTTGGCCGTCTAATTTTAGGTGCTTTAAAGCTAAGTTATTTGAGCAGGAAATGTAATATTGCTACAAGAATACTTTTTTCTTTTCCTCCAAAATAGCAATTGGAATACAGATTGTCACTTACGTTCTCCCTTATGAAATCTAAAGGCCTGCAAACTACTCTACAAAATCCAGTGAATGAAATGAAGGGATCTTGTACATTCATTAGATGGTGTAGGCTTGATTAATATATACAGAGGGTGCTAATAAAATGTATACACATTTCAAGCAAAGGAAAAACTGCATAGTGAAGCTGAATTCACAGAAACAGAAAATGATGAACAACTAATCATCTTCAACGTTTCCAGTTTTCCAGTTACAATAGTTGCTCAAAATGCCCACCATCGGCGTTGATATTCTTCTGAGTATGTTTAACCACTGATTGAGCAACGTTTGCTAAAGTGTCTTCAGCGATTGCAGCACATGACGTTTCAATTTCTTTCCGATGTGTTGCCAGTGTAACTAGTTTTCTATGTATTTAAATTTAAGAATTTCATCTTATATCCATATTGAACTATGGTATACAACATCCTTAAGAGTTCCCCATAGACAGAAATCCAACAGAGTTAGATCGAGAGAATGCGGTCAAAACTCAATCGGACCTTGAAAGATTGTCATCAAGGTACACATGGACATCTGCTATTCAAACAATAATCTTGGCTTCATTTGTTCATTGTTGCCTGTTGCGTACTAACACTAGCATAACATACCCGCGCTTTTTGCTCAATCTTCTACCACTGATGTGCCTCACGTCTACCACTGTAGATTAACTACACAGCAACACAACACAATCTTCTGTCTGAATGCAATAGCAATGCAATACAATACAGCAGAGTGAGCTAGCATGGTGCACGGCCTGCAGCAGAGGAAATACCCGCACGCGAGTTGAATTTCACAATAAATGCCTAATTTTATACATATACATACACATACCTAAAAATACAGTATATCTGTTTAAGGAACATCATACTACACATTACTGTTGTTTTTTGGTCCATCTTAGTAATATACAAAATAGAGATCTGCTGTCAAAGTGTGTATACATTTTATTGGCATCCTCTGAATATTATTTTCAATATTGTTATGGTTTGCATATGCAAATATGTAGACAATGTCTTTGTAGTCAATAGTAATGGTCATAACTTTTTCAAAGTGGCCCGATAGGAATACCTATTGCATATCCCTGTTCTATATGTGTAAGATTCAATCAGTCTTTTGAAACAAACTGGCAGAGAACTAACTACTGTATTCCTTCCAAAGTCCAATAAAGAGAATACTGAGAAGTGTGAATAAGTAAGACATTTATGTTTATGACTCTTCAAATTCTTGACATAAACAACATAATGTACCAAATGCATAACATTTAGTAAACTTGGCTTATTTGACTTACTCCTACTTACTTATTAAATAGATAGATAAATAAATTATTAATTAAATAATGTTGCCAGTAGTGGAGATGACATGAACTAATGACAACGACAGTTGGTGCATTGAAGTGAAAAAAGATTTAGCAAAAATGAGGATTATGAAAGCAGAAATTCTACACAGGCATACATTTTTCAATAGAATTAGAAATTTCAGTGGTTTCTGAGGAAAGAGACAGAAAGCGCACAAATGTCTGGACAGGTGAAACAAGAAAAGTACACACTGGAAGGATGAAGAAATACTGGAGAGACCAAAAATCAAGAAAGGAATGTAATTTTTCATATGTTAACATTGATGCTTTCATGGTCCATACTTGTAGACATGATACGGGCTTTTGGGCTTATGTTATGTCAAGAAAATAAGGTGAAACTCTTTACAACTGTTCACGAGGTAGCCTTCTACAATAATGAGGGTTTGAATTTAGATGTTTGTAATTGAAGTGTAAGTGGTACGTTCATTCATCACCAGATGGCTCACCATACATGATACAGCGCTAGTATTCGAAGCCTGGGAGGAGGAGATGTGGAAATATGTAAAAACCCTAACAGTTTCAACAGGGACACTAGCTATCAATTAAGTAATACGCGGTTGCCAGCTGTTAAGGACTTCTCTTCCCTGTCCTTTCACTATTCTTATCTTGTTTCGGTGTTTTCCAAATTCATACGTTCCTCATCACCAGATGATTCATTCCAGACTTGTGTCAGAGTCATACTTTCATATGTGTGTACCCCCACCTTCCAAGCCGATTCTGTTGTTGCCGTCAGCTTCCACTTCATGCTGTACCGCGTATGGTGAGCCATCTGGTGACAATTGAACGTACCACCTACACTTCTATTACTAACGTCTAAATTCAAACTTCATTACTGTAGAAGACTTCCTCCTGAACAGTCGAAATTTTCTTCTGAAGACGTAGAGCAAAGTTCACTATGAAACGTAAAGAGTTTCACCCTGTTTTCTTGACACGACATAATTTTTCATAGTTCATGGATGGCCAACATTGAAGAAAGAATAATACCGGTAATAATTTTAGGATGGACAATAACAGACTAACAAAGAGAATCTTTGAATTCTTCAGGAAGAGGAAGAGAGAGTTGAAATGGTTTCAAGAAGAGAGATTGAACTTGACGAAGATGGGGGTTGGCAGCAATGGGTTTAGACAACTCGTCAAAATGTTCTGTGGTTTCCAGGAGACTGAGGAAACACAAGTGAGGAAAAAGAGATCCTTTACAGAAGAACATAGTAGAAAGAATGAAAAGACATTGGCAGAGAGTGAAAGCAGAGAACGCTAAAAATACTGCAAAGATGTCGAACGTGGTCGATAGACGACCAAAATGAAACAAAAATAATTCATTTGTTATTACAATACCAGTTTCTCCCTTATTCCCCATGGAACGATTTATTAGTTATAAACACATGTAATGTAACCTGGTTTTATGCCATCAATAAATTATTATTATAAGGTAGTAATTATACCAAGGGATTATAAATATTTAGGTAAAGTAAAAAAAATAAAATTTGAATAAATTTTATTACTAGTATCATTAAATGTTATAAATCTGGCAGTGCTAACAAATGGGGAGAGTGGGAAAAGCAGCCATCTACTGGAGATATATTAAAACACTTGCAATGGTCTCAAGCTGCATTCAAGCTGAGCAGGAGAAAGGATTAGTAAGGAAAAATTAGTGTATATTTTACTTGTTGTTGAGCATTTTTACTATAGTTAACCATATTTTTTAACTTAGTAATTTTCCTAGATAAATATTTTGTCATTATTTTATTATAAATTAGGTATATTCTTGTATCAAAGAAAGATTTTTATATATGTGTGTTACTCAAGAATTATATCATATACTTTGCAGATAAAATGTGTATGAACAATTTAAATTTGTCAGCACTTGAAACATGAACACACGAACTCTTCATTTCAAATTGTTGCAATGATTCCATATAAATTGATATGTCTGCACACGGTAGCTGAGGCCATACGATTATTATTATTATTATTTATTATTATCAATTATGTCAGGGTCATATTCTGTATAGCTTTCTCATCCATTCATTTTATTTAATTTATTTATTAATCAGCCTGAAATTACAGGGATCTAGAATACTACAGCACAGTTACAAATTAATAGCCTACAATGGTTATGAACAAAGAAAATGAAATATAAATACAGAAAAAGTAAACTGCGATTTGCAATTCACTGAGTGATTAACATGATGTTGAATGTACATGGTGTCTCAATATCCTGATGGATTCATATAGCAATTGAGGCTTTCAGGCCAGCGTTACAAATCACGTCTGTACTTTCCGGTCTTGCAGGCCACGGTCCAGGATCATGTGATGGTCCCAACGTTTCACAGAAGACTGCGTTTGTCATTATTAAGGGTTCCGTCTGACTTCGATATCTGCGAAGCTCACAGTGGAATGGAGTGGTGTTGCAATGCCACCTCATTATATAGTGCAAGCTACGGTGTGCTGCTCGCCCATTGATCCGCCATGCTGGAGGGGCAGGTGTTGATTCACTGTTCTTCGGCCACTGATTGAAGCATCAGGGAGCTCGATGTACATCGGCCTGCCTTGGCGGAGACAGGCAATAGATCACCTGTTGCTTTATCTGTTTTGCCTTGGCCATCGTGTCCTTCAGGACTGGAAACCAGGCTTTGTTTACCTGTTCAGATTCCTCCTTACACTTGAAGCTGTTGGCGTCTTTCAGGATTTCAATGGCTTCCCTCTGCAGCCGGGCGTGATAAGGTACAGTAGTTGACAGTACTCTGGTGTTGCTGTACTGTATGTTTTGGCCTGCTAGCAGCGAGTGCTCAGCAACTGATGATCCATCTGCTTGTCCCAGCTGGCTATGTCTGTTGTGCTCCTTCAATCATGTGGTGATGCTGTGTTTTGTAGTGCCTATGTACACCTGGCCGCAGCTGCACGGGATCTTGTAAACACCTGCTGTGGAGAGAGGATGGTGCTTGTCTTTAGATTTTCCTTGTTGGCCTATATATGGTTTTTACCCCATGGAACTCCAGTAGTCACCATATTCTGTAATTTGTCTTCCCAACACATGGCAGAAAGGCTTTAGCTGCTGGCTGCTCCTCTTCTTTCTCCCTTTCTTTCAGCTATCGAAGTCAGTCGGAAGACCTGACAATACTTGTAGGATGATAATTAATTTACTATTTAACCACCTATTCAATACATTAAAATGTTTATACAATTAGAAATTGATCATTATTACCTTATGAATGTAAGACATGTTTCGCCTTTCATAGAAGGCATCTTCAGTCACCGTACCTCCTCAAGGTTAAATCAGGCACCTGATGTATAATTAAAATATAATTACTAATGTTTAATATTAACATATTTACAATAGGAAAAAGAATACAATATTCGGTATTAATGTGTATAACAACAATATCAGCCATTGGCTGTTGATTACTGGTTGTGTAAGGTACATATACAGTGCTTAGTAGCAGTGGTCTGATTTGAAATGTAAATATTACATTATTTGGATGTTAGGAAAAATATTCCAGCAATTTGAGAGAATGTTAAGGCCTTATTCAGTAGTAAAGTCTTCAATACGCAACCATAATGATATTTATCACTTGCAACACTTGACAATGCCGAACATAGTCTTTGATGAAACATCGGGTCCATCACATAATTCTGGACCACGGCCTGCAAGCCCAGAAAACACTGACATGATTTTTCAGATGGATTCCTAAACTGACGTGAGGACAATAGCATGGGTGACATCGTTCATTATTCTGAAATCAACAGAAAAATATGTAATCATGTCACAGGCTCCAGCTGTGATATTTATTAAGTCTCTCTTTGAGTCTAACCCTTCGCTAGGGTGTAGTGGCATCACATGACAAGGCTTTTGATGAGATGCCTCCAGGAGTCTCTGCTTTGCGCATGGTGACTTGCTTGCTGCAAGCTCATCCTGGTCAAGCTCTTGATCTGGTCCATTCATCACAACAGTGCAAGTCCTCTAGGTCTTCGGCCATCGACTCTTCCCTCTATGCTAAGTATTTGATTGCCTCCTGTCTTCTGGCAATATGACCAAAATATCCGAGTTGTTTTTGGTTGATAAGGGTTGACAATCTTGTTCTGATGCCAAGCTGTTGCAGGATTGATTCATTAGTACGGTTTGCTGCCCATGGTATGTGCAGTAAAATCCCATAGCACCACATTTCTAGAGCATCTTCGTTGTCCAACTTTCTGCTCGCAACAGGGAAGATCAGAGTTAGAATGAGGGTGAGCTTTGTCTTGGAAGTGATGGAGGTGTCCTTCCAGATGCAAGTAAGTTTTGCTGTTGAATTTCTCGCAATCGCATTGTGCTTATGGATCTCAGGTTCACAGTCTCCGGTATTTGTGACAATAGATCCCAGATACTCGAAGCAACTGACAACCTCATAATCACAATTGTTATGGCAGGTTTGTTGTTATTTAAATGATCTACAATCATCACTTTGTTTCTTATTATTGATTTCAAGACCATATTCTCTGCTTCACTCATCTAACCTCTGGATGATGGTTTTTAGTTCATGATCATCTGTTGCAGTTATCACAGTGTCATCTGCATATCTGATATTGTTAATTTTCCTGTCACCAACTGTGGTGTTGTCACTCCAATCCTCAAGAATCTCCCTCATAATGTACTCACTGTTTACATTAAATGGGAGGGGGGAGAGAATGCAAGCTTGTCACACTCCAGCAGTAGTAGAGAAGATGTCTGAGAAGTTGCTAATAACTCTCACTGTTGCAGTGTTTGAAGAGTACAGTTGTTGAATCCGGTACTGTAAATGTCTCGGCGCCCCCATCTCAATGAGTATAGCCCAGAGCTTTGACCATTTCACCTTGTCAAAGGCTTTCTTGTAGTATTAAGTATGAGATCGTTAAATTCAATATTCATGATTCCAGACATTTTTTAAATTTATTATTATGAAATACCACAAAAACTCGAAGCAAGTTATGTCAAAATCACTTAAATATAATTTTGAAATTATATTACCACAAATTTTTCCATATCACTTTTGAAGGCTAACTCATAGAATTAAGCAATACAATCAATCAATACTGATCTGCATTTAGGGCAGTCGCCCAGGTGGCAGATTCCCTATCTGTTGTTTTCTTAGCCTTTTCCTAAATGATTTCAAAGAAATTGGAAATTTATTGAACATCTCCCTTGGTAAGTTATTTCAATCCCTAATTCCCCTTCCTATAAATGATATTTGCCCCAGTTTGTCCCCTTGAATTCTAACTTCATCTCCATATTGTGATCTTTCCTACTTTTATAAACGCCACTCAAACTTATTCATCTACTAATGTCATTCCACGCCATCTCTCCGCTGACAGCTCAGAATATACCACTTAGTCGAGCAGCTCTCCTTCTTTCTCTCAATTCTTTCCAGCCCAAACTTTGCAACATTTTGGTAACGCTACTCTTTTGTCGGAAATCACCCAGAACAAATCGAGCTGCTTTTCTTTGGATTTTTTTCCAGTTCTTGAATCAGGTAATCCTGGTGAGGGTCCCATACACTGGAACCATACTCTAGTTGGGGTCTTACCAGAGACTTATATGCCCTCTCCTTTACATCGTTACTACAACCCCTAAACACCCTCATAAACATGTGCAGAGATCTGTACCCTTTATTTACAATCCCATTTATGTGATTACCCCAATGAAGATCTTTCCTTATATTAACACCTAGATACTTACAATGATCCCCAAAAGGAACTTTCACCCCATCAACGCAGTAATTAAAACTGAGAGGACTTTTCCTATTTGTGAAACTCACAACCTGACTTTTAACCCCGTTTATCAACATACCATTGCCTGCTGTCCATCTCACAACATTTTCGAGGTCACGAGCAAAACTGAAGGCATCTCTAAATTTGACTGCCTGGATTAGTTATCACAAAATGCAGGTATCACAAAACAAGAGAAATAACCGTAAGATATTTACTGATACCATTACACAACACTGGTCAGTAAAATATTACTTTTAAGAGAATATAATATATAGAATATATATATAATATATACCAAAAGATAATGAGAGAACATTGCTCACATTTAAATTATGGTTATGAGAGTCAAGAACCTTATCTGGAGAGAATACTACCTCAAAACAATCTTTTCATTGTAATGATGCAGGCTTTCACAGCCAACATCTACTGGAGAGGTGTTGTCTTCTGGGCTATTAGACCAAAAAATTAGCATCATTTTGTGACATTTGAAGCAATAACTGCATCATGGAATATAGTTTACAAGCCTCTCAGCACTTCTACTCAGTAGCAGCAATTAGGGCACACGAGGGAGGGGGGGGGGGGCAGTTGCCTCCCCCACCACTTTGTGGAGAAAACATTACATTTTTACTCCATTTCAGCCAGCTAAAACTAGGAATTATTTTTTGAAAAAAGCAATTTGTAGAAGCCTTGTTGTCTTATCAGCTAATTCTTTCCTTTAGTTTCCTTAATTATTAACAATGTTTTTAGCAGACATCATCAGTCTGGCAATCTCTTTAGTGTCTGTTAGTTTCTTAATGTATAGTAAATACGAAATGATTTGTAATTGTATAATCACACCATACTTATATTTAAGTGTATTTCATGTATAATATTGCTCCTTTGGTGAAAGTTTCATTGTATGGTATCAAATTAAAATCTCAAAAAATATTATTACTGCACTTAAGTTGGTAAACTGTCAACCTTTACCTCTGTGTGGAAATTTGCTGAGAGAGCATCAAAAAAAAATGTTGTAGGCTTTATTTTTAGTTCTGATGTAGGCCTATATATCCCACAAACCCAGATACTTTTTGCTGTCTGTACACTTCTAATTCCCAATCGCTGCTACTGCTTATACTGCCCAAAGTAAGAACTGGAGGATGCACAGAAGAGACAGCCTGCATACCTACACCTTCTTACTAGATCACTAGAGTCCTCAAACACATTGGAATCAATACTATTTTTGCCATCAAAACTGCTAAATGGTTAACATGCTGGCCTTTGACCTTGGAGTCTTGGGTTTGATTCCCAGCCGGGTCAGTGATTTTAACCTTCATTGGTTAAATCCAATGGGTCAGAAGCTGTGTGTGTGTGTGTGTGTGTCATCTGGAGTGTTAGAATTCATCACAAGCGTCCTCACAGGTGCTCAGATCCTCTATAAGGCGTCAACTTAAAAGACCTGCAGCAAGACCCTTCGGAGGCCACATGCTACACCATCAAAACCAAAATAGCCTAGCATTTACAAACAACCAAGGAACTACAGGACTAAACCTTCATCTCCAAGGTTTACCACATTCTTTGTTTGTTACGGGAAGCTTTATAGAGGTACTACCAACACCGGTATTCACAATGAAATAAGGCAACACAGACATCGTTATTGCCCAAGCCAAACTGAGATATCTGTTCAGTGATCAAGCATTCAACCATCAGGATTACAACATAAAATTCAAGGAAGCGGATTTTCTGCCTGTGCTCTTTTACATTGAAGGATAACTGAAACAGAAAAAATTACAATAACTTCAATAGTAGGGTGTTTAAACAGAGTCTTTTGCTTTGTTTTTAGAAAAGATAGCACCTCAATTGGAGTACCAATTCTTCAGAATACAAGGACTGTTCAAAAAATTACAGAACTTTGAAAATAACTCTTTAGGGTACTTAACTGCAGCCAGGTCAGCTTTGTCTCTTTATAAGTACTCCCCTCTTCTGTTAATACAACACTCCCAACGTGTTTCCACTCATGGAAGCAGACCTCGTAGACAACTTTTTTGATTGTGATGTCAGTTTGATTTCTTCAACTGACAGATACTGTTGTCCTTTCAATGTGAATTTCAGTTTGTGGAATACCAGGGTTAGGTCAGCTAAGGAGGATGGATGGGGAAGCATACGGTAGTTGTTTCTTTTAATCAACAGCAATGTGTGAACTGGCATGCTATAATGTTGGAGGCTTCAGGAGTCATTCCTCTAAACATCGCAAGATTTTGTGATAATACCAGTAGTTCACTACCTCTCAGGTAGGAACTGATGGTGCATGACACCACTGATGACAAAAAAAAACAATGAAAACATTTTCTCGACCAACCTGACCTGCCATGCTTTCTTTGGTCTCCTTAAATTACCATAAATTATCTTCATTATTTGGTGCATCTATGCACACATTTTCCTCCTCTACTTGAAGCGGAAGCAAATGTTGATACGATGCTCATAATGTTCAGATATCTCGACAATCACAAAATAGCTTCTGTACACTAGGAAATTAACAGCAATTGTTTCACAAATGCATGTTAAAAGGCTTGTTACTTAAGGGCGATACCACTGTACATTGCCACTTACTGGAAACCACTAAGACTTAGCATCTTTCGAACGGGCCTCATACAGCTGTGCAGTGGATTCTTGTGTCTCCAAAGAAGGCCAAGGGCAGTTGACCACCCTACTGTCTTGAAAAGACATCCTGTATGGTACATAGAATGTCAGTGTTCACAAAAAATGCACCAAAGGTCTAATATCTGACAACACCCTTCCAATTTTACAAATTTTCTTTGCACTGTCTGATGGCACTCATCTTCAGATTTAACACCATCATTACTTATCCTCTTCACCATTTTTGTCCATCGTATAAATGTGTAGTCACCTTTTCTCTCTTTATCATAGCTTTGTATATCTGTGCAGCAGCAAGAATAGTTGTACCATACGATATTATATACAGTACTTATAAAAAGAAATGTCACATTGACTATCAGGCACTAATGTCTTCCCGTATTCTAATGAATGTGTGTGTGTGCTATTTAACACTTGGCCAATGTCATTTATTTTGATAATATATGTGCTCTTCCTAGATATGCTTCAAATGAACATTTTTTACTATGAAATCATGAAAAACTATCCAAAAAAATCATATAATGTATTTACTATGGTCTATGGTAATACCCTATCTTTCTGCAATATTTTAATCTCTTTGTTATTATTATTAATGAACATTCAACATACAAATCCTATACTCTGATGAAGAAATGAATTAGAGATACCTGGCTAGTAGAGCGTACAACCTCATTTTCATCCTGATGACGGAAGCGATGCAACATGGCATCTGGGATGAGCGCGTCCTTCTCGAGAGTACCCCAGATATGCTCTATAGGATTGAGGTTGGGGATGATCTTGAGAGTCAGGCAAGCATTCTCATGTCCTCCCTGCTGAAGAACATTGGCAGATATAACAGGGGTCCCATTTCAACAGTCCCCATATGAGGATATCATCACCACCACCAGCCTGAAGTAAACCCTAGTAGTAAGAGGGATCCATTTCCTCATGTGCTTGGCAACACGTTCATACCCTGTCATCGGCATGTACCAACTGGTATCTTGATTCATCTGTCCAAGCGACCTTTCTCCATGCTTCGAGAGTTTAATGGCAGTGTTCCTTTGCCTGTGTCAGTCTTTGTGCCTTGTGACATATCATGAGCAGAGGCACCCTATTACGACAGTGGCTTTTGTACTTCATTGACAGGAGATGGTTCTGGATGGTGGTTTAACACTTCATTGTCGTCCAGCATTGAATATGTGAGTGATCTGTTGTATTTGGTCTTACCATCAGAGCTAGCTGACAACGATCTATTTTATTATCATGCTGCTCACCACAGCAGTTGACCCCAGTGGCAGTGGCTTTGCCTGAACTACCTACTCAAAGTATACTTGGCAACAAAACATGACAAGCTGACCTCACACCACTACTCTCTGGTGGCAGCCTGGTGTCTATTAGTGGCTTAGAGGATTTACAACGTCTACTGAACCCAGAGTTACCAAATTGTCTACCTCATTAGCAGCAAAAGAATCAGAGCAAGAATAAAATATTTTTATGGACTTCAACCATTTTTTGTCATTTTGATGTAAACTCTATTTTTATTATTATTATTATTAGTATTATTATTATTATTATTATTAATATTATTATTACCACACATAACACTATCCTCCACCACAATAATATGCAGTTACCTACACATGGCACCCTCATCGGAGGGTCTGCCTTACAAGGGCTGCACTTGGCTACAAATAGCCACACGAATTATTATTATTATTATTATTATTATTATTATTATTATTATTATTATTATTATTATTATTATTATTATTATTATTATTATTATTATTATTATTATTATTATTATTATTATTATTATTATTATTATTATTATTATTATTATTATTATTATTATTATTATTATTATTATTATTATTATTATTATTATTATTATTATTATTATTATAATAGCTCAGGAGTATAGTATTAAAAAGTAAAGTTAATATTTTACTATGGCAATGTAAAGTAGGTTATAAGGTTACAAAAATAGGCCTTTGAATATGAAAATGCAAACTAAAATAACACATAAAACCAGACTAGCTAAATTCCATCGCCTGTTCTTGAAGTAATTTCTGTGGCTTTCCATTTCACCTCCACCTAAATTCCGGAAAATTATAAAGCTGAAATAGCCACACAAATAATACAGTAATAATAATAATAATAACATTAATTATTCCATTATTTGTAAGTTATAGTAAACCATTTCAAAAACTTAAAATAAAACTTCAGTTATATTGAATGAAGAGACAACTGAATTATTATTTACTGTATTCATTGTTCACTAATCGGCCAACTGGGGATGATGATAAGTTTCATTATACATTCCAGTATTCATTCAGTTTTTGATTGATCCAATAGGTTTTCATTAGTTCGCTGTGTCGAGCACAACGTTCATCCAACCACTTTGCATCAGTTATCCACTTTGCATCCCAGTAAGTCCCAAAAGTCACGATGCTTGTTCTGAAAAGGTCTCATTTGGCGCATCATCTGGTCATAGGCCCATTTCTTTGAGGTCTTTCTTGATGTCAACATACCAGGGAATTGCTGATTTTGGTTTATAGTCAAAATGATTAAAAATGCGTTTTGTCCACTGAGAGTCGTCCATCCATCATAGGTGACCATAGAAGCAATCCCTGCATTTGCGCATTGTGTCTGTGGTCTTCTCTATCTTTGAGTAGATTTATTGTCTGGATTTTCTTATGTACATTCCGTTTTTGTAGTTTGGGCCAAGAATATTTTGGAGAAACTTTCTCTCTTTTTTCTCTAACCTAGTGAGCACACATTTCAGGGAGAGGATAGGCATTCTGATGCATTGAGAGATACTGGGTTGGTGACAGTGTTATAATGGTGAATTTTGGTATTTATAGAAAAGGACTTTTATGTTGTATATGTTCTGGGTGGTTAAAAGCTACCCCAATTTCTTTTGCTCTGGCCGCTAAGGCCTCTGTATCTAGTCCACTTGATTAGATCCCCTCACCAAGGTATTTAAACTTATGCACACGGTTTATTTTTCCATATTTGTGTTCAGTTGGGTCGTGTTGTCTTTGATGTTTGATGTTACTTCCATCTTTTCAAAAGATATTTGCAAGCCTGTTTGTACTGCTACCTCTTTCAGCACATTCATTTCTTCAGTTACAGTTTCAAAATTTTCTGTCATTATTGCTGTATCGTCCGCAAAAGCTAAGCAGTCAATTTGTACTCTTTTCTTCTTCGTCCTAATCCTCAAAGATCTGGACAAGTTTCAAACTTGTAATATCTGATGCCACTCCTGTATTACTTTCTACAGTATCCAGTTGAACAAGAGTGGTGATAGTCCATCTCCATTCTAAATATCCATTTGAATTCCAAAGTGTGTAGAGTAGCATCCTGAGAATTTTACATTGGAGGTGGTATGAGTGAGGGTTGCTTGTATTACCGCTAGCAGTTTTTTGTTGACTCCCATTTCTGCAATTATTTGAAGCGACACATCATCGCAGTCAATGGAGTCGTATGCCTTTCTGAAGTCTACAAATGTGCGCACATATGTTCAGCCTGTCAACATAAGATAGCTTATTACCATTTTAAGTTTGTGGATCTGCTCTGCTGCTGATCGGCCTTTCCGATAAACCTCCTTGGTATTCTCCAAGCGAGTGCTCAACTTGCTGTTCTAGTCATTCTAGGATGGATAATAATAGAATCTTGTATGCTAATGAGAGTAATGAGACATCACAATAGTTATTTACATCTTTGATATTTCCTTTCTTATATAAAAGATGGATTAAAGCTACCTTCCAGTCCTCTGGTCAGTGTTCTTTCTCCCATATATGAATGATGGTCTTATGTAAGATGTTTATTGCTTCTTCTGTGATGTATTTCCATAGTTCTACTATTATGAATTATTTTTCAGTCTCCCTATGTGGTCTCTGATCTCATCATGATTTGGGGGAAAAGATGGCAGGTTTTGGCATGTTGATTATTTTACTTCTGATGGGGTTAATTGATTTTTAACAATTTAGAAGTTTAGTTAGTCAATTTATGAACTTCATCTTAGTTATTTAGAAGTTTGTCGAAGGATTTGGCAAGGACCTCACAGTTTTCTTCATCTGATGTTGCTAAAGTTCCATTTTTCCTTTCAAAGCAGAGGGAGGAGGCTTTTACCCTTGTATCATCCTTTTAAAACCCCTTGTAATATTCTCGGAACTCACTTCACTGGGAGTCTGGCTCAATCTTGTTCGTTTGTTACTTTTCGTACCTGTGTTTCTCACTCCGTATTATGTTCGCCGTTTGAATTATTTTTATTATTAATAATTAGTATTTTTATTATATTACTGCTCTTGCGCAAAACTTATAAGTTATAAATATTAAAATATCACTTACACTATGTATGGATGTTGGGTGTTCAGACCGAAGGCTGGTTTGATCCCCCACAGCTCTGCCGACAGCTGTCATAAGATAAGCCTTAGATGTCACTTACACTATATATACTATTAATAATGCTGAAATTATCACTACACTGCACACGACATGAAGAAATTGTAAAGACTGAAGAGAGTGTGGAATTTGGCAACCTCTCCACATCAAACAAGGAACACTTAGAACTCTTCAACTCAGCAGGATGCAGGGTGTGACTGACAACTAACTTGCTTTCAGGAACTGAGGCTGTCATGTTTTGTCCCCAATTATACACTTGGCATGGTGGCCCAGTGCCTGCATAACTTTGGAGATGGAATGGCCCATACATCTGGCACCAACATGACAATCTGGCTGCGGTCATATGTATTGAGATCTTGTGTCTTACCCATCCTGTGCTCAACTGGCCAGTTTCTAATTCAGTTGCTCATCACTATATGTTCATTTACATTCTGCACACTTCCAACAAAAAAAAAATGAACCAACTGAGGAGGAACTTCAAAACAATCCAAATTGAGGTTATAAAATCATCTCATGCTAAGACTTTAATGTTATAAAACAAAGAGAATCATATTAGAAATACCAGAACTTCAAACACATTTTGTATAACTTACTGTACAGAATATGGCTGTCCTAACTTCAAAGAGTTTATGAAGGAAACCTTTTACCCAGGTTTCAAATTTCCATGTTTACTGTTACTGGTAGGTTAAGTTACTTTTTCTTTTCCACAAAATTGTAAACAATTCTGCTATCATTTCATGTAAGAACATTTTTATATTGTTTTTATATTTTATGTTTTAAAGAATTAGAATTAGAAATTTTCAATTGTTAAAGTTGTATTAATTTGTTTATGGAAGATTTTCATACCATCCATGTTAATGTATTTATATGACTATTAATTTGAAATGATTTCAAATATCTACTCAAAATATAAAATCATTGTTTGGCCTTGATATTTACTTATCTTTTGATTCAAGCTTTCATCATGAATGTTCACTAAATGAATTATAACTTCAAACCCAGTTGAAAATATAGTTTTATCAGCTGAAGGAGCCAATGTAATTTATGTTGAGAAATGTCAATTGTAAAATAACAAAATGTTACATGATAGAGTGACAGATGGTCTGCACAATGCTATGAGCATATGTTTTCTTAAGAACAGTTTGCAGAATACATCAGTCAATATTAAAAATCATTTTAGTATTTTTAAAACAGTATATTAATTGTTTATTTGTACTATTCACTTTGTAAGCAGGGATGTTGGTGGTTTCTTACAAACTCTGTGGATCAGCAGGGAGAACAGCCAATCGAACAAGTGAAACAATTCACTTACCTCGGTAGCATCTCATTGCAGGATGGCAAGCTCTCCTGTGGGTGGGGGTGGTAGAATACACTTGTCATAAGAGGCAACTAAAACGGGGACCAGGGGCTCTGAACTTGGGAGCATAGGTGAGCGACCACAATTACCCTAATTGAGTTTGGCATTGCTTTCACGTATTCATGCCAGGCTCCTCACTTTCATCTATCCTATCGGACCTCCCTTGGTCAATTCTTTTCTGACCCGAACAGTATTAGATTTCCATGGCCTAGGGAGCCTTTCATTTTCACACCCTTCGTGGTTCTTGTCATTCTTTTCCTGATTCCTTAATTCTTTTTAGTATCAGATCTCTTCCATTTTTCTTCTGATAATAGAGAATGATTGCCCAGTTATACTTCCTACTGGGCGAGTTGGCCGTGCGGTTAGAGGCGCGCGGCTGTGAGCTTGCATCCGGGAGATAGTGGGTTCGAATCCCACTGTCAGCAGCCCTGAAGATGGTTTTCCGTGGTTTCCCGTTTTCACACCAGGCAAATGCTGGGGCTGAACCTTAATTAAGGCCACGGCCGCTTCCTTCCAAATCCTAGGCCTTTCCTATCCCATCATCGCCATAAAACCTATCTGTGTCGGTGCGACGTAAAGCCACTAGCAAAAAAAAATTATACCTTCTCTTAAAATAGTAATAATAATATCACCATCACCAACATTTCAAAATTGGCAAAGCCTCAGCAGTCTTTCAGTGCTTGCAACCCATCTGATCCACTTTGATTGTCAATAAGGAGTCTAAACTTAAACTTTTTAAAACTCTCATCATGTCTACAGCAATCTCTTTGCCAGTGAAAATGGAAAATTATGGTTTAGACAGTAAGCAAGCACATTTTGTTCTACCTATATTGCTTACACAAACCTTTAGATGTCATTTGGCATGACTGAGTCACCAATGAGGACAGAGTAGCTCTAAGAATTCACAAGATATTGTGGCAAAGTGGTGAACGCATCTAGCCGGCCATATTTTTTTTTACCAGACAGCCACTACTTGAAGAATGCTATGCAGTAGGAGCCAACAGGATGCAGGCAGAAGTTTGTCAAATTGCACAAAACATGGTGGGAAACATTCAAAGAAAATCTACTAACAGAGCAGGATGATATCAAGAATGCTGCATGGAACAAGACTCGTTAGTGAAAGCTTGCTGCCCTATGCACTTTGTGTAGAATGAACCAATAAGGGTGATGATCAAAGAGTCCATTCAGTACTCCATGTCATACAAGGTCAGCATATAAAGGATCTCTGATGTTACATTCAGTGTTTACTCAACAAACACTAATCAAATGTAAAAGTGGAAGAGGTCTAGTGCTGTGGAGAACAAAGGAATCAGCAGAAAAAAAGAAAGGATCATGAAGGCCGTGATAATGCAAATCTAATGACGCTGGGGTTGGAAGAGAACAAGAGCTCGGATATGACAGATGAAAGTGAGGAGCCTAGCATAAAGTAGAAGCAGTGTAGACTCAGCTAGGGGAACCTATTGTTACTAACTATCCAACATTTGCTACGTGAAAGTTCCCAGGGTGTTTCCCTTTTTAATCACCTCTTACAAATGTATTCTACCTAAATTTTTACAGGGGGAAGGTCATGCAATCCATTTGACAGCCAAATCTAATGTTTATTAAATATTTTATTTGAAATGCTCAAGCCTTGGTAAGTTTAAGACACTTTGAGTGTCTAGACCCACAGTCAAAAGATTAATAACTACATCCCTGCCTATAAAGTATCTTACTCTAAAGGAATGCTATTGAAATATGTGAAAATGAATTACTATTAAAGATCAAGTGAAAAGCTCAGCGATAATATTAACGAAGATCGTACGTAATTATAGTGGCCTATTTACAAGTACGAGTCAATCAAATCCATTCTACTGCGAAGTTTAAACAATTTAAATTCATTGTAAATAAGAAATAAATAAATTTTCTATTTGAAGATGAAAGGAAATAATAACGCCGTTGTACCGCTACACAAGTTCTGTCCACGGCCAAGTTGTGTGTGTTGATGAAATGAAAAGAGGAACACATGCAGAGATATTGCTTATGTAAACAGTATTGGGCTGTCAAAATTACAGCAGCACAGTATTTCTGAGGGTAATAAGGGACATTCTAGCTTTCAAAGGGATTATGGTATATGTATTTCTTACCAGTTCAATGGAGTATCGCACTTGGTCATCCTATGGAATATGTATGAGCATGCAGCTCTTTTCCAGGCAGCTTTTTTTTTCTATCTTTTTTCTCTCTCTCTCTCTTTTTTTTTTTCACAATCATCTTGCCTGTATCTCCTTTGGTGCCATTTAAGAAACATGGCATTGGCCTTTCTGTTCCTCTTCTGTACACCCCCTAGACATGATATTCTTCTCCAGGGAGGTATTTCTCATTGTCAAATTTAGATGGATTTTGTCTCACTATTCTCCCTTCTAAGGGGATTTTAGTCTTGACCTAGTTAAAGATTTTCTTATTACCATACTACTGGTAATTCTGGATAGCCATGACATTCTCAGCAGATGTCACCAATGGAAGAAAAAAAAACCAAACTCAAATGCATTGATTCTTCTTCTGCCAGCTTGCTTCAAGGTCCATAACAAGTAAATCCAGTCAACAGAAATTAAATTCATTACAACAATAAACCAAAAGACCAGGAAAGATGAGATTAGAAATAAAGCAAACAGGAAGGAGGCTGGCATCAAAATACTTGTTACCGAGCTTTTAGGAAGATGCAGGCTACAATGGTTTGGATATGTAATGAGGATGGACAGAACAAGAACAGCAAGGAATTACTTTGACAGAGAAATGAAATGGGAGAGGCCAGTTGGGAGGCCAAGGAATCGATGGACAGTCACAATGAAATCGGAGGTCGGCAAGAGGAATGTCAAGTGAGAGGACATACAGGAACAGAAACTATACTTTGACAGGAAGAAGTGGCGAGTACTTGTACCACACATCTACCACATTCGGGAAACTGGGGCTGGAAAATGATGATGGTGATCATGATCATGATGAGGAAAAACAATGGCACTACCCAGTCTGAACTTGGTTCTCTTACTGATGACCTTGCTTCTCCAGGTATTTTTCAAACTTATCACTAAAAGCCATACAAAAATTAAATAAATTGCCCTCTTTCCAGGTGCCAGCCTCTGCTTGACTTCAGTTATACAGTCACCTTTGTGATAAATTTTGGATCCAAGGAAGATGAAATTCTCAACCACCTCTATTTCTTCATTGTTAATCTTAAGTGTTCCGCTGTTGCCTTTATCTCAGTCGTCTTAATGTTTAAGTACAGCCCAAACTTCACCTTTCATTCTCTGATACATGTCAAAACATCTGCGCATGGTAACTGAGGCCATACACCGTAAATATGTAGTCTGATATTCATTTAAACTGGAGTATAACTTCTTTTCCATGGCTGTATATGTGTGTGGAGAGTATCGCTAGAGTCAGCTCTTCTGATCTGAAGAGAGTATTCCCTTCACCTCTGTAACAGGGCCACTGGGATGTCCTTCCTGAAAGTGGTTTCATATGTCCTCTACCATGTTGCTTTTGGGCGTCCTTGGCTTCTCCTTGGTTCTGCTTGGCAAGAGCTTTCTGCACAGGATGATCTTCATCACTCCATTTGGCATGCATTAATTTTTCTTTCTAAAATTTGCTTTACATCGCACTGAGACAGGTAGGTCTTATGGTGACATTGGGATAGGAAAGGGCTAAGAGTGGGAAGGAAGTGGTCATGGCAGTGGTACAGCCCCTAGATTTTCCTGGTGTGAAAATGGGAAACCATGGAAAACCATCTTCAGATCTGCAAACAGGGGGGTTTGAACCCACTATCTCCCGAATGCAAGCTCATAGCTGCATAACCCTAACCGTATGGCCGACTCGCTCGGTGGCATGCATTTGTGGAGGATAACGAGAGTAATAAATCGATTTATATAGGGAGGTTGAAAACAATGTGAACCAGGTATATGAGCGTAAAAGAGTTAGGCATACTAATGAACAGCTTGAAAACATATTTTGATACCTCACGCCGATATCATTTTATCAGCTGCTGAAATTAGCCAATCAGATTGCTTTGCTAAATCTGCAAGGCTTGAGAGTACCATAGATAATAAATTTCGTATTATTTCATATTGAAAAGCAATATAATACGAAACCAAAGCAAAAAGGTTTCCACCTATTCAATACTATTTATCGTAACCTAAAACAAGTTACATATAGTTGATGAAACTAGTTTTGATTTGCTAGAGACATGCATTCTGTTCACACTTGCTTCAGCTGAACTTCAAGAAGATTCTTTGAATGCTAGTAATATAAATGTTTCATCTGGTCTTTTGTGAAGTGCATTCTTCAAATTGAAACAAAACTTTTACACAAGACGTGTGATCGTGATGAATGATTAATATTTACTTCTTTACTTGTCTTGCAACAAATAGCAACAACACATGCTTGCTTCATAAATTTTATCTATCTATATATATAAAATAAGAGTTTTGTCTGTACATTGCTCGGAATTTGAAAAGAATGGCATTTCTGCATCGGTCACGTCCACAGTAACAAGAAAATGCATTTTTTACTTTTCCGTAATTTCTGTCTGTCTGTCTGTCTGTCTGTCTGTCTGTCTGTCTGTCTGTCTGTCTGTCTGTCTCTCTGTCTGTCTGTCTGTCTGTCTGTCTGTCTGTCTGTCTGTCTGTCTGTCTGTCTGTCTGTCTGTCTGTCTGTCTGTATGTACACGCATCACAAGAAAACGGCTGAAGAGAATTTAATGAAAATCGGAATGTAAAGTCGGGTGATGAACCGCTATCATCTAGGCGATAAATTATTTTAATCACGCTGAGTGAAATGGTAGTTTAGTGGAAGGCCTGAAATTTAATTCTCAAATATTTATGTTATTAGTGGTCGTGTCTTAATGAAAATCGCTAGACAAAGATGGGAAATAAGTCGCTACAATATAGGCTATACACGCTGAGAAAAATGGTAGTTTAGGGGAAGGCCTAAAATTTAATTGTCAAATATTTATTTTATTAATGGTCGTATCTTCACGAAAATTGGTATGCAAAGTCGGGGAGTAGGTCGCTATAATCTAGGCTATCAATAATGTTATTCACACTGAGTGAAATGGTAGTTTGGGGGAAGGCCTGAAATGTAATCTATATATAAAGTAAGTGTTTAGCCTGTACATTGTTCAGAATTTGAAAAGAATGGTATTTCTGTATCTGTCATGTCCACAGTAACAAGGAAATGCATTTTTTATTTTTCCGTAATGTCTGTCTGTCTGTCTGTCTGTCTGTCTGTCTGTCTGTCTGTCTGTCTGTCTGTCTGTCTGTCTGTCTGTCTGTCTGTATGTATGTATGTATGTATGTATATATGTATGTATGTATGTATGATTGTACACGCATCAATAGAAAACGGCTGAAGAGAATTTAATGAAAATCGGTATGTATGTAATCGACTGCAATCTAGGCTACAAATTATTTTATTCATGCTGAGTGAAATGGTAGTTTAGGGGAAGGTCTGAAATGTAATTCTCAAATAAGTTATTTATGTTATTAGTGGTCGTATCGATAAATACTACATAACTAACATAACTTTAGTTATGTCGTAAGAAGTTATTAAATTTCCGATCACTTATGTCTTATACATTGTTACCGTACCGCATATAATCGGAGATATTCATGAATTTGGATTTTTGTTACTAAGTCCATATCAGCGCCGAGTCACGAGAAAATGGGTAAACAGAATTTAGTGAAAATCGGTATGTAAAGTCTGAGAATAAGGAACTACAGTCTACGATAGAAATAATTTTGTAAGACACCCTAATATCACAGAGTCGAAAGAAAACTAATGTGAAGGCCTGCAATATAGAAACCTCATAAACTATAGCAACAATAACATTACATTGACCATTGTTTGTTGTGATGTGCTTTTTGTCTTCTGTTTCCTCTCATCCCCGATAGATAAGATTACTGCAGTGTACCGAGGTTTTTTTAAAATTTGCTTGACGTCGCACCGACACAGGTAGGTCTTATGATGACGATGGGATAGGAAATGAATAGTGGTGTGAAGGAAGCGGTCTTGGCTTTAAGGTACAGCCTGGTGTGACTGGTGTGAAAATGGGAAACCACGGAATACCATTTTTTTTTTTGTTTAACGTCACACCGACACATATATATCTTATGGCGACGAAGGGATAGGAAAGGTTTAGGAAGTTGAGGAAGCGGCTGTGGCTTTAATTAAGGTACAATCCCTGCATTTGCCTGGTGTGAAAATGGGAAACCACGGAAAACCATCGTCAGGGCTGCCTACAGTGGGGCTCGAACCCACTATCTCCCGAATACGATCTACAGGGTTGCTGGCAGTGGGGTTCGAATCCACTATCTCCCGGATGCAAGCTCACAGCTGCACGCCCCTAACCACACGGCCAACTCGCCTGGTCGTACCGACTGAAACTGCCTGCCTGTATATTGGTGGGAAGTAGCTGGGATGTAAGATAACTTTCTTCTTTAGCATGCCATTCCTCTGGTTCATACATTTTATTATATATCTGGTACGTAACACACTGGTTCATCATAGTATTCGAGCTGTACAATCCCTACTCTGAGCCACTGATTGGAAAGAGTAGTGTGCATATTTAACGGAATCATGGCAGGAGTGTTCACGGCAGTCTGCGACCTAGTTATTCCAGCTATGGAACTTCGGACTCTTAGATCGGCACCGTAGTACTATTCATTGAAATTGAGAGAGTGTGCAGTTTTTTATTTGATCGAGTATTTTATATGATAACATTGCTTTCAATCGCTACATTCCTACTGACATTTCTGTAATGACCTATGTTGAATTCAGTTAGGAAAACCACCAAGTCAGTCTTTCTGAGAATCCCGTCGCGAAGCACGGGTACATCAGCTAGTCTGTAATAAAATTCATGTCTTGCCTTAACTTAAATGATTTTGACTGATGATGGTTTCTAGTAAGGCTGAAACTAGTTTCATCTTAAGGAACTTTTGTTTTAGGTTACAATAAATAGTATTGAATATGTGTAAACCTTTTCGCTTTTGTTTTATATTTTACTGAGAGTGCCAATCGAAGGAAAAACTTTGCTAGGGGAGGAATTTGAACATGGGTCTCCGAGATGACAGGATGACACGTGGCACTGGCTGAAACCCACGGTAGTTTTGTGTTTGATGCTGATTTCTCGGCATCGGTACCTGCAAGGTAGACATAGAATCTCTTGTAACCTGCAAGGCAATCGATTAATTAAAGAAATACTCGTTAAACAGCCTCATGGCATGCGTACAGTTGACTTGGACTTCCACTAAAATGCAAGCTTTCCTGATTGGTGCTCTCAAGCCTGTTTTAACCCACATGTATATTTATCAACACCACCTTAGTAAACCCATTTGATTTGCCCATGTGTGATTTCAGCAGCTGATAATATGATAACAACATGAGATATCAAATTATCTTTCAAATTATTTGTCAGTGTGACCAATAATCATCATCATCATCATATTCTAAAGGCTAAGCCTTGTCACCGCAGCCATAGATGTCTAGATGAGACAGTCTTTTCAACTCAGCATACATCTTGTTCATCCTCAGAAGCAGGTTCTTGAAATAAGACACTCTGGGTCATCCTCTTCCTCTTTTTCCAGCAATTCTTCCTTCAATGATGTTACAAAGGAACTCCTTATGCCATAGAATGTGACCAATAAATTTTCCTTTCTTTTTTTCAATTTCAGCGACCAGACTCCGTTTTTCTCCTATCTCTCTAAGGACTTCAGTATTGCTCTTCATTTCAGTCCAATGTATCCCCTGCATTCTTCTCCAGATCCACATTTCAATTGACTGTAGTCTTTTCTTTTCCTCCTCTCCTAATGTCCAGCTTTTGCAACCATACAGAAGCATACTCCATACAAAAGTTTTTGCAAAGGTCTTCCGAGTTTGAATATCTACATGTTTGTTGGCCCCCAGACGCTTTTTATCTTAGAAGGCTCTCTTTGCCACTACTATCCTTTTTGTGACTTCTGATATGCTCCGATTATCACTCGTGATTAGGATTCCTAAACTGTTTCACTTGTTCAATTTTGTCAGCGCTAATTTTGAAGTGTGTTACAGATGTTTTCTTGGATTTACATATTGTCATGGTTTTTGTTTTCCTTGTATTAATTTTGAGATTCCATTTGCCTAAAGTTCCTGCTAGTATGATGACCATTCTCTGCATACTTTTGCCTGTTTTTTCTAGCATGGCAGTCATGGATAGAAGCTTGACCAATACTCAAGCGTTCATATACCAAGTTTACATTGTTTCCAACCACAAGATATTAGTATTGATGGTTTTCACTTTACAAAAGAAAAGTTTTTATTAATTTTATTCATTTTATTATTTACTATTAAAAATCACTCCATCAAAAGATGGATACATGTACTGAACAGGGGAATGTAACAAAAAAATTTCACTCTGTGTAATGAAATATGACAAACATCTTGTACCGGTACCTAGGTAAAACACACTAAATGGAGTTGGTGTACTTTGACAAGTGCCCTGAAGGGCATGAAATACCCCTGCATTTCTCTTGATACAGACCAAACTTCTCCTTTATGACATTCTACTGCATACTACACAAACACACAGAACTTTGTCCTGGACAATACATTATTCCCCAAGGATGTGTGAGGAATACAGCTTTATTATATGGAATTTTCTCAAATATGTGTAATTGTATAATGGTGGTTTGTAATTTTATTTATGTACGTATTTTTGTGTATATGTATTTTTATGAAGGTCAAGACTAACAACAGGGTTTAAAAATAAAATAAAGATATACTAGCTTCTAGGCAGAAATAATTTTCCGACGCTAATCATGAGTGTGTCATTTAACCTCTGTTATCTCTTTGTGATGTGCTTTCCTTACGGTGGCCACTGGATATACTATTTAAAAAATATAAAAAAGACTTGTAAGGAGCATTTTAAAAATGCAAAGACGTTTAATAAAAGAAATTGATTTAAATAGTGCATGTATTTATTTATTTACCTTGTAAAATTTTTCATTCCCTAAATCACTTTTAACATTTTATTGACCTATGCAGCTGAGACCTGGACAATAACAAATAGGGAGGAGAGAAGAATTCAAGCCAGTAAAATGAAATACCTAAGTTGTATGATGGAAAATGTGATATGTGCTATGAGAGTTTATATACTTGGCCTTCTTCAAATAAATTTTGGATCATTTAAAATTGTATTAAATTTTATTTTCAAAATTTGTGGGACACCCTGTACCACATGTGTTGATTTTTCTGGGACTTGTACAAGATACAAGCTTTGAGAAGTCTCCAAGGACAAGACAACAAGCATCAAATTAAAAACTTAAATGTGGTTGGTTTAAATAAATCGAAAGGTAACTCCTGCGCTGTCATTGGTCATTAAATTTTCTGTCCCATTTTCTGTGTCACCATCCAGTGTGGGCTACCTTCGGGAAGCATGCCGCAGGGTGGTTTAATTCTTTCTTTGGCATCATGTAGGGTGAATGTGTTGTTTGGGACCTCTGCCTTCTCTTGGGGTAAGCAACTTTTAAATTTTCTAACGTAACTTTATTTTATTTTATTTTATTTTATTTCACATTTTAATTTGTCACCTGTCAAACTTTCTATCAGAAATCAATTGTAATTTATGATGTTGTACAGACGTCTTACATCCAGCTTCACGTTTGCATTAGGCAAGCTTTTTCTAACAGTTTTGTAACTTAAATTAACTTTTCATTAAGGTTGACCTCAGTAATTGTGATTCATTTTAAAATATTTTCCTTTGTCCTGAATTTTCATTTCTTTGGTGAAGATGCTCACTTCCGGTGTTCATTTTGTAATTTCCTTTGATGAACCTTCATTTCATCAGGTTTTGTATTCTTTTATTTTTTGTTTATGCTACCAGCAGTGTTCCTTATTTCCTTTCCTTATTGTTTTTATAATAAAGAAATTATAGCCAAAAAAAATGGGATTAAAAATTTCATTTGAAAACAGAAATGATGCCAACTTTTAAAGTTGATTTACCAGTTATTCAACTGAACAGTAATAAAGAGATTAAAATTGTCCATAAATTCAAATATCTTGGGGAAATAATAACATGGGACACAAATGAAAAAAGCAATAGAACACAGAGCAACTAAATTTAAACAAGCACACAGACTTACCTGGCCAACCTATTAAAAAAAATCTTTCAATAAACACTAAGCTGAAACACTATAATTCCATAGTTAAACCAGAGGCAATGTATGCTAGTGAAACTTTATTCAAATTAAATGTAAAATCTACAACAGACAAATTACAGAAAACTGACAGAAGAATTCTTAGAACAATTATTAATAAAAAAACACCAAGTTGATGGACAGTGGAGATTGTTGCCTAACAACCTTATCTATCGTGAATGTGAATCAATAATATCTACAATGCTTAAAAGAAGAATTTCCTTTTTCCGTCACATATCAAGATTACCAGACACCAGGATATTAAAACAACTATTTGATTACTTTTTGAAAAATAAAATCAATAATAATTGGTTCAAAGAAGTTCAGGATGATTTGGAAGAATTGGGTATAACTCGGCAACAAATCAAAGACAGAAAAGAGAAGAGGATTTTGAAGAACAAAAGCATAAGTCTCAAACTAAAAACAGTTGAACGGAAACAATATACTATATTGGACACACAAAGGGCTTCCAGGTCGGAGAGGATGAGGAAGTTCTGGGAGAATAAAAAGAAGAAATTAACTCAAATGTGTTGATTTAAGTGCTCCAATGTGGGCGTAAAATATGTAAATAAATAAATCTATACTAATATTATAAAGAGGAAAAATTTGTATATTTGTTTGTAACGGATAGACTCAAAAACTACTGAACCGATTTTGAAAATTACTTCACCTATAGAAAGCTACATTGCCAGTGAGTAACATGGGCTGTATATTTTTTCAAAACAATTCGAGGGTGGCTACGGGGGAGATACAAAAATATTAAAATAATAGGCGAAATCGAATTTGTCATACAACGACGAGACAAAGCTCATTTTAAGGCCCTTGACGCAAAGAACAAAACTCGATAAACCCTTTAGGCCGGAAAACCAACCGAGATATTGGAACCACACTACCCCTGCTCTAGGAATCGGATAAAAAATCAAACGGCCGTAACCATGGCAACGTCAGCTCCAGGATTCTACAGCAGCTAGATTGTGCATGTATGTTTGGGCACAGCTGCCAACCAAAACTGATACACATGTGACTTACTATCTGAAAAAAATAAACTGTTGTGTAAGATGCTCATAGCACTCCTTTGGGCGTGGATGGAAAGGGAGTGAAGTATAAAAATGATAGCCCCCGAGATCAACCAGCGGTTGCCGACGGGCCTCCGTTTTTACGTACTGGCTTAGGTTTCAGCATTTTGTGGAGTCTGTTACCTATAGTTTAAACTATTTTCTATCAAATCATGGAGTATCACTGATGTCCACTTTTACGATCATTGTAACCATGAAAACAACCTATATACTGTACACAATTTCTCAACATTTATACTCAGATTCATTATATGATGTGTGACATGAGTGACAGCCTTGAGAATTATAATTCTCAATAATTATAGTAGTTTCTTTTATGCATTGCAAATTTCCTTGATCATTTGTAATAGTTACGAAATGTCGGATCAAACAAATACATTCAATAATATTTATATTTGTGGTACTATCTAGCGGAAGTATACTTACACCAAACCTGCGGCTTTGTGAAGGGAGCATATACAGTATATCTAGGTGGGAATTAAGGAAAAACATGGTAGAAAAAATCTTAGAGATCGACTCTAATAAGGAACTAATATTTAGAGGCCCCCATGAAGAAAAGAAGGAGAAGATACACTATAATTCCAAACATAACAAATAATTTCTACATACTTAAGTAAATACACCAGTGATATAAATATCTAATGAAGTCAGTCACACCGATAGTATGAGTAACTAAAGCCAGTTTCTGATAACCTGTATGAAGGACGGGTACTTCTGCTAGTATTAACTATAAATAGGTATTAACTAAATTATACTTCGGTCGAAGTTTCTACCACAAAAGTCCTTCAATCCACAACCTCGTAGGGTTCCTTCCACTGTCCATTAGTTTCCGTGTATTTTACCTTGTTTAATTTTGATTTTATGATATGGTTTTAACGATTCTAAAATTTATTTAAAGTTCCACATGTTTTTCTTTTATAATTGAATTAATGAAATGAAAATGATAACCTACAACCTGTTTTCCAGTCATCGACCGGGTGAGGGATGTAATGAATGAAACATATATAGGCTGTTATTACAATGGGATCACCACTCCCAAGGTGATTTATTAATGAGTGATAAATGCTATGAAATGATAATGGAGAGTGTTGCTGGAATGAAAGATGACAGGGAAAACCGGAGTACCCACAGAAAAACCTTCCCCGCCTCCACTTTGTCCAGCACAAATCTCACTTGGAGTGACCGGGATTCGAACCACAGTATCCAGCGGTGAGAGGCCGACGTGCTGCCGTCTGAGCCACGGAGGCTCTAATTGAATTATTATCATCATCATCATTTCCCTTTATCCAGCTGTAGCCGGGTAGGGGCAAATATGGTTCCTCTCCACTTTCTTCGGTCTTTCCACCACTCCTCCTCCAACACTGTTTCCCAGTCCAGGTTTCTTTCTATAATGCTGCGTTGGATGGTATCCTTCCATCTCAATCGTGGTCGTCCACGGCCTCTCCTTCCTTGGATTTGCATTTCCATCACCTTTTTTGGCATTCTTTCGTCACTCATTCGCTTTATGTGCCCAAACCATCTTAGTCAGCTCTTCTCTATTCTATCATTAATTTTTTCCACTCCAATTTCTCATTCCTTATTTTGTCTCTTCTACTCTTCTGTATCATACTCCTCAAGAATTTCATTTCGGCTGCCTGTATTCGACTCTCATCCTTCTTTGTCATTGTCCAAGTTTCTGCTCCGTAAGTTGTTATGGGTACGTAATACATCTTGTACATAGTATCCTTTGCTTCCATTGGCACATCTTTGTCCCATAACATATTTCTTACACTATGATAGAAACAACTTCCAGCTTGAATCCTTTTACTAATCTCAGCATCCAGTCGAGCATTCTCCATTAATTCACTCCCCAGGTATTTAAACGTTTCCACTACTTCCAAGGGCTTGTCTGCAAGTCTAATCTGACCTTTCCCTTCTTTCTCCCCTCTAGTCATAACAAGAGTTTTACTCTTTTCTACACTTATTTTCAATCCACATTCTTCAATCTTCCCATTCACCACATTCAACTGTTCTTGAACCTTCCTGTCGTCTTCTCCCCAACTCACAATATCATCTGCAAATAACATCATGTTCATTTCTCTTCCTCCATATGCTGCTTTTGCCGTTCTCATGATGTCATCCATTACTATTGTAAACAGGATTGGTGATAGAACACTTCCCTGTCTCAGCCCACTAGTTATTTTGAACCAACTTGTCCTGCCAACTTGTGTTTGCATGCAACTACAACATTCCTTATACAATGCCATGATCATTTTTATTAATCCCTGTCCAATTCCTTTTTGCACCAGACTGTCCCAAACTTTCGTCCTAGGGACACTGTCATATGCCTTTTCAATATCAATGAATGTCATCACCATATCATTCCCATACTCCCAATGCTTTTCCATTAGTTGTCTCATAATGAAAATGGGCTCTATTGTTGACCTTCCACTTTTGAAACCAAATTGATTTTCCTGTATCTGCTTCTCAACCCTCAACCTTATTCTACTTTCCAGTATCCTTTCCATTATCTTAGCAACATGGGATATTAGAGTAATTCCCCTGTAGTTCTTCAAAACTTTCTTATCACCTTTCTTGAAAATTGGGATGATTATTCCTTTTTGCCAATCCTCAGGGACCTCCTTATTCTCCCAGACATTCCTGAGAACCCCATATGTCCACTGCAGGCCTTCAGCTCCAGCTGCCTTTATTATCTCCACTGAAATTTCATCTATTCCAGCAGTTTTTCCATTCTTCATCTTTCTTACTGCCATTTCAATTTCATTCATTGCAATTTCTTTATCCATTTCTTCGTCAACTAATTGCCTTTCCTGGTCGTCCATTGAATGACTGTCATCCGTTCTTATGTTCAGCAGCTTCTGAAAATACTCTCTCCATCTATTTCTTATTTCTTCTGGCTTTGTTAAAATTATGCCACCTTCATCCTTCACAAATCTGGTGTTTACTTGATCTCTCTTTTTGTTTCTTAAGATTCCATACAGTAATTTCTTGCTGCCCTGCATATCATCTCTCAATGTCTGTGTGAATAAGGCCCAGCTTTTCCTCTTTTCTTCCTCCACTACTTTCTTGGCCAAATTCTTTGCCTCCACATATTTTCTTCTACTTTCTTCAGTCTTAGATGTTTTCCATGCTTTCCATGCCATTTTATTTTCCTTCACTTTAATCTTTACCCTATCATTCCACCAGTGTGTTTCTTTGTCTTTCACATTTCCTGATGTTCTACCACACACCTTTTCTGCACATCCAACCAGTGCTTCCTTAAATCTTTTCCATTCCTCTTCAACATTCCCCACCTCTGTCCTGGGTACCAAGGGTATTATTTCCCTTTGAAATTCTTCTTGTATGCTTTTCGCCTTCAACTTCCATACTTTAATTCTTTTCTCTCTTCTTAATTGGGGTTTATCAATCTTTCCAACTTTCAATTTTCCTATCACAACTCTATGATCTCCACCAAAGGCTTCTTCAGGCATGGCTGTTACATCTACAAGGTTCTTCCGGTGTTCTTTCTCTATGATTATATAATCAATCATAGTCTTTGTCCGTCTGTCTCCCCAGCCATACCTTGTAATCTTCTGACTGTTCTTCTTCCTAAACCAGGTGTTTCCAACAATCATTTGATTCCTCATGCAAAAATCCACCAACAACTCGCCTTCTGGATTTACATTTCCATATCCAAAGGGCCCTACAACATCTTCCTTTCCTTGTCTTTCCATTCCAACTTGTGCATTTAGATCTCCCATCAACAGTACTTCCTTATCTTCTATCTGTCTCTCCACTTCCTCTAAGAAGTCCTCTAGATGTTCATCTATGCAACCAGTTTGTGGGGCATACAAATGAAATAGATCTTTCACGCCATTTTCAAACTGGAGTCTCATCATCATCATCCTATCGCTGACGTACTTTGTATATTCCAGATATTCTTGGATTTCTCTTCTAAGTATGATGGCCACTCCATTTTTTGCTTCAGGTCCTCCGCTGTAATACAGCCTGTATCCTTCTCTCAGAGGGATCTCCCCTGTACCCCTCTTCTTGGTCTCGCACAGTCCAAGTATGGCTATATCTTTTTCTATCATGAAGTCAACCAGTTCTTCTGCCTTTCCCGTCAGTGTCAGTATATTAACTGTTGCAATTTTGATGTAGTTTGGTGCTGGTTGCCCATTTTTCACAGTTTCCCCAGCACCTGAAGAGCTGTGCGTCGCTTTTAGCAAGGGATGCCCTAACCTTTTCCGAGGCACCATATCTACTTTGTCCATATAGGCTATTGTTACGATGGGCTCGCCACACCCAAAGGCATTTTATACCTACTGCCAGGTTCAAAATTAGGCCGCCCCTAACATGGAGACAGATGCCTTTTGTAGCCGCTCCTCTGGAGTACAGACGCTACGGGTATGCCCCTTCCGCCATCTCCGCCGTACCGAAGTCCACCTTCTCCGCCGTAGATGCCGTTGAGGTCTTCACTCGTAACCCTGAGCTGGGGCCCATACCAGATGTTACACACCGGGTCAGTGTGCTCTGGGACTCACATAGGCAGGGGCGCCACTCCCTGGGTAGGGCTGCCTCCGAAGAGGGTCCCTACCTGCTACCTTAATGCCCCCAAATGCTGCCACATAAAAGACAAGGAAAGAGAGATTGATAAACGAAGATGTGAGAAAGGAGGTCAGAGTGGTAAACCTAAATGAGAGAATTGATAGGAGTAAATTAAGATGATTTGGACATGTAAAGAGGACGTAGGAGGAAAGAATACCAAAAGAGATGATGGAGATGAAGTTCGAATGAAAGAAAGCAAGAGGGAGACTAGAACAAGGTGGAACGATTCAATAAAGAGGAGTGCAAGAAGAAGAAACCTGAAGTGGGACAGAATGATAGAAGGGGAAAGAAAAGTGGAGAAGTGCCATAAATGCACTGACCTGGCAGGAGCTGGGTAAAGAGAAAGGAGTATGTCGAGATGTACAGATAATTCTCTATCATATAATTTTTACAAGAGCCTTCGTGGCTCAGACGACAATGCGCCGTCTCACACAGCAAAATCAGTGAAAGAGACCTTGAAATCGCTTGGATGGGACATCCTTCCCCACCCGCCATACTTCCCCGACCTGGTTCCATCTGACTATCACCTCTTTGCATCAATGGGACAAGCACTCGCAGAGCAGTACTTCAGCAATTTTGAGGAAGTTAGAAAATGACTCGACACATGGATTGCTGCAAAAGACAAGCAGTTTTTCTGGCATGGTATTCATAATTTACCTGAAAGATGAGGGAAGAGTGTAGAAGCTGATGACCAATATTTTGAATAAACAAAAACTGAATTTCCCTTGAGAATTACATGTCTTCTTTACCACAAAAACCTGTAAAAACTTTTGCAAACACCTAGTACAATATGTCTATAAATGATTGGTATATCATATTATAGCCTACCTATTACTTAATAAAAATCTTCCTGGGTGAGTTGGTTGTGTGGTTAGGGGCGTGCGGCTATGAGCTTGCATCCAGGAGGTAGTGGGTTTGAATCCCACTGTCGGCAGCCTTAAAGACGGTTTTCCGTGGTTTTCCATTTTCACACCAGGCAAATGCTGGGACTTTACCTTAATTAAGGCCATTGTCCACGGTCGCTTCCTTCCACCTCCTAGGCCTTTCCTATCTCATCATCGCCAAAAGAATTATCTGTGTCGGTGCGACATAAAGCCACTAGCAAAAATAAAAATCTTATCAATCATAAATTTTGAAACACATGAGGAACTCCTTATGGACAAAGATACAGCTAAGAGTATAAATTATGTCTTATTATTGTTAATGAGCCCTTCAGGGCCGTTAACCCTATATCTGTAATAAATTGGTTACCCAAATTAAATTTGTTGCAAAAGTTTTGAAATCATGCCTCTTGTTCCTATCATCTAATCTGAAACTTCTATAGAGTCCAGATGATATTTCTCAGCATAATATGGAATTATGGAGTCCAGATGATATTTCTCAACATAATATGGAATTATAAGTTCATATATATCACATTTCTCCTTGTGTATTTCATGTGGTTGAGTAGATGATGCCTCGGTTCTAATTGTGGGGTCTATTATAACCCTTTACTTGAGCCCGGTGGTATAGTTACCATGTCAATCCGGCAGCTTGACCCAGCCTGAGACAATCCATGTACCTCCTCGTGGACTGTATAATGCTTCCCTCTGAGGGCATCAGCAACCACAGATCTTATACGATGATGTCGTGAATTCCGTAGTGTTTCATAAAATGGACAGGAACCCAAGATGTGGCCAAGTGTTTCAATCTCACTGTGGCAATGCCCACAGTTGTTATTGTCTTGGGACCTGCCAGATAATGCACAAACCGGAACTACATTTGTTATGAGTTTTATGGCATTTCTCGATTCGCTGCTGGTTAAACCTTCAGGTTTTCTTACACATTGATTGGCTGATGTGTATTCCTTATATAGTATAACACCCATACCCTTTTGTGGTAAGGCAGACCAGGCATCAAATTCTTTCTCATGGAGTTGTTGTCATAGGAGCAAGACCATGACTGATTCATATCCAGTATTCACAAGTAGGCCAAGTTTTTTGAAGCACTTCTCTGCTTCTGTAAGGAGGTCTCTGACACAGACCTGCAAAATGAAAAAAGGATGAAAGAGATGCAAGTTACTATTGTCATATTATCTATAAATCACAGAAATATAATGGATTCTACTGTAGTGTTGAAGATTTACCAGTAGCTTACACTGCAGTCACTGCTGTATAGTGCATACAGTGCCCATCATAACCCAATTATTAACTGTTGCCTAACATAATCCCTACAGCTGATCTTCTGGGAACTTCCATACTGCATTAACGCCAGTATTTATGTTTATACTAAGTTATATTGACAGATCTTCAGTCATTACATAGAAAGTGTTGGATAAAACAAAGCCAGATAAACCAAGGATAGGAAAGAGACAAAATAACAATAGTTAGTGAAGGAAGCAAATGAATGAATAGACAAGTAATAATAACAGACTCATCAAAGGCTGAGGAGAATTAGAAAAATGAAAACTGGAAACGACTATGGCAATGATGGTGATCTCATCAACACCATTACTGCTGCTACTTATGAGAAAGTTGAGACAGACATCTTGGTTCTTCTTCTTTGTTCCCTCACTGATGAAAGGTCAGCATCTGCTCAGAAGCTGGTATGCTGCTGGTTTCTGGACTTCATTAAACATTTTTCTTCCTAGATTTTTTAGTCTGTACCTGTGACTTAGTGAACATTTATGCTGCAGCTTTGCTGCTGAGATGCAGATAGCCAACCTGTTCACATGGAGCTTTTATCCTGCAGCATTCCCGTGTTGATATTGCTGGCTGCTCTCAGTTGTAGTCGAAAATTCATTGTTTTCATTCATTTTTCATTGATAGTTCAGATTCATCAGTGGCAAGATTATAGTACATGATGAGAAGAACAGAAGGAAATATGGGGTTAACACTTTAAACCAGGAACGTCGTAATTACCGCTACTTCCACAAATATTACAGTGAACTAAAAAAAAGTACTCAGAGATTGTTTTGACATTTCGTAATATTAATACCTTGCAATAATAACAATAAGTTAATTTATTGATTTCACCACCTAATCGATACAATAAGTCTTGTCTTAGTTGAATTTACTTTGGCATGTTAACTAAAATGGTACATGTTTTGCCTTGAATTTAGGCATCATCAGCCATTATCTTAAACTTAAAATAGAATCAGGCACCTGATTTACATGTACATGGAATAAAACAGATTTTTTAAATCATTGGAGAGACTTGAACTAAAATTAAGATATGGTAAAAGACTTGTAATGAAGTTGGTTTTAAAGATATTACAATGAGTGAGGAAATATACAATTGGTGAAAATAGCAGTAATATTAACATTAGAAGGCTTCTATTAAAATTAAAATGAACAAAGCAACAGTCTGTTATGAACGAGTGATAGGATTGCTAAAAATTATGTTGGCCGACCAGCGGTTACAACGAAAATGGCGATAAAAATCGTATTTAATACATAATGTAGAATAAAATAATAATGAAAGATGGTCAAGTGACCAGCAATTATTCGTTTACAAGAGAAAGAATCAAAAATCAATGGCATATGGTGATGTGGTTCAGTTTGATCAAAAAATACGAAGTTGAAGTTGACGGTTGAAAAATGATGTTTAAATAGGACCTCGTTCTATTTTAAGGTTAAGATAATGGCTGATGATGCCTAAATTCAAAGCGAAACATGTACCATTTTAGTTAACATGCAAAAGTAAATTCAACTAAGACAAGACTTATTGTATTGATTAGGTCGTGAAATCAATAAATTAACTTATTGTTATTATTCCAATCAAATATCATCAGTATGGATCAAGAATGATATTTATCACATGTAATATTAATACCTACCCTACATTTCAGTAGGCCTATATTTTGAATATGGTAGAGCCTAAAATTCAAAAGCAGCTGAAAATTAGGCCAAATATAGTCAATCCTATTGCTGTGGAAGAGGAACTAGTCTTTACTGTAAGGTAAGACTTTTGATTCACATTTTTATTGTATTACGTGTGTACAATTATTTCATAATTGTTTCTATCAGCACACATACACTACGCGAAACTTTAAGTGATACTTCAGGTCCCTAGTGCTGAATCAGAAGACCTTATTTATCTTCGAGATTCGTATTGGCAACCTCTGACCCCAAAATTATGAATCGATTATGCATCGCCGTGAGACATTTGGCGGTATAATTGCAACACTTTAAACACTATTGTTATTTACACAGCAAAGTCAAGATATAGGTTAAGCTTGAACATGAGTGAAGAAAATCAAAGTACATCACAGGAACAACTTAGAACTCCTACACAGAAACAACGGTTTACAAAATTCATATCGATCAATCATACTATCGATTCAATTCAGATTTCATTTCCATTCAGTTGGCAGTATTACCGGAACTGGGGTAGCTCGTTCCTAGCTCCTCAACCCCGTAAAATGAAGTATCACTAAAAGTTTCATGGACTGTACATAATATTCTTTGAAATTACATTAAACATGGTCCAACTTTTGATAAACATGTGGACAACACTACTTATATTATATGTATGGAAAGACTGTTTATGACAAATGTTCATTCATTTTAAATGGTATTCTTACAAGAATTTTTTTGGGGGGGATATTAAGTTTTGAACTAGTACAAGATTTTTCAGTTCTTATTTATTTTTTACACTTTTTGTTGCAGTGACCAGACAGGTCTTAAGCTGATGATGGGATAGGAAAGGGATAGCAGTGGGAAGGAAATGACCATGGCCTTAATTAAGGTGTGAAAATGGGAAGCCACCTTCAGAGCTGCCGAGAGTAGAATTCAAAACCACTATCTCTTAAATACAAGTTCAGAGCTATGTAAACAAAACTGTATGGCCACTCACGCGGTCTTAACACCTTCAACACTACCATATTTTAACATGGGCCCTGGCAGTGAACTGGAATTTGAATACATTATTGCAGAACACAGAAACATAAAACATGCCTGATTTTTATATCATATGAAGGTGTCAGCCATTTAAAACAAAGATGTTAATCAGGAAGAACATATCTAAAATATTTTAATTATACTAGTCTTATGAAAAACATTTAAAAATTATGAGAAAAACTTTTACATTCAAGTTTTACCAATGAGCCTGCTCAAACAATAAAAATGAATCATTTAATGTAGCTACTTAAGCCACAAATAAACACAATCACACCCCTGAAACTTTGGACTGTTAGATAGGCTCCGTAATATTGTTCATTAAAAGTGAGAAAATGTGTGGTTTTTCCTTTGATTGAGTATTTTATATGATAACATTGCTTTTAATCACTACATTATTACTGACGTTTTTCTAGTGACCTATGTTGACTTCAGTTAGGAAAACCACAAAGTTAATCTTTCTGAGAATCCCGTACCGAAGCACAGGCACATCAGCTAGTAACAAATAAAAATCTGGCCTGAACTATCACTTGATATGTTATCTGGTTCATAAGCACAGTATTCATCACTGTCATCTATTTCTGAAACCCGCTTTTCCCGATAAGATATCCAAGATATCACTATCATTGAGCTGGTGTCAGGATATGTTTGTACAGTAACACAGCTGACAGCGCAACATATTTGGCCCGCTCAGCACCCGGCACATCGAAGGTTTCGGTGGAGGTCATGGCAAGGAGATACTGATGATGCTTGTTGTTTTAAGGGGCCTAACATCGAAGGTCATCGGCCCCAAGGAGATACTACCCTTTTTACCATTTAGATTTGAACTTCCCAATAACTGCTGCATTCTAGTGGACACTAGATATACTACTACCTCCAATCAAGGGACAGGAACCATATGATATACAGTACATGGAGCTGCCTATAAACACGCACGACAATCATGCTCATATGGTATACGGGCGCCATCCACAACCAGTATACTGTACGGGCATAGTGTTGAAAGTGTTAATTATTATATAAGTCACAGAAATCAGATGTATTTTTTGGAAAAAGGAAACAAAACATATCTGCATGATAAGTAATGTTAACAATTATGGTAAATATGGAACAGACCTAAATGTCTGGCCTACATTTTTTTTCCTCTTTAGGGCTGCGAGATCTCAGGTAGGAAGAAAGTTGACACAGAATAATTTCTGAGAGGAATTTTTTTATTTCTTAAAAGCAAGTGTCAATACATACAAAATACTTAATATCCTCACTCCTGTAAGCCAATTAATTTAATGTTAATTTTTCACTTCCATATAATCTAACAATCTATATCTAAAATCTTTCACCAGAACTTACTGTATTTGTGCTTTCATTTTAGCGTACCTGCCACATAATAAAGGTAAAAACATAACTCAATACAACCACAAATAAAATAAGCTTAGATGGCTTAGAAGCAAGCAAAGACATGTGCACGAAATAATTTCTGCAACAAAGAGACATATTAATGCCAACATTCAGAACACAGACCTCGGGGAAAAGAGCACAATAGTAACATTTATAGATTTCGCAAAAGTCTAAGACTCAGTAGACAAGAATACAATACTGGATATCCTGCATGCAAGAGGGCTGAATACAACACCACTTTCATTATTAGGGGACATACTAGAATTCATAACTGCCCAAGTAAGATTCCAGAATACTCTGTCTGACAGCTTCAAAATTAAGACAGGAGTCTGACAAGGTGATGGACTTTCACCAATACGGTTCAACTTGGTTCTGGATGAAGTGGTGAAACAATGGCAACAGATAAACAAAATCATGGATATTGAAGGTATACAGATTGAAAACAAAATGAAATACAACGCCACAATGGACTGATTGGCCTTCGCAGATGACATGGCATTGCAACACGAGACGGAAGAAGATGTGAAGATGGCGCTAGAAAACCTAGTCGAGACTGCGGCGAAGGTTGGCCTGATGATAGCGTACAAGAAGACCAAGATATTGACCTCAAAGGCCAACTGGAAGGTTGGAGATCAAGTAGTAGAGAGAGTCAAGAGTTTCAAACTACAGAATAATAATAGTGTGGTAGATGAAGCACAACTCCTGCAGAAACTACGATTGACGGCCAAGACAGCTTATGGGAAGAAGAACCTATTGAGGAACGTCAAACTGCAACATTATACAATGACCATCCGGATTGCTGCATTGTACGCTACTGAGATGATGACACTAGGCAAAAGAGCTTATATTCGATTGGAAAAGGAGGAAAGAAAGATCCTGAGAGATATATGGGGTACCCAAACTCTGGGTTAAATATGGGTGCACAGAGCAAGACAGGAGTTATACGAGAAAGTAGGACCAATTTCAAGTGTATTTCAGAAAAGAAGGTTGAGTTTTGTGGGACATTTGATGATGATGTACGACAACAGTTTGACAAAGAAGATATGGAATGTGACATGCTTAACAGGAAATAACTGGCTGAAGGAAGTTAGGGAGGATTGGAAGGTTATTGGCATAATGGATAAATATTCACTAACGACTGTGCGGCATAGGTCTGTTTACAAAAAGCTTGTTGAAAGTCACAAATGGACCAATACTAAGATCAAGATTGAAATCACAGAAGTGGGGAGAAATAGGATGAGTGAAATAATGAAGAGGTACTGGGAATAATGAAGACATGCTGAACAAGTCACTTGAGATCTTAAGGGTTGAATAAAAAATAATATTAATGCCAACATTCAACTCTCTTTGAACTGTTCAAAATAGAAGAGGCCTAGAGCAGGTCTTTTGAGTTCATGTCTGTGGAACAAACTGCATGTCTGTAAGAATAAGGCCCTACTTATGGTTAATGTTAAAGATGGCAGAAACACGCAGTCCCCAAATCAGAATTAATCAATTAACCCAGGAGTGGTGGTGCACGGTCTTTTGTGCCCTGTGACAAATTTATTTTGTTCGATTGCACTTTTTTTAAATTGGAGACCTTGGCTGCCACATACCTCTCTCTGCATTCTTTGCCTTTGTCTGAGGTCAGTGGCATCTTAGTGAAAGGTGTTCATTCTTATAAAGAGGAATTATTGTCAAGCTGTGCAAAAACGTGTCTAGGTAGACCCTGCGCCACCAGTTCCATTCATCGGCACCAGCGGCAGTTAGAAATTCTTTCAGTCAATCCCTTCATAATCTATAAGTTTCATTCTGTATTGATGTTGTACACAAATGCAATGAGAAGAAGGCTCCCACCTATCGAGGAACGTCAAACTGCAACATTATACGATGACCATCCGGATTGCTGCATTGTACGTTACTGAGATGATGACGCTAGGCAAAAGAGCTTGTATTCAATTGGAAGAATAAGGCCCTTGGCCTTATTAAATTTAAATTAATTAAATTCATTTTAATTACATTTAATTTAATTTAATTAAAATAATGAAGAGGTACTGGGAATAATGAAGACATGCTGAACAAGTCACTTGAGATCTTAAGGGTTGAATAAAAAATAATATTAATGCCAACATTCAACTCTCTTTGAACTGTTCAAAATAAATTCATTCATAAATTCATAAATTAAATTCATAAATTAAATTTATATTAATAACAATAAGTATTGATTAGGTGGATTCCTTCTTCTCATTGCAGTCAATCCCTTATCGCTGAAATGATTAACAAAGAGTATGAGGCAAGGGTGTTATCTCGTTTACAGTCTGTGGAAGGGGAAGAAGTTTTACTCAGAGTGAGTAGACTCTAACAGTGACAAAGGAGAGAGTGGTAATGAAGAAGTAGTAAATATTAGTGATGATGATTTAGCTCTTTCTCAATGGTTTTTGACCATAACAAGAAAGGATGGTTTTACAAAATGGATGAAAAATCCTCCTCCTAAAATCTCACCTACTAAAACCCACAACATTGTCAGTCATTTACCGGGAGAGAAACTCGTAACAAGAAGTGCATCATCGCCTGAACAAGTTTGGAGCATTTTTCTCACGAATGATAGTTTTTGCAACTCATTCTAAACTGTATGAACCTGGAAAATGAAAGAGTCAGAGGAAGTTATACTCTCAAAGAAATCACTTATGATTCGATTGTCACAAAAAGGATAATTATTTCCAGCAGTGTAATAATTTTGGAAGAACTCTTCCCCACCACCTAGGGATATACTGCAGGAATAGCATCATATAGTCAGCAGAATCAAAGTCTGTCAGCTGAATTCAACAAGATAAATTGTTTAATAAAGATTATTCCTGTGCATGACAAGTTATTACTTGTCTAACATACATATGCTGTGAAGCTAATTGAAAATGAAAATCCACAGCCTGTTTCCTGTCATTCAACTGTACAGCAGACATGTTGTGACATAACCTCACATGTTTTCTTAGACAATACAAATCATACAACACAGAAATAATTCGATCGTGATTTATACCAAACAAAGTCCATACATAACTACGTAAATAATAATAACAACAATCAAGCTTGATATTTTCATTATTTACCCATGGGTTAGATAATAGTCCATTACACTTGTATCACGTGTGTGTGCCATCTTCATAATTAAAATTCATCTTAGGTAGAGCCCCATATTGGATATGTACATATACTGTTGATAAAATATCTAGTTAATGAATTATTAAACCTAATGCATGAGTGTATGATACATAAAAGTTAGTAATATTGTTATTAGAGCAAGTTCAATCATAGCAGTCAGAAAGTATCCTATGCAACCTTTCACATTGCATCAACAAGCGCCACCTTTCTGGGGTTAAGGTTAAAATCTCCAACCTGGTCGAGAATAGAACCTGGGACTCCTTAGACCAAAGACCAGCATGCTAACCAATTAGCCACAGAACCAATGATAAAACCAGCTCTAAGAATTTCAAAGTTCAGAGGCTTCAGACATATACGCACATAAATTTGACAATTTTAACAGTGGCAGGGTAAAGCATTTGATCTCCCCTTAACTGTACATAATAAGATGCAAATACAATTATTCCTCTCTCTCAAGGACATCAGTGAGTCCAGAAAGAAGGGTAGTATTGAAATGCTGTTTGGAATTTCTGGCACCAGCAGTCAACGTAAGCATCACCACCAGGTACGACACAGCCTCTTGAAAGATCTGAAATGTAAAATACGATTTATTGAACAAGGAAGTAATGGAAAGGAATAAACAAATGCCAAATCAAGTCATATGAAGAAAGAAATACATAACAAGGAAGAGTAGACATTATATTCACAGTAAGACAGATACAACTGCATCATTATGAGTGGGGTAATGATCGACTGATAGCCTTCTTGGACTTTGAGAAAGGATATGATCATGTGTGCAGAAACAAGGTATGGGAAACCTTACAAATAAAAGGTGTTGAGAAGCAGACAATAGAAAGAGTTAGGGAGATGTACCATGGGAGTATCAGTTATGTGAAAGTAGCAGGAGACAGAACAGCCTGGTTGGAGCAAAAAAGTGGTCTAAGACAAGGAAGTGTTCTGTTATCTTTGCTCTTCATTGTAGTAATGGACGAGCTAATGACAAAAGTGGCAAGGAAAATTGGGGAAGGAAAAATGAATGTGATGATGTATGCAAATGACTTGCTATACTGGGGAGAAAAGGAAGAGGAGCAGGAACAGTTAGAATCATGGGAAGAGGAGGTAAAAGAATATGGAACGAAATTTAATACCAGAAAGAGCGAGATAGTGATCACAACTACAAAGGAGAGACCTACAAGAGGGATAATGCTTGGAGGGGAACAGATTAGGAGGGTAGAGAGTACATGGAATGTATCACAGAGGAAAGTGGAAAAATGATAAGGAAATAATCAAGCGTTGAAGACAAGCAGGAGCATTCATGAAAACTATCATCAGAAGCCTGGTTTGGAGCAAGGATGTCCCTCAGAGAAGCAACAGAGTGATATATAGGACGTACTATGAACCTATCCTGATATATGCAGCACAAACTTGGGTAATGAGCCATAACTAGAATATAGGCAAGAGAAATTAAATTTCTGAGAAGCAGGATAGGAGTGACAGGAATGGATAAGTTGACAAATGAGAAGGTTAGGGATATAGTAAAAGAAGAGCCACTGCAGAACAGGATAGCAGCATCTAGACTTAGATTGTATAGACACATGAAGAGAATGACAGAGGAAAGGATACCAAGGAGGATGCATGAAATGGAGATGAGAGGAAAGCAACCAAGAGGAAGACCAAGAAACAGGTTGATAAAAGGAGTGGAAGAGTGTGTACAGAGAAGAGGAGAGGACTGGGCAAGGGTGACTAAGGAGAAGTGGTGGGAAGACAAGAGGAGATGGAGAGCAGACCTAGCCAACAGCTGGAAACTGCATATGATAAAAAGTTACTACTTTCTCAGCTTCACAGAGAAACTTTGAGTCATGGTTGTGTTTTTAGGCATAGCATTTCCATAAATGCCATGTTGTCAGGAAACTGGTGACTCTGATTCCAAGTACCTACTGCCCTTTAGGCTAGGGCCACAGATGCGTGTTGTGCATTGTAAAGTAGCAAAGCATCACCATTGCTCTGCATATGGAAGGGAATCCATTAAATAATATCAACGTTGTTGCGTTATGTGCTGCGTTGGTTGTTCGTCATCGTCAAAGAAAATATTGGATCCATCCCCTACACAATAAACTAAAAGGCAACCTAGAGAAATTGTTGAGTATTACATAATGTCCATGAACTCATTTGAAATGCTTTTCTGTTTGTTGAAAAATGCTATCAGCAAAAGAAACACAATATCTTCCCCAACACAGCACCTGTTACTGCATCTCTTTTCATGTCTCTGTTTTTTAATTCTTGGGCCTTTGTATTGTAAAGGCACAGTACTTTTGTACCTCCAAAATTATTAATTAGTTCCATTTTGCAAAGTGAAGGTGCAAAATGAACACAGATGGACCACGCACAATATTCAAACAAGAGCACAATACCACAGCATCTTCATTCCGTAAGTGTGGATAGGCACCGAATGGGAAAATACGCAAACAACATGGACCTCGTCCCAATCTTGAATGGGCAACCTTAAAGACGCGCCCTTGTCCGTGTCCTGCGGTGTGAAATCACACTGTGTAAGGCCCTGCCTAAATAATATCTCCTCCTTCTAAATTCTTTCATGGTTCTTACCAACAAGTGAGGATCCATCTTTGGGATGATAAGATCCCAAAGATAGCTAAACAAACAAAGTCCAAAGGCTTCTTTATACCAACCTTGACCTATAGTGACGAGACATGAATGCTAAAGAAGAGTCCTCAAGACTGCAGATCCTGAGGTCATCTATCCAGAAGACCATGAAGGATAACATGATGATGACGATGATCATCATCATGATCTTTGTTGTTTAAAAGGACCTAACAGCTAGGTCATGGGCCCCTAATGGTACGAGGTGAAAAAATTAAAATTAAAACAAAATGTATCCACTGACTAGAATTTACAACAAATAATGATGAACAAATGATTGTGTAACAAAAACAATCAGTAAATCTGATTCATAACGCCTTAATTACTGAGATGATCCTCATTATCTAAAGGGGTCCAAAATCCAGGTCACCGGCCTCTCACAATGGTAAAGCAGAACCATGGTGTTCCTCCTATTGTGGTACTAATCACAGATAATATAGACTCATGGTGTTTCTCGCATGGAGGTTATAATCACAGGTAACACAAACCATGTTTCTCACATATGGGTACTACACAAGAGCAACACAGACCCATGGTGTTCCTCTTTTAGTGGAGCTAATCCCAGGCCACATATACTCATGGTGATGCTCACATAGTGGTACTAATCATAGGCAATGTAGATCCACAGTGTATCACACATTATGGTAACGCCCACAGGCAACACAAACCCATGATGCTCCTCACATAACGGTACTAGTCTCAGGCAATGCAGACCCATGATTTTCCTCACATAGTGGTACTAAACATGGACGCCAGCCAAACCCGTGGTGCTTCTCACTTAGTGGTACTTATCACAGGTAACGCAGACCCATGGTATTTCTCATAAGATGGTACTACTCATAGGTAACGCAGACCCATTCTGAACATAGTGGAACTGACTGGTGGAATGCACACGATGACACTTATCACAAGCAACGCCCGGACCTGTAGTGCACCTCACATAATGGTAGTGTTCGTATGTTTTCCTCGCAAGGTAGTACTACTCGCAAGCAATGTTGACCCATGGTGTTCCACACAAAATGCTACTAATCATAAGTAGTCTCATGGTTTTAATGTCATCATCCCTTGGTTGCCCCGTTTAGTCACCTTTTACAACAGTCAAGGGATACCATAGGTGTAGTCTTTGTCTGCATCTCACACCCACAGGTGGTTGGACAAGATAAGGCAGAAAGCCGGGATTAAGCCAGCTCTAAGTCCGCACATCCAGACTATGGTAGTTAGGACACATGATGAGGATAGAGCCCTCGAGTAGAGGGTAAATGCCTGGTTGGAAGACCTAGAACCCCACGGTCAAGATTGTCATTTCAGCTAGGGAAAGGACACTGGATTATGTCATGAAGAACAGGACATGTGGAAGAGACTTATCAACAGTACATGGGAAACTGGAACTTTAAATCCTTTATCATTACTAGGGCCTAGGCGTTTATGACTTGAAAATGTTAGAAATATGCAACCATTTATGACCCAAAGTAGTATTAAAATATGACTGAAGTTTTTTGGTCACATAAGGTAATCAAAATCTCAAAATCTTGCTGCTTTTAAATTAACATTATATTAAAAATATACTTTTAAAATCTAGCACATTCAATAATAAATAAATACGTATATTGGGTATTCAGCCCGAAGGCTGGTTTGATCCTCCACAGCTCCACCAACAGCTGTCATAGATACTCTAGGTGACACTGAAGAGGCATACTAGGGAAATGAGGAGTGAGGTAGTTTCCCATTGCTTTCCTCACCAAGCCAGAAGTTCCTATTACATATCAGTCTGCCAAGCCCAATGAAATGCATGCACCAACTGACCCTATGAGCAAAATAAGTAATATATTAATAATAATAATAATTTCGTGTGGCTATTTCTAGCCGAGTGCAGCCCTTGTAAGGCAGACCCTCCGATGAGGGTGGGCGGCATCTGCCCTGTGTAGGTAACTGCGTGTTATTGTGGTGGAGGATCGTGTTATGTGTGGTGTGTGAGTTGCAGGGATGTTGGGGACAGCACAAACACCCAGCCCCCGGGCCACTGGAATTAACCAATGAAGGTTAAAATCCCCGGCCCAGCCGGGAATCGAACCCGGGACCCTCTAAACAGAAGGCCAGTACGCTGACCATTCAGCCAACGAGTCGGACATATATTAATTATCACCTATTATATTTTGAATTTGATGGGCGATCAGAAAGAATTACAACAGAAAATTACATACATTTTAAAGTTTTCAAATGGGAATGATTTTTTTCACGCAACATTGACTTGTAACGAGAAAAAAAAAGACAGCTCAGCATTGCATTAAGTTACTGGGGCATATTTGAAATATGTCAAATCATTTGAGTTCAATTGAGGCTCATCTTCCTGTCTTTTTCTACTCATCTGTCTTCTTCTATACAGATTACCCTCCTACTTCACATAAATATATCTTTCTAAGTGAACGACCTGCATAAGCAGAAACATATCAGGAAGAAGAAGAAGATATATTTCTAAGGAAGATGATTGTAAGAAATTAGGAGATGTAATTAATCCGTCCTTGAAACAACTGCAAACAAGTATGTGAAAATAGAATAAAAAATATAAATATATGACAAAAATATGAAAAATCACGGAAATATGACCACAATATGAAAAATTACCGGAAAATGACAAAAAACGTGATAAATCCAAAATAGGTAAGGATTAAAACATATTAAGTGCACTGACAATTATGATTATAGTTACTGACATTGACAAATACTCAATCTCTTTGTTGATTAGATATTCTACAAGTACATCTACAGTAATGTACTGTGTGACCTGTGAAAATTGCATAATTTTAGTTACCGTAGATAAAATCATGCTTAACTGTTATTTTACATGGAAATAATACAAGGTGTCCAGGTTAAAGGTATAATAATATAAAATTTAATAACTTGAGAAGTAGTGGAGATATTTACTTGCATTTTGTTTCTACAAATAGGATAACTCAAAATGTTTGTTTACATACCTAGTAAACCTCAATATGGGCACCATTAGTGGTGCGACAGACATCTAATCGCTATTCCACTTCTCTCCAAGTGTTCTACAGCATTGTAGGCATAACATTTGTGATAGCTGCATGAATGTGATGACGCAGATCTGGTAGATCACAAACTGGTGTCTGGTGCACTTGATTCTGGACAAACCCCCACAGGAAAAAATAAATGCCTCATCTCCATCAATTTTTGCCAGAATTGTCTCTGCGAATTCCTTCCGTAGCAGCCTGTCCTAAAGTTTGATTTTCTGACAAAGCTGCAGTTTGTACGCCTGTAGGCACAACCTTTTGTGGATGAGATCGTGTACTGTCGAACACGGTAACCCCAACTGCCTACTTGCTTGAAGGACTCACGGATTAAATCAACAGTAGCCTCTGAAACTGCGCACTTGGCGTGGCGGCCCGACATCGACAGCAAGGTCCCAGATTCTCGAAGGTGCCTGTCCCATTTCATGATTGTTACGTAAATAGGAACATCATCAGTTGGTAACAGTCCATACTCACGCCGAAATCTACGTTGTACTAGTGTAACGGATTTTACCTCCGTGAGCAAAAGCACACAGAACACCTTCTGCTGTGGAGTCCACATGGTTACTGGTGCACTTCTCGTGAACAATGCAGTTGCGCACATGCTCATGTGGTACCACCACCACTGCAAGCAAACACAGAAAACATTTTGAGTTACCCTAGTTGTAGAAACAAACTGCCAATAAATATCTCCATTATTTCTCAAGTTATTAAATTTTATATTATTATACCTTTAACCCGGACACCCTGTATAAAGGGAAAAAAATATGACATGTCATAAACATTCGTGCCCTAATCATTACAATTTGGTTTACATCACACAGACACAGATACGTCTTATGGTATTGATGAGATAGGTAAGGGCTAGAAAAGGGAAGGAAGCGAGCATGGTCTTGATTAAAGTACAGCCCCAGTATTTGCCTGATATGAAAAATTGGAAACCAGGAAAAAGCTATCTTCAGTGCTGCCAACAGTGGGGATTTGGACCCACTATCTCTAGAATGCAAGCTGACAGCTATGTGACTCTAACCATGCAGCCACTGGCTCAGTGAACTTTAAATCAATGATGATGATTGACAGGCACAAAGATTGAATATTTAGGTAAGGTTTAAAACATATTAAGCGCACTGACAATTATGATTATAGACATTGGCAAATACTCAATCTCTTTGTTGATTAGATAATTTGTTCTAAATATGAAATAGAGTTACATATTTTTTATGAGCTCTGGATTCAAGTAGAAAGTACAACTACAGTAATGTACATCGATATAAATGCCAGTCACTTTTCTATCTGTGCGTGCATAAGAAAATCGATTACATCACTTTCATAGACATGTAGGAAATGTTTCATCATTTACCACTTACTTTTATGAGAGTTATGATGGAAACCGTAACAAAATTTCCTGCAGTTAATGCAAATACATGACTGGAACGTATCATCATGATGAGAACACATGTCCTAAATTCTTTATTTTCATTATACCAGGAGCAATCATATGCTGCTTCACGTATCATCTGGGCCTGTTGAAATGAAACAGAAATATTTTAAAACAATGAAAATCTTGTAGACAAGATATAGGCTTTTAGGCTTCTGCCATGTGAAGAAAAACTCTTTACGTTTCACAGAGAACTTTGCTGCGCATCTTCAGAAGTGCCTAGGAAACTGGAACTTAAACCTTTTATCATTACAGATTTGCTTTATGTCGCACCGGCACAGACAGTGATGAGATAGGAAATGGCTAGGAGAGGGAAGGAAGCGACTGTGACCTTGATTAATGTACAGCCCCGGTATTTGCCTGGTATGAAAATGAGAAAACATGGAAAAACCATCTTAGGGGCTTTGGAAGATGTAGACATAGGTGGTATATCCCCAGGACTTGGGCATCCTCATTTTGGATAGTCAGGCAAGGTCACACTTAATATAGATGTTGATTCCCATAGGGCATCTGAAATATTTGTTCCGAATGAGTAAATTTATAATACGAATATAAATGATCCGTTATTTGGACATTATAAATTTTCCAGCTAACTCATTCCTGGTTGCCAGTGTTTCAACCCCATGTGCTAAGTTGGACTCATCAGTTGATACATAGCACACCCACCAAGATGCATGGCTAGTGCATACCGTGGAGGCCACTGTGTAGGCTACTTGGAGCCACCAGCAGTGCCAATGCACTATGAGAGACTTTCTCTCATTACCAAAAATTGATGCCTGCTTGGCTATCAGATGATATACATGTTGATTCCCATAGGGAACCTGGCTCTGCTGGTGGTTCCAAGTAGCCTACTCAGTGGCCTCCACGGTATGCACTAGCCATGCATCTTGGTGGGTGTGCTATGTATCAACTGATGAGCCCAACTCAGCACACAGGGGCGAAACCAGGAATGAGTTAGCTGGAAAATGTATACTGTTCAATAACGGACCATTTATATTGGTATTATAAATTTACTCATTCGGGACAAATATTTCAGGTTTCCTATGAGATGGTGGTGGTGGTGATTATTGTTTTAAGAGGAAGTACAACTAGGCAACCATCCTTTCGTATGAGAATCAACATCTATATCAAGTGTGACCTTGCCTGACTATCCAAAATGAGGATGCCCAAGTCCTGGGGATACACCACTGAGACTTCAGGGGAGGTACTGGGGACACTTTCCAAGCAAAATACCCCCAACAACGAAGAAGATTATCCCATCACGGAGATGCAAAGTCTGTGTGACACGGTGTGTGAGGAAGGAATCTTCATTTGAATGCCACCGATGCAAGGTGGTGCTGCATATATATGACTGTTTTATGATCTACCATACATATAAAGACTTCACAAAGTACATCTGACAGTAGCTTGGATATTTCCTCTCATTAAGTTGCTTGCTGTAAAGCATGTTTTATCAGTGTTGGTGATTATATCATGTAAAGTAATAAAAATAAATGGTACACCAAGGCATAAATAAGTTCAGTTAAATGGTATGTGAATGGGTTAAAGGAGAATGAAACATGTCTCAAAATATAATAATGCTGTCTTAAAATAAAAGGCAGACAGTTGATATTATAATGGTGCAGTGTTTGATAAAGGTTTTCACAAGTATAAACTTGCGACAATACAGGCTTTATAATGAAATTATTATTTTTAATAGCATGTATTTTTATACCTTGTTTAATAGTGCTTTTTTTTTTTTTACAGGAAAGTTTTAGTGTAATGTTTATATTGAACTTGTGTGTTCAACAGACTGACAAGTTTCTAAGTTACATCTCAAAAATACACTGACTGACAGAGCAAATGCAACACCAAGAAGGAGTGGTCAGAACTTTATGCCAATTGCAGGGTAGACTGACGTCACTGAGGTATGCTCATGATGTGAAATGCGCCGCTGTGCTGCGCACGTAGCGAACGATAAATGGGACACGGCGTTGGCGAATGGCCCACTTCGTACCGTGATTTCTCAGCCGACAGTCATTGTAGAACGTGTTGTCGTGTGCCACAGGACACGTGTATAGCTAAGAATGCCAGGCCGCTGTCAACGGAGGCATTTCCAGCAGACAGACGACTTTACAAGGGGTATGGTGATCGGGCTGAGAAGGGCAGATTGGTCGCTTCGTCAAATCGCAGCCGATACCCATAGGGATGTGTCCACGGTGCAGCGCCTGTGGCGAAGATGGTTGGCGCAGGGACATGTGGCACGTGCGAGGGGTCCAGGCGCAGCCCGAGTGACGTCAGCACGCGAGGATCGGCGCATCCGCCGCCAAGCGGTGGCAGCCCCGCACGCCACGTCAACCGCCATTCTTTAGCATGTGCAAGACACCCTGGCTGTTCCAATATCGACCAGAACAATTTCCCGTCGATTGGTTGAAGGAGGCCTGCACTCCCGGCGTCCGCTCAGAAGACTACCATTGACTCCACAGCATAGACGTGCACGCCTGGCATGGTGCCGGGCTAGAGTGACTTGGATGAGGGAATGGCGGAACGTCGTGTTCTCCTATGAGTCATGCTTCTGTTCTGTCAGTGATAGTCACCGCAGACGAGTGTGGCGTCGGCGTGGAGAAAGGTCAAATCCGGCAGTAACTGTGGAGCGCCCTACCACTAGACAACGCGGCATCATGGTTTGGGGTGCTATTGCGTATGATTCCACGTCACCTCTAGTGCGTATTCAAGGCACGTTAAATGCCCACCGCTACGTGCAGCATGTGCTGCGGCCGGTGGCACTCCCGTACCTTCAGGGGCTGCCCAATGCTCTGTTTCAGCAGGATAATGCCCGCCCACACACTGCTCGCATCTCCCAACAGGCTCTACGAGGTGTACAGATGCTTCCGTGGCCAGCGTACTCTCCGGATCTCTCACCAATCGAACACGTGTGGGATCTCATTGGACGCCGTTTGCAAACTCTGCCCCAGCCTCGTACGGACGACCAACTGTGGCAAATGGTTGATAGAGAATGGAGAACCATCCCTCAGGACACCATCCGCACTCTTATTGACTCTGTACCTCGACGTGTTTCTGCGTGCATCGCCGCTCGCGGTGGTCCTACATCCTACTGAGTCGATGCCGTGCGCATTGTGTAACCTGCATATCGGTTTGAAATAAACATCAATTATTCGTCCGTGCCGTCTCTGTTTTTTCCCCAACTTTCATCCCTTTCGAACCACTCCTTCTTGGTGTTGCATTTGCTCTGTCAGTCAGTGTATTTAATATATTAGTAATGTTTCAATCACAAATGTGTCCTGGGTTAGACTCCCCATTAAATAAGCCTCCCTAGAAAGGTACTTTCATGAAATTTGATCATTGTTTGAACAGGCCTTGTAGGTGCATCATTCCTTGAGAACCTTAGTGTGCTAGTATATATTTGAGAAAATAGTTTATCATTTTGATACTCACTTTCTCTGTAAGCAATGTCCCACACCAGCAGTAAACACACATCTGAAGCACCAACTGAGACAGGATAGTAAAGTTAAGCAAGTATTGAATGTTATATTCTGATACCTGTAAGGAATTTATCAGGATAATAATAAAGTCATTACACTTTACAGTTATTACAGCATAAAAATACTATTTTACTTCAGCAAACAAAACAAGAACAAAAACAATGATACCAAAAAATATCAAAATCTGTTTGAACACCAGTGAAATATTCTGTGTAATGCATAGCGCCCAGCTCTGTGCTAACTGGGTAACATCTTGCTCTTTGTTTCAAGGTATCCCAGGTTTGATTTTTGGCCAGGACACAGATTTTAACTGGATGTGTATGTCAACTTCAGCCTTTCAGTGTGATGAACCCATTGTACTATTAGCCTATAAAATGACTGAGAGTGAGTCAAGGGCTTGGAAACAGTCCGGACTTCGCCCAAGGTGATGCGCAGCTCCTGATATTCTCATCCTGGGGGAACTGTGAAAAATAAAAGAACTGTGGAGGTCCTTAGTTCACAACCCAACCCAGAAGACTGGAAACGGGAAATGAAGAAGAAGTAGTGCCATCTTCAACATTAAACTTCGTTCTAGGCAGCGTTCATCTTCACAGACGCTCAAGCCATCCAAGGGTGCCAACTTCAAAGACCTGCATCAGTCCATACACCATCATTACAGTAGAAGATTAATTTAACATGGTTGTCGGGGAACATGATTTATCCTGCATTATAGCTTAACCACAGTAAATGGAAAATGACCTATAGGGCACCAGAATATAAGGAAAGAATTATAGGCTACAAGAGAACACAATTTTATGAAATATCTTGTACCTAAAATGCATAAAAACTTACCATTCACAGTAGACACATTAGGTGTACTCCAGTGAAATATACGAACGCTGTATTGTTCTGAGTGAGCCTACAGTTTTCTGATTCACTATTTATTGTCTTTCAAAAATTTCTGTAAGTTTTGTTTGATGCCTTACAATTAACATTTTTCTGAAAATTGGTTTATAATGGCGAGACGTAGAAGATGAACATTATTTGAGTCATGTTGCCTCTCCATCCATGAAATAACATTGTTTATGTGTGTGATCACTTCACTCGCATGCGGTATATCTTCTTCTACTTCCACAATTTCTGCACCATCATCATTGTCACCGTCTTCTTCCTTGTCATTGTCTTCTTTCTCTTTTTGAACCGCGTGGATTATTTCTTCATCCTGAATGCGTTCTGAAGACAGCTCACTATTGTCAGCTTCAGTCCAGTTGTAAAGTCTTCAAGCGTGACATTAGAACAGAGAACACTACGTGTAGATTCAATATCACTAGTAGAGAATCCGACATCAAGGCAGTTTTTATCGGTGACATTTTCTGTTTCTTCACTAGAAAATTTCTTCCAGCAGTTCTGAATGGTAGCCATACTAACACTTCTCCACACAAGGCCTCCTCAATACACCATGGTCTTAAAATTAAGAGATATCAGATACATGTCCATTGTGTTATTCAAATTAACTGTAGCACTGAGTAGCTCATGGCAGTAGTGTGCTTTAACTCTTCGCGGACGGAAACATATATATATGCTCTACATTTCTTTATCTCAGGGTGGAAACATATATGTATATATTTTGTTCGAATTTTGCTGCTTTACTAGTCGATGAGGTAAACAAATACGCTCACAGCAGAAGTTCTTCTTTCAACTCAACTGATGAGGGAAATCCCTTTAATATCTTCCAATATTTTTTCTCCTGTTACTAAGAGTTGCATAATACGCATTTTGGTGATGCAGTTTTTTCATGCATGTATTTATTATGTACTTTCACAGTTTTCTGGTAAAATGGCATCGTAAAAACAGATTAGCAATACCAATATGTCAATATTGGATGATACAGACAATGAAGTGTTGGATTTTAGTGCATGTGACTTTAAAGTCTAAAATTGTTTCTCCAGCTCATCTGAAAGCAACAACTGCACAAGTGACACTAGCAGTGACAGAATGGATGCGTGGGTAATAACAGTCCCGGAACTACACCATTATTCCCGTCTGTAATATGATCAAGGGCCAATATTGCCATCAAACTTTGATACTGAAACACACCATATAGAATATTTACTTATGTTCTTTGTGTGGAGCATGGGTTCAAGTGCTGTAACTATTCTTTCACTAATTCGCCCACATTTTGATGAACAAAGTCACAAAATGAAACCAAAACATGATGGAAGTAGCTTTTAGTACATATATTTCATAATAGTGGACTGCGCTATGGCTATGGAGCCAAGCTCTGTGTTCAAGAGATGGGCGAGTTCGATCCCTGTCGTCGGCTGTCCTGAGAATGATTTTCTGTGATTTCCCATTTTCACTTCCAGACAAATGCTGGGAGAGTTCCTATTCGTAGGACACAGCCATTTTATTTCCACCTACTCACCCAATTTCGTTCGCCACCATTCATTTCATCTTTGTAGCTCCACAACTGAGATTGACATTGGGAAGGGCATTCAGCCATACAGACACACCATAAAAATTCATCTCTCCTATCTACAACAGCTAACCTTCAACTGAGCGCGCGAGTCAACACAGCCCCATCTTATAACAGAGTTACATGTTTAGCACACATTTTGCCTTATTTGAAGTGCTATATCATGAAAACTAGGTTTCACATTTTCAATTTCATTTTTGCAACAAGTAGCCTCCTCTTTTATCTGTCAATTGAGGCATAGAACATAATCATACATTAAATACTCTCGGCGATATAGGCATGCGTTCTATCCAAATGCTAAAAGCATCTTAACATTTTTCTTTCCATGAACCCATTGTCGAGGAACATACTGTAAGCACATATTAAGATATTCAAAGCTCTAAATTATGTGGCACTTTAAATGTGGACTTGAAAATGCTACTAATCTACCTGGATTTTTGGCACACTCTTAGCATGAGAGCATGGCACTGAGAGGGTTAATGGAGTAATGTGCCATTTGTTTTGTTTTGTTTTGTTTTGTTTTGTTTTGTTTTGTTTTGTTTTGTTTTGTTTTGTTTTGTTTTGTTTTGTTTTGTTTTGTTTTGTTTTGTTTTGTTTTGTTTTGTTTTGTTTTGTTTTGTTTTGTTTTGTTTTGTTTTGTTTTGTTTTGTTTTGTTTTGTTTTGTTTTGTTTTGTTTTGTTTTGTTTTGTTTTGTTTTGTTTTGTTTTGTTTTGTTTTGTTTTGTTTTGTTTTGTTTTGTTTTGTTTTGTTTTGTTTTGTTTTGTTTTGTTTTGTTTTGTTTTGTTTTGTTTTGTTTTGTTTTGTTTTGTTTTGTTTTGTTTTGTTTTGTTTTGTTTTGTTTTGTTTTGTTTTGTTTTGTTTTGTTTTGTTTTGTTTTGTTTTGTTTTGTTTTGTTTTGTTTTGTTTTGTTTTGTTTTGTTTTGTTTTGTTTTGTTTTGTTTTGTTTTGTTTTGTTTTGTTTTGTTTTGTTTTGTTTTGTTTTGTTTTGTTTTGTTTTGTTTTGTTTTGTTTTGTTTTGTTTTGTTTTGTTTTGTTTTGTTTTGTTTTGTTTTGTTTTGTTTTGTTTTGTTTTGTTTTGTTTTGTTTTGTTTTGTTTTGTTTTGTTTTGTTTTGTTTTGTTTTGTTTTGTTTTGTTTTGTTTTGTTTTGTTTTGTTTTGTTTTGTTTTGTTTTGTTTTGTTTTGTTTTGTTTTGTTTTGTTTTGTTTTGTTTTGTTTTGTTTTGTTTTGTTTTGTTTTGTTTTGTTTTGTTTTGTTTTGTTTTGTTTTGTTTTGTTTTGTTTTGTTTTGTTTTGTTTTGTTTTGTTTTGTTTTGTTTTGTTTTGTTTTGTTTTGTTTTGTTTTGTTTTGTTTTGTTTTGTTTTGTTTTGTTTTGTTTTGTTTTGTTTTGTTTTGTTTTGTTTTGTTTTGTTTTGTTTTGTTTTGTTTTGTTTTGTTTTGTTTTGTTTTGTTTTGTTTTGTTTTGTTTTGTTTTGTTTTGTTTTGTTTTGTTTTGTTTTGTTTTGTTTTGTTTTGTTTTGTTTTGTTTTGTTTTGTTTTGTTTTGTTTTGTTTTGTTTTGTTTTGTTTTGTTTTGTTTTGTTTTGTTTTGTTTTGTTTTGTTTTGTTTTGTTTTGTTTTGTTTTGTTTTGTTTTGTTTTGTTTTGTTTTGTTTTGTTTTGTTTTGTTTTGTTTTGTTTTGTTTTGTTTTGTTTTGTTTTGTTTTGTTTTGTTTTGTTTTGTTTTGTTTTGTTTTGTTTTTGTTTTTGTTTTTGTTTTTGTTTTTGTTTCCAAGGCCCTTATACAGGTTGTTTCAAAATTCAATACTCAAACTTCTAGGGATGACAGAAGAGACAAAAAAAGATAACTTGTTTTTATCAAAACTTAAGTTCCCAAAAAGAAACCATAATTTAATTTCATCGATTGAAGATGTTAAAAATATTAAGCTCTTTAGCCCTTTCAATCATGAAATTACCAGTGTTTCACCCCATACTGCGTGTGAACTTGGAGAGAAACTGGGGCAAAACATTGGTAATTTAATTAATGAAAAGGACTAAAGACTTTAAAAGAGAATATTTTATTAAGTAACCATAGTTTGGAAGTCAATGGTTGAAGTACATTTTGAGGTGGTTGGGAATAAAGCAATTAAATGTTCACTTAATGTTGTTTGACGCCATGGTATGTTTAACAGAATAATGGTGGTATTGAAGAATGAGAGTCATAATTAATTTATACCCTTACAATACAGCTTCTGATTTTATCACTCAATAATTCATTTTAGGCCTGTGGTTATTTAATACCAATATAAATGGTCCGTTATTGGATGTTTATATTGGTATTATGAATTTACTTATTCAGGACAAATATTTCTGGTTCCCTATGGGAATCAAGATCTATATCATCTGTGGTTATTTAACATAAAACATTTGTTTTGATCTCTTTTATCATTCCTGGGGTACTCATATTAACAAGGTTGTTAAGAAAGGTTACAGATCTCTTCATATCGTTATGAGAATAGTAAATGAAATGGCGAATGGCTTTTAGTGCCGGGAGTGTCCAAGGACATGTTCGGCTCGCCGAGTGCAGGTCTTTTCATTTGATACCTGTAGGCGACCTGCACTTCGTGGTGGTGGTGGTGGTGGTGGTGGTGGTGGTGGTGGTGGTGGTGGTGGTGGTGGTGGTGGTGGTGGTGAAGATGATGATGCGAAATGATGAAGACGAAACATACACCCAGCCCCCATGTTAGCGAAATTAACCAATGATGGTTAAAATTCCCAACCCTGCCAGGAATCGAACCCGGGACCCCTGTGACCAAAGGCCAGCATGCTAACCATTTAGTCATGGAGCCGGACATGACAGTAGTAAGGGATTGTAATAAGGATGTAAAGGTATGGTTTCAGTGTATGGGATCCTCACCAGGATTACTTGATACAAAAGCTGGAAAATATCCAAAGGAAAGCAGCTTGATTTGTTCTGGGTGATTTCCACCCAGGTAGAAGTATTATGAAAATGTTGTAAACTTTGGGCTGGAATGACATTAGCAGATAAATAATCTGGAGCAGAGCTTCTAAAAATAGGAAAGATGAAGATAACTTTGGAAATCAAAAGATCAAATGGGAGGAAATCTCTGCACTTCACCTTCAATATTATTTTATAACACCACATTTCATTTATAAGGGACTGCCTGGTCGAGGCAGTAAAGGCGTGCTCGGTTTGCCCAGAAGGACGAAGGTTTGAATCCCCATCAGGAAATCATAAAATTTAAGAAACGAGATTTCCACTTCCGGAGGTGCATATGGCCCTGAGGTTCACTCAGCCTACACAAAATATGAGTACCAGGTTAATTCTAGGGGGCAAAGGCGGCCGAGCGTAGAGCTAACCACTCTACTCCATCACGCGCCGAGGTTAACAATGGCGGAAACCTTTACCTTCCACTCCTCCAAGGGCCTTCATGGCCTGTACGGAGGTGACTTTTTTTGCTTTACTTTTACATTCCATTTATAGAACGAGGATTAAAGGATTGGAATAAATTATTAAAGGACATGTTCGATAAATTTCTAAGTTCTTTAGAACGTTTATGGAAAAGCTAGGTAAACAACTGATGGGGAACCTGCCACTGGGCGACAGCCCTAAATTGATTGATTGATTGATTGATTGATTGATTGATTGATTGATTGATTGATTGATTGATTGATTGATTGATTGATTGATTGATTGATTGATTGATTGATTGATTGATTGATTGCGTATTTCATTTTTATACAACTTGTATATGTAGACTTGCACCAGTTCTCTGACAGCATCTGTTACGAAGTAATTCACATAACCATATAAAATAATGTAACATATTATATAAATAAGCTTATCACTATGTGAGTGTGAAACAGGATATAACTATACTCTGAGTCAACTCAAGTCCTGAGTGGTCCTTTTGATGTCATACATGTTATATAAATGCCGCTTACATTACTCGCCATGTTCAGAAGGAGAACTGAGATGAAGAAGGAGAAAGGAAGTGCTCACACGCCGAAGGGTATTTTCCTCATTTCTTGAAATGACTTTAGGTATACCATCAAAGAGACCCTTACGACTTGATGCTGACTATAGGCAAACAGAAAGAGAATACAAGCCTTTGAAATGTGGTGTTATAGAATAATATTGAAGGTGAAGTGCAGAAATTTGGGTATAAATGAAGGGATTGTGTATCAACTTTGAGAGAGGAGAATGACTTGAAGAAATGTGGAAAGTAGCAGAAATAGGATTTGGTCAGCTGGGTTTGAGGGAAGGTTAGGGATGGGGTATGAATAGACATGACTATAACAGAGATTAGAGAAGATGCAGGATGCAACAACATTTACTACTTCAAGAAGAGAAAGCAACTAAACAAAAAAATAACATATTGTACTTACTGTGACTGATAAGAAGAGAGTAAAGCAGAGATCAATCACAGCAATAACAAATTGCACACCGAACAAAGGACTATATAATTGGCGCAATGTTGTCATCGATCTGAAACAAATCAGACATTTGAGGTCAATTATTTTTACACATGAAATCTACAACAAAAGAACATCAAATGATTATATCATCATTGTGCGTGAAGAGACCGTAATGCAACCTGTTAATGATAATAATTACAACATTGACAAAACAGATGATGTCAATACTAATTAAAAAACTATTCAATACATATCATTTAATCTATCATACATGTTTCAAGAACACTATCACATTCTCTTCATCAGCAACAAACTGTTCCCAAAATATTCTGCTGACTTACATGCCACCACATAATATCAAATATCTTACAAGTAAAAATACTAAAATGTTATAATTCATCATGCAACAAACAAATGCTTTGTCAGTTGTTGTGTATCTAGTAGTTCCGATCTTCATGCCCCTTCTTCTTCTTCTTCTTCTTCTTCTTCTTCTTCTTCTTCTTCTCCTTCTTCTTCCTTTCACTCCGCAATCTCCTCCATTCTTCTGTCCACAGTGCTTAGGTACGGAATCTAACTTTTTCTCGAACCAAAAAATTCTTATTACCTGACTGGTCAGTCTTCCCGGGTTCATTCTACAGATATGTCCGAAGAACATGGCTCTCTTCTTCTGCATGGTAACCAAGGTGTTTTCCATCTTGAGATACAATTCTTGGTTTCTTTTCTTTCTGTATGATCCATCCTCTGTTGTTTGGGATCCCAGCATCTTCCTCCAAATCTTTCTCTCCTACAGACCCAACATCTTCACCAATCCTGTTTTTATCAGATTCATTCAGATGCATTTATTGCCTCCAGGTGGATCACTGTCTGGTAGTGTCCGAATTTTGCACTGATTGAGATGTTCTTCTTGTTGTAAATGTTGATAGATAGTTTATATGCCAAGTTCATCTTGTTGATTATCGATAACAGTGCCTCTCTTTGTGACAGGTTACTGTCTATCCACTCCGCCAGATATTTAGATTTCTTCATTTTCTGAATCCTTTCTCTCTTAGTTGTCATCCACCTGGGTGCTGTTTTGGTGTTGTTTGTTGTTTAAAGGGGCCTAATAGCTAGGTCATCAGCTCTCAGGTGCTGTTTTGTGTCTTCTCTAAGGACATCTGTAGGCCTCCATTACTTACTTCTTCCAGGAGTTGGGAAATTTGGTTCCGTGCCTCCTCTATTGACCACACTGTCATCCGCAAAGGCTAAACAGTCAACTCTAATTCCTTTGTTCTTGCATCCCATTTGTATACTACCTGTTCCTTGCCTTTTTCGGTACCCTACTGGTGTTGAAATTGTTTGTCTTGCCAGTTTCTTTCTGTGAGTGTGAAGCGGATGTTTGTGTCCGGGAATGTTTTGTTTAATTTCATCTTCACTGTGGTATCTTCTGGTGTAGGGCCAATTTCCTTCAGATCCCCTCTTTATTTATCTGATCGATCTTCATCTTGTTGTGATATTTTTTGAGTTGAGATTATACTGTACCAGTTGTTTTAGAAGTTTCGAATCCTTCATTCTCATTATGTGTCCAAAGACTCCCAGTGTCCTCTCATGCTTAGTATCAGCAATGGGTTTGTACACAACTTTATTGGGCACTATCTGCCACTGTCCATCTTTCTTATATTTTTTGTTGATGCAGGTTCTTCCAATTCCTCCTTCGATCTCCTGGAGTCTGAATGTGTAATATAACTATTTATAATAGTTTATTTAAATCCGCCTTGATCAATACACTCATTAAATGAAAGAAACATTATTAATTAAACCATACATGTTTCGGGAAATCTCAACCATTCCCTTCATCAGTGGTTAGATCAAAGAATAACACAATATGACACAATCTTTTGTTTTACAATTTGAAGGAGTATTGTGTCCCAATACATCATATCAAAGAGTAAAGAGAACTTATGAAATATTATAAAAATGATCAATACATAAAATTTTGGTTGAACTGAATGAGAACACTACACAAATTTAGGATCTTCAAGTTTTTCTTCTTTTCTTCTTCTTTTTGTTCCTTAAATGATTATATGCTAGCCTAAACAGTGGGTTATCTTCTGTACTTTTCTCATTTAAACTTGATTCAGAATTACATTTTTGTGTAAGGTAAATTTCTAAATTTTCCAAAACATTCATCAGTTTTCCCTTTTTGGTCGAATGTAATAATTTCATGTCATTGGAAATGTCTGTAAATTTATGATTCATTTCAACCATATGTTCTCCCATTGCCGAATATCTTTTATGTTTGACCGCATTAACGTGTTCTTTGTACCTTATAGCCAAACTTCTTCCGGACTGTCCTATGTATCGTTGTTTACATGTTTGGCGGATTTAAATAAACTATTATAAATAGTTATATTACACATTCAGACCAGTCAATATGGACCAAACACAATATTAACCTATCATGGTTAAGTTTATTAACTCCTGGAGTCTGTCGATCTTTGATTGTTAACTCAAGTGGAAGAATGTTTCTGCTGCATATGTGGCTTCTGGTTTTATAACTGTGTTTTAGTGTCTTAGTTTTGTGTTTTGTGGTTTTTTTTTTTTTTAGATATCCTAGGTTAAATTTTGTGCTCTAGCTACCTTGTTTGTTCTTATATAAATACAGATTTTTTTCATGTGGGTTATTCTTATTGCTTCTCAAAGTTATTTGAACTGGGTGACAATTTTGGCTTTAATACCATTTATGCTTATTTCTTTTCTTTATTTTTTTTTTTTTTTTTTTTACAAGTTGCCTTATAATACCAATATAAATGGTCCATTATTGGACATTATAGATTTTCCAGCTAAGTCATTCCTGGCTGCCAGCATTTCGCCCCCGTGTGCTAAGTTGGGCTCATCAGTTGGTACCTAGCACACCCACCAAGACGCATAGCTAGTGCATACCATGGAGGCCACTGCGTAGGCTACTTGGAGCCACCGGCAGTGCCACTGCACTATGAGAGACTTTGTCTCATTACCAAAAATTGATGTCTGCTTGGCCATTAGATGATATAGCTGAAAAATCTATAATGTCCAATAACGGACCGTTTATATTGGTATTATAAATTTACTAATTCGGGACAAATATTTCAGGTTCCTATGGGAATCAACATCTATATCAAGCTGCTTTATGTCGCACTGATACAGATAGGTCTTATGGCGATTTTGGGACAGGGAAGGGCTAGGAGTGGGAAGGAAGCAACCGTGGTCTTAATTAAGGTTGAAAATAGGAAACTAGGGAAAACCATATTCAGGGTTGCCGCTAGTGGGGTTTGAACCCACTATCTTCCGAATACTGGATACTGGCCGCACTTAAGCAACTGCAGCTATCAAGCTCAAATTTATTTCTTTTAATGATCTTAGTTTTGGGGGCATAATTTCAGACTTTTTGAATGATATTTTAAGGCCAGTTTCAGTAGCAATGTTTTCAACTTCTGGTAACTGTGTTTTGAGTCTCAAGTCAGTTGCTAGTAATGCCAACTCATTGGCAAAATCAAGGCAGATTGTTTTGATTTCTGTGGGGGGGCATTTCTTAACCCTGGAACTGCCAAGTGGTTTACCTTCAAGCGGCAAGCATTTAGGCGAGATTTGCAAGCAACATTTAAAAAATTCATAAAAATGTTGCTTTTCAATTTATTTTTACGTATAACATGTCATTTTATTCAAAAAAGTACGAAGAATACTATAGTAAGAAATTAAATTTACCAATTTAGTATCCTGAAGCAGTATGGGCGAAGTATCCAACACACGCTAAGTATTCCAAAATAATCCGAAAGTTCTGGGCAACGTGTACGTAAAAAGTAATATTATATGACGATTTTAATATATACAAAAATTGCAAAATTTTATGCTGATAAAAAATATGTAGAAAGGTTTCACTACATTGAAGTATTGTAAAGTAAAATAGAACTCAAACGACACAAGCACATCTCACCAACATGTGAGTCTACTTAGATTCATTCTCGCTACCTTCGGGATGGCTCCTCTTTCTTTCTGCTATCATGGGCCTCCAAAAATGTTCTAATTTATGGTTGTACTCTTGATGGACACCACAATTACGCCCTGGGCACCAGAATTGGGGGCGTGACTTTTCTTCTACAGTCGAGCAGACAGGGCACGACCGCAGTTTCTTTCCTGGGAGACGTACCAGCTGATGTTCCATTTCTCCTGAAGGTCCAGGAAGAATGTTGTGAAGAGTTTCTTCATCTACAAGACATTTGACAATACTGACCATAAATTCCTCATGTTCAAGGGGTTTGTTGGCGTTAAAATTATAGAGTATGTAGGCATCAAAAATTACCATTACCAACAGGTTATAGAATATTTCTTTCCAGTCGAAACGTTTTAGTGACATGACTTCAGAAAAATATGGAAATATTTGCGATTTTGAAGTGCGCCACTTTTTTTCAATGTTGTTATTAGGGTTCAGACGCATATTTATAACTAGAAAAATATTTTTTTTCATTTCTGATACTGTAACATCAACCCATCTTTGCAGACGAGAATACGGACCCATGTTTCCGGAATTAGTTTTATTTCGAACAATTTCCTGTGTGCATTTATTAGTTTCAGTCACTAAAAGATTCCAGATACTGTAGCATTGGAGAGAAACAAATAGAAATATGTTAGAGGAGGACGGTTTCTCAGAAGGCAATTTCGTATACCTGCGTTTCGAACCTTGAACTTCTCTTCCACTTTTATTTCTGGCCCTGGAGGATAAACTCTTGTACACTTCGGTTCTGTTTGGCTAACTGCATTATCGTCATTATCATTATTATCATGAGTGGCTGGTTTATTGTGTTCCACATCATCGTCAATATCAGTGTCGAAATCACTTAGCCTAGGCTCATATAACTGGCCACTACTTGACAAATTATTGTCAAAATCATCGCCAATTCCATCTAATAATACGCCACTATCACCTTCGCCATCCAGATCAAACAAACAATTACGAATTTCACTACTTCCTGACAATTCACTCATTTTGCGCCACGAAAGCTAATGCACATCGGACAACCACAGCAAACACAACAGAATGACCCTCTGCAAAGTGTTCTCGTTTTTCCACGTGTATACCGCACACTCTGTCACACTAAACTACTTCAAAATTGGGCTGTATTTATAGAGTAGAGTTTCCTCTTCAACATGATGCAAAATATGTCTTAAAGATGTTGAGTGTCAAGGCGCTATCTCGAAATTAGTCAGCGCTGGCCTAATGCATCTCGATAGCGACTCTGCCGGTTGAGTAACAGGGAAATGAGTCGCGATCGCGACGATTGCCGGTTCCAGGGTTAAATCACTCCCTCATCATCATTCCTAGAGCACATTTGAACAGTAGAGGTGATAGTCCTTCATTTGTGAGGGTCAATTTTATCATATTTAATAACACGTTGACTGCCAGACCAAAATACCTGGAATTGCCACCTAATGCCATGAGCTAATAGTGTAAAATAAAAGCTAAAGGTTTCCACCTATAAAGTTGATGAAACTAGTTTCGGTCTTAGTAGAAACCATCATCGGTCAAAATCAAAAAAAGGTAAGGCAAGACATGAATTATAGACAAAATTTATGAAGCAAGCATGTATTGTTGAAATTCAGTTCAAGACAAGTAAAGATTTGGATGTCAAACATTCATCACAATCTCAGTCTTCCTCCAATTTGAAGAATGCACCTCACAGGTGCTCTTCAGTATGGATTAACATGAAATTTATTACCTATGACTAATAGTGCTGAGTTACTCCCTGGTGCCAGAATATTCACAGGCTTAACCAATCAAGTGATTACTGAAACAACAATATATTTATGATATATTAGCTTTACTTATTATCTATATTTGGTCTGATAATGCAACCCTGAATGGAACTGTATTGGTCACAAGGAATTGTATACATACATGTCCCCACATATGGGGTCGCACTTATACAGTAGTTAATGTCCCGAAGCCTATATAGAAAACAGTCTTATCACTACAGTACCATGCAAAGAATGACAGAAGGACAAGACCCATCCACAAGCCTAAACCGAGGAATTTGCTCATTTTGTCTGATATTGTATCCACCTATTTTAAGCTGGCTTGATCTGCTTAAAACTTTCTGATTTTAATTAACTTCGTGTGGCTATTTCTAGCCGAGTGCAGCCCTTGTAAGGCAGACCCTCCGATGAGGGTGGGCAGCATCTGCCATGTGCAGGTAACTGCATGTTATTGTGGTGGAAGATAGTGTTATGTGTGGTGTGTGAGTTGCAGGGATGTTGGGGACAGCATAAACACCCAGGTCCCGGGCCTTTGAAATTAACCAATGAAGGTTAAAATCCCCGCCCCGGCCGGGAATCGAATCCGGGACCTTCTGAACCAAAGGCCAGTACATTGACCATTCAGCCAATGAGTCAGACAACTTTCTGACCATTACAGTTCATTTTCTCTACCATTAAATAGTTCATTCATAACAAATAAGCAATAAATGTCATAAGGTGGGGCTTCAGAATTATTAACCATCCCTGTGCCATGTGCCTCTGACCCCTGAAAAGGAATGTAATGCTCAGCGCCAATTCAAGGTCCCCACTTGCTGTTGTGTTGTTGTTGTTGTTATTATTTCTGCCTGTTTCTTGTATCGAAACCCCATTCTCATTTTCACTTTGAGATTCCCTTTCAGCACTTTCTGAATAGTTACTACTTTCTACACTCTCATTGTTTGTACTTGGTTCAAAATCACTGTAACTATGAAGAAAGATCAAATATAAATGGAAATTTGAATGTACCGCTGCTGTTAGTAATAATTCTGAGGCAGGGCTTTGTGAGGATGGTGGCGGGGTGTTTGGAGAGGGGGTTTGTGCACGCGAACGACGGTGAAGAGCTGGGATGTTTCAGTACGCCATGAGTGAGCAAGAGGTGCTCATGTCTGTTGCACAACGCATCATTATCAAATTTCTCGCAAAAGAGGGCACCAAACTTTCTGAAATTTTGGGACAGCTCCACGCACAGTTTGGGGAAGAAACACTTTCACAGACTCGAGTGTTTGAATGGGCTAAAAAATTTGTGGCGGGAGAGAAGCTGTGGAAAATGAAGCTCATGAAAGGAGACCATGGACAAGTATCACTGCAGACAACATTGTTGCCATTTGTGACATTACTGGGATGATCAGTGAATAAATATTTCACAAATAAGTCATGGAAGTGTTCAAACCATCATCCGAGACAAACTCCATTTCAGAAAATTGTTTGCTAGGTGGGTTCCTTGTCTCGACTCCTGCATCGTTACGGGGAGGAAGGAGAGGATTTCTTGCACTGTACTATGACTTGTGATGAAACTTGAGTGCATCATTACACCCCAGAGTCAAAGCAAGCAAGCATGGAGTGGTGACAAAGAGACAAAGCAGGTTTGGTCAAGGCTAAAACACGCCCATCTGCTGGAAAGGTGCTTGCGACCGTTTTCTGGAACTTCATGGCTGTTTTGCTGGTGAATTTTCTTCACGAACAAAGGAAAATTAATGCAGAATATTACTGCTGCCTTTTGGATGAAGCAAAAGCTGCATATTGCAACAAACGATACTGACAACCGATCTGAAACATCATTCTTCTCCATGACAATGCAAGGCTGCATACTGTTGCTTTAACATCGGAAAAACTGGAGAAAATTCACTGGACACCTCTGGAACGCTCTCTGTACAGTCCGAATTTATTGCCCTGCAACTAGCATTTGTTTGGACCACTCAAACAAGATCTAGGAGGACAACGATTCGATGATGATGCAAGTGTAGAAGAGTTGTGTGCAACTGGCTCCACACACGTCCCTCTTCTTTCTATCAGTTTGGCATAAAAAACTTACCAATCCAATGGAAGAAATGTGTATCGAAGTCAGGACATTATGTAGAAAAGTGTTCTGTATATGTGTATTTTTTTGGTTGATGCAATAAATTCTAAAAAACAATTCCCGTTTATATTTGATCCGCCCTTGTACGTTCTTCGACGATATTGATAATTGTTTAACTTGTTCAATAAATCATCCACACTATCTGCACTGAGTCTTTTACTGCTTGATTTACTCATAAAGATTTAATGATAGTAATGGACAAACTAACCCACACAAAAGAAAACTAACAACACACTCACACACTTATACAAACAACCTGCGAGATAAGTAATGACTTTACCAGCTTACAAAACATCCTGACATAACCGTATGGGTTCATGCCTAAACAGGAATCGACAAATGAAAGGTGGACTATGCACTTACTTAAATAGATGGCCAATGGTTGGGTGGAAGAGGCTTTATACAGTTTCAAAACACACACTTACTGCGCACCCAAATGGGTTCACACACTTCTTGATTTCGAACAAACATACGACCCTATATGAGGATGTGGAGTTCAAGAAGTTGAGTGCTCTCTTGTTCCCAAATGGGGTTGCCTGGCACTCAATGTGTTAATTTGGCGTGTAGTCCAAGGTGTTTTAGAATTCTTAGTAGAGATTCCCTGTTACCACAACAACGTCTTTTTTTTTTTCTTTAAATTGGTCCAGCTGACCCAACTTATAGCACCTTATAATGGCTCCCACCAGCGTTACACGTCAGCTTCAGCAGAGAAGGAGAGCTTTGTAATGGTGCAGTTGGTAGATGAGGCATTCCAATACTTGAGCCTTGGAGATGAAGAAGGGAGTTCACTCTGATGGAAAATCTTGGACTGTGTTAGGCCTAGTGAGCCATCAGAAGAGGAGAAAGGGGAATTGCTTTCAACAACTTATAGAACAAGCCTTGGATCATGAGAAGGCTTGTTCATTTCATAACTGGCCTCCTCAATCAGAGAATGATGATGATGATGATGATGATGATGAAGAGGAAGAAGCATAAAATATATTTGTGAATAAGTGGTAAACTGTGAAAAATATCATAAGTATTTGGGCAAGAAAACTAACAAGATCAAAATATTTACGAAAATGAAACAGATCAAGAGTAGCAACAAACCATATAAGCAGGCGTGGATCATGAATATACACTGTCTGACAAGAAAATTGAAGCACCCAGAAGAAATGGTCAGATGTCAATGTGACTTCGTACACGTAGAGACCATCGGCAGGTATGTAAATGATGAGAGTTGCAATTCTGTGTGACAGGTAGAACGGCCACCAGAGTGCATTAGTGTTGTTTGTGTTCAGTGTTGTTACCAATGTTGGTTGGGTATATGAGGGGCATTAACAGCATCAGATGTTGAGCAATCACTATGAAGGACATGGAGATGCCGCGTACTCATGTGAGACAGCGTTATCAGCACCTGACAGAGTTTGAAAGCGTCCTCATAGTGGATCTCCATTTGGTCGGCTTGTCTAATCGTGCAATATCTAGATTTATGGGACATTCAGATGTGACAGTGGCCCGATATTGGACTGTATGGGAATGTCAAGTTTCCAGTTGACCATGTCTGACTACCACAAAGGAGGATCACCATACTGTGCACCAAGAACATTGTAACCCCTTCACATCTGTGCTTGCCATCCAAGAGCAAGTAATGGACTCCCTGCAATATTCTGTGACATCCCGCACCAATGGTCAGAAGCAGCAGCAGCTGGACTAAGGAATTACCATCCCATATGTATGCTGCCATTAACACTACAAGACAAACAGCTGCGTTTAGAATGATGCCATGACCAGGAAGCATGGACTGCTGACGAATGGCATCACATTGTTTTCAACGATGAATTGCGGTTCTGCACTACCTTAGATGACCATCATCTGTGAGTATGCCGCCAAAAGGAAAGGTCCCATTCTTCTAATGTTTTGGAGAGACACAGCAGTGTTACTCCTGGCGTCATGGTATGGGGAACCATTGGGTATGACTTCAGGTCATGGCTGGTGGTGATTGAGGGAACTCTGAAGGCACAACATTACATAACAGACATCCTGCACCCTCATGTGTTACCTCTCATGTGACAGTATTGTGATGCCATTTTTCCGGAGGACAACGCTCATCCACACACGGCACATGTCTGTATGAACCGTCTGCATGATGCTGAGGTACTCCTGTGGCTAGCAAGGTCCCCGATAGAACATGTATGGGAACAAGTCGGACATCAACTCCATCCCAGTACCATTTTCAACAGTTGAGGGTCATCTTACCTCAGGATAGGATACAACAGCTTTACAGCATCCTTCCCAACTGAATCAGTGAATGGATCCAGGTCAGTGGGCCTGAACCAATGTACTGATAAGTGGGCTCGTATTGCCAAGTTCTTTGTAAATTTGAGTTGATTTTATAATCGCTGAAATAACATCACATACCCTCTCATTTTGTTTCCTCCTGCCATTCTGGGTGCTTCAATTTTTGGTGAAACTTCTGTCCCCGGTGTGCGAAAGTGAGGTTAGAGATCCAACATGGCGCGGCTCGGGCGACGTCAGATAACACTCAGCAGGTTTGCCAATTTATGCATTCTTAGTGACAGGACCATTGGACTGGATCGGTTAGGTCTGGAGAATGACAAAACCATTTGCCTGGATTGGTTAGGTCCACCTTGGCCTGGGGGCAAGCAAAGTGGGTCTGGGGGCGTACGCCCCCAGGTTAGAGCCACAAAGCGGCCCTTAGGCCTCTAGTATCCTGCGTGACACCACCATTGGTCTAGATAGGTTAGGATAGGTTAGTGACAGAACCATTGGTCTGGATAGGTTAGGGTAGGTTAATGACAAAACATTTGGTCTGGATATGGTTCTCTTACTTTTAGCAAATATGGCAGCCCTGAACTTGCACACGATGTGAGCTGCGTCAGAGACAATATGAAGCTTTTCCGGCAAACAGGAATAGATCGCAAACATTGGCCAACCAATAGGAACACAGCACATGGTCACATTCAGCTGATTTACACAGTCTCTTTTTTAATTCTGCTATATAAGTAAGAATACTTTTTGGGTCAGGATAGTACGTTTCTAGTAAGCACAAAGGAAGGATCTCTCCTTTCTGCTACTTAAGGTATTGTTGCACATCAATTTTTTATGAATTTTATCATCCCTAAGTCTGCACACTGGGTACGGAAGCAGCACCCAATTTCTTTGTCGGGCAATGTATTAAAGAAACACTAGAGTCCAAAATATTCCAACACAGTCTTCGTCAGTTGAGGATAGTTGATGAAATCTTTTATCAAATCTAAAAATATGGCCTGTTTATATACCATAAATGAGCAGTTACCACAGTATAGATCTTGGGGTAAAATTGAAGATCCTATTCTCCACTGACGAAGGCTGAAATTGAAAACTCACTGTCATATACATTGCTGTGCAAAACTTAAGAACAAGATAGATAAAGCAACATAACACATCAACTACTCAATGGAAATGAATGAAAATGTGGTAACATGTTGCCAGAGGTCTTCCACATGTGCACAGAAACCTGGCGTGAGGTCTGCACAACTATAGCGCCAATTGGGTCTGACCCACAAAAAGAGGCAGTGTAAGGAACGGGACAAGACAGTGAGAGTCAATCAGTGACCTGTTATGGTGCACTGTGGTGGTGTTATTCAATACAAAATGGCCTGGAGACAACATTTGGATGACTTCACATGGGGAAGAATAATCAGGAAACTGGAAGAAGGATGAAGTGTGACGAGTATAGCCCAGGAGTTTGGTATTGCTCAGAGCATTGTTTCACGTACATGAAGAGTATTCTGAACCACAGGCACTGCTACTCCCAGGAGAGGAGGGGGTCGACCATGGTCAACTACAGCAGCAGATGACTGCTACATTGTACAACAGGCAAGAAGAGACTCATGTCAAACAGCGGGTGCAGTTGCAACCACAATTAACAGGGCACCCAGTCTCACTCTCCACAGTGGCACGGTGACTGCATGGGGGTGGTCTGTTTGACCGATGACCATTACATTGTGTTCCATTGACACCCCCACATCGGCAGCAACGTTTGTGATGGTCAGGACCAACAAGGAGTGGGGTCGCATGCTTTTCTCAGATGAGAGCAGATTTAGTCTGAGTAGTGATTCTAGACGTACCCTCATCTAGCAAGAGGTGGGAACACGTAATGCATCCAAGAACTTCTTTTTTTTTCTTTCTGCTATTTGTTTTACATCGCACCAACACAGATAGGTTTTACGGCGACGAAGGGATAGGGAAGGACTAGGAGTGGGAAGGAAGCGGCCATGGCCTTTTTAAAGTACAGCCCCAGCATTTGCCTGGTGTGAAAATGGGAAACCACGGAAAACCATTTTCAGGGCTGCCGACAGTGGGGTTTGAACCCACTATCTCCCGGATGCGAGCTCACAGCCATGCGCCCCTAACCACACGACACGCATCAAAGAACATTAGTTTAAGATATTACCAAAATTTATTAGGATCAACCTATTCAATACAATTGAATTTCCAAAGTTAGGACTCACATCCTATTAAACTAAAATTTGAAGGGACATGTTTTGCCCTTTAAAAGGGCATCATCAGCCTTTTTACACTCATACTCAAAGATTTAATCTTGAAGATCCTATTCTCCACTGACGAAGGCTGAAATTGAAAATTTGGGATCCATGTGTTTCTTTACGTGTTTTCTATCCACAAATACAAAAAACACCGGTAGTCCTTAAAAATCTTAAAGTTGGTAATTTACTGATCACTCGCTGTCATATACATTTCTGTGCAAAACTTAAGAACAAGATTGATAAAGCAACATAACACATCAACTACTCAATGGAAATGAATGAAAATGTGGTAACATGTTGCCAGAGGTCTCCCACATGTGCATAGAAACCTGGCGTGAGGTCTGCGCAACTATAGCGCCAAATGGGTCTGACCCACAAAACGAGGCAGTGTAAGGAACGGGACAAGACAGTGAGAGTCAATCAGTGACCTGTTATGGTGCACTGTGATGGTGTTATTCAATACAACATGGCCTGGAGACAACATTTGGATGACTTCACATGGGGAAGAATAATCAGGAAACTGGAAGAAGGATGAAGTGTGACGAGTGTAGCCCAGGAGTTTGGTATTGCTCAGAGCATTGTTTCACGTACATGAAGAGTATTCTGAACCACAGGCACTGCTATCACCAGGAGAGGAGGGGGTCGACCATGGTCAACTACAGCAGCAGATGACTGCTACATTGTACAACAGGCAAGAAGAGACTCATGTCAAACAGTGGGTGCAGTTGCAACCACAGTTAACAGGACACCCAAATTCACTCTCCACAGTGGCACGGCGACTGCATGGGAGTGGTCTGTTTGACCGATGACCATTACAATGTGTTCCGTTGACACCCACATATTGGCGGCAACGTTTGTGATGGTCAGGACCAACGAGGAGTGGGCTCGCATGCTCTTCTCTGATGAGAGCAGATTTAGTCTGAGTAGTGATTCTAGACGTACCCTCATCTAGCAAGAGGTGGGAACACGTAATGCATCCAAGAACTTCTTTTTTTTTTTTTTTTTTTTGTTATTTGTTTTACATCGCACCAACACAGATAGGTCTTATGGCGACGAAGGGATAGGGAAGGACTAGGAGTGGGAAGGAAGTGGCCATGGCCTTAATTAAAGTACAGCCCCAGCATTTGCCTGGTGTGAAAATGGGAAACCACGGAAAATCATTTTCAGGGTTGCCGACAGTGGGGTTCGAACCCACTATCTCCCAAATGCAAGCTCACAGCTGCGCACCCCTAACCACACGACACGCATCCAAGAATATTTAAAGATAAAAATTTCATTGTTCCGTATTGAAATTATTGATGTTAAAAATTAAATAACTGGAAAGGAGGTTCAACCTATTCAATACTCAAAAGAAAGAAACGTAGCAATCACATTTCTATTTAATTGGGACCGGTTTCGACCTTAGTCTAGGTCATCATCAGCCATAAAAACATATAAAATGTTTATGAATGTTGGAGGTCAGTTCCACACACTGTTAGGCACAAAGACACGACATCACATTCTGTCCTGCACAAAGTCACAACATTACTAATCAACATACGAAGATCAAAAAGGCTTGAATTCGCAGACGAACAGATCTGTAGTAGAAAGCCGCCAGCTCCCGGTGACCAGCGCGGCACACTCAAGGTCACGCGCTGCGGCCAAACACCAAAGTAGAGTGGAGAACGTTTCGAAGGTCCAGAACCTGTCACGGCTGCGGGAAGCCAATTACGTATATAAAAATATACGACGCCAATTAGTACAACTGAATGAGCACCCGTACTCCAGATAAGTTCTTGGTAAACAGTTGACTTGAAAAAACAATTGTAGAGAGAAGAAAAAAAGTAGTAAAAAGCGCAATATCGGAAAACAAATGAAAACTTATATGCACAGTGCGCTATTTTTTTTTTATTATTTTTTTTTTTAAGAAGAAAAAAATTTTTAGGTTATGATTGAAGTAGTCGAAGTTGGCGCAAGACAAAAATTTGAAAGAGGAGAATAAATTAAACGAGGAAGAGTGATAGTGAAATAAGAGAAAGAATAAAAGAAATTGAAGTTAGATGGTAATGAGGAGAGATAAGAGAGGGAAATGAAGGAGGGGTAGTTTAAGGTGGGTTAGGAGGGTGGGTTATTGGAGGTAGAAAATGTGGGTGGGAACTATGTAAGACATGGAAAATAGAATTGGGGTTTTGGAATTTGGAATTTTTGAGAAGAAGAATTAGGAAGTCAAAAAGGATATTGGGTTTTTCAGAAATGTCGTTTAAATTGAAATTAGGGTTGAAGTACTGGTCAAGGTGGATAAAGCAATTTTCAGTAATGTTTAAGAGGGGGCCTTTGTTAATGATTTTAAGTATGTTTATGTCATTGTCGATATTGGTGAAACTATGTTTGGAGTCTTGTATGTGCTGTCCTATGGCGGAGAATCTGTTGTATTTAATGGCGTTAACATGTTCAGAGTACCTGATATTGAAGTTGCGGCCAGTTTGTCCGACGTAGGAGGAACTGCAGTTGTTGCATTTAAATCTGTATACACCAGATTTAGAAAAAGCATTAGACTTATTTAGAGATTTAGAGTTGTGTAAGATATCAAGACTTGTATTGTTAGTTCTAAAAGAAATTTTCATATTATGTTTTTTAAAGATATTAGTTATTTTATAAGCATCCTGAGTAAAAGTGAAGGTGGAAAAAGCAGTTGGTTTTATTGTGTCTTTAGATAAAGTGGTTTTTGGACGGTGTTTGAATTTGTTGATGATGCGGTTAATGAAGGAGTTGTTAAAGCCATTAAATTTAGCAATGTTGCGGATGGTGTTTAATTCATTATTTAAATCTTTTTTGGACATAGGGGTGTTGAAGGCACGAAAAATTAAGCTGTTATAAGTAGCACGTTTATGAGCTTGGGGGTGCGAAGAATCTTGTCTTATTGTAGTTGCTGTTTGGGTTGGTTTTCTGAAAATTTTGTAAGATAAAGAAGAAGGATGTCTAGTAATAGTTAGGTCTAGAAAATTAAGAGTTTGGTTGTGTTCTGATTCGAGGGTGAATTTAATGTTAGAGTCTAAGTTGTTGAGATGAAGAAGTGTAGAGGTTGCGTTGGTTGATTCCTCATTTAATATTACCAATGTGTCGTCGACATATCTCGCCCAAAAGAGGATGTTGGAGAAATTATTATTATTATTAATACTTGTGTTTTCTAAGAAGTCAAGGTAAATTTCAGCAAGAATGCCAGAACCAGGTGAGCCCATAGCCAAGCCATCTTGTTGATAAATGGTGTTGTCAAAGGTAAA